>NC_067490.1:12092953-12392953 GCF_947179515.1 Apodemus sylvaticus
GGCCTACAAGCCAAGACCTTGAAAGTTCGGCCAGTCTGGACTTTGAGAACCCTGGGAGGCTAGTGAATATATCACCATACTGGGTAACCCATTAACCCTGGCTTGCTCATTCAGACCCTTGTGGGTGCCTCTTACCTCCTTGGTTTGCTCTGGGGAACTGGGCAGAGGGCAGCCATGGGAAGGGAGTGTAGGTGTGGACACTGGCCCAGCGGGGGCTCTCTGGGTGTTTATGCATGCCAGGGGTGCCACCTGTGCCTTTCATCTTAAAATCACTCCTTAGTTAGGACCATCAGTCCATGCCCTGCGGGGGTTGGGAAGCCTTGGCCAGGCTGGAGACTTAGGAACACATTTAAGGGGTGGCTGGGGAATTATTCCAACTCCCCTGCAGAGAGGTGGGTTCACAGTGCCCCCCCCCCAAAGGCACTTCCTGTTTCAAAGGGCTTATCTTCCCACACCCCATCTTAGAAAACCAAGTCCTGGTAAAGCAAGACTTGAGCTGTCTGTACCGGAAACCAAATGCTGCGGGGGGGGGGGGGGGGGGGGGGTTGCAGTTCAGTGGGTTGGGGAGGGGTTCAACCAACAACTTCCTGAAACTCCCGCAGCCTCCAGCCACACCCCGTGACACTGTCAGGTCCAGAAGGATGACTTCACGTGAATGTCAGGAAGCTCTGAGCAGGGCCTGAGCCCCCAGTGGGTAAGGGTCACAGCTGAGGTCGATAGTCTAAGCAGCAGAAGTCAGCGTGAGTAATCAAGGTGGGTGGGTCCTTCCCCATACCCAGGTTCTCTTGGGCTAGGATCTCCCTCCCCACCCTGGAAGGCAGCACCTCCGATAGGATCCTGATAAACTGGTGGAATGAAACTGACTTCAAATCCAGACATCATAACAACTTAATTAACGTGAGGATCTCAGAATCTCAACCTCCGCGCTGATGTTCCAACACCCTAGAAATGTCCGCCATCGGGGGGGGGGGGGCAGTTCTTCATCTCTAAAAGAGGTTGGCAAGTTCTTCCCCCAGAGTCGAGCTCCAGCTTGCTTCTCATGATGCCTTCCTTCTACAAGCTGTGAGAGTTGGCTCATTTCTAATCACCCCAGACCACAGATCAGAGATGCAGGGGACACCCCTGCTCTGTGACTACCTGTTTACAGTGTTTGACCCCCACACAGACCACAATGACTAGATAGAAGAATCTGTAAATGGGCCCTGTTACCCAGTGGTGTAAGCGGAGGAAGTAAGAACCACAGCCTCCCTGCTCCTCCCCGCAAGCCTGGCTTTTTGGTACTGCCTCCCCATCCCGGCACTCACCTTTGGTATGAGTGGAGCCTGTACTTAGCCAAGTGTGTGGTCCTCCGGGATGGTCAGCAGCAAGGCCAGCCTGGCATCTGGTGGATGGAGTCCAACTCCAGAATTCAAGGGTACAATAGAGGCCCTAGAGCTCCCGGTTTCATACCTGACCTCCCCGAGAGCTGGTATGGGGACCTGGGAAACCTTGCCCTTTCTGGCCCTGGTCCTCCTCTCCAGAGAGGATCAAGATCAAAGGAAGCAGAGGGCTGGATGAGACGGACTTCAGGAGGCTCGGGAGCTCTGCAAAGCCTCAGTGTTGGCCCTGGCTGCGACTCCCAGCTCTGAAGTCCCTTCTGCCCGATGAACAACTCAGAGCCGAGGCCCAAAGTGCCCCCTTCCTGCCCTCCCTGCTCAGGTGGCATTTACTGTATCACCTGGTAATTATCTGTGCCGTCTGGAATCTCCAGGGGGCTGGGAGGGAATCCCTGTCTTACCCACATCCTGGACTCCCGACTCCCCACCCTCACCAGCACACCATCACACCGCAGGCTGCAGGAAAGCCAACCAACGCACTTCTTTCTCACAGCCTCCTGGACCACAAGGCAAGCACACCTGTCCACCCACAGCCTCCCTACGACTTAATTGGTACCTAAGCCGCCCAACCATTTCCCTACACACCGTACTCAGCTTACCCAGAGCTCCCTTCCTCTTTAGGGGGGGGGGGGCAGTTCCTCCGCCTCTTTACTTCTTAGATGCTGAACTCTGAGTTCTCCACGTCTGAGCCACTGGCTGGGTCAGATGCCCAAGGTCAGCAAGCTCCAACCTGAGTTAAACCTTCCTCTAGACCTCTACCAGCCACAGAAGCCAGAGTCCAGCCCCTCAGAAGTCTTCCCCCCCACCCCTGCCTCTTCACTGGTCCCTTCCAATCTGTGTTATCTGTGACCTCCCTCAAGCCACACCTAGTGCCCTCCCCCACCACTCCTATCACCTGGTGACACCCATGACTCCATGGCTGCAAGGCTGTTGTTACTTTAATGGATCTCCCCCGTTCCACATGTAAATTGGAACATTTTCCTCTCCCATTGGAAAGCCCTTCAAAGGCCCCCTTTGCCCTGCAGAGAAATTCTTGCCTTGCTGGTGCCTGCCCTGCCCTGTCTCTGCCCTCAGTGCTCCTGCCAGGACATTTTACAGGCTACTTACCTCGGCCTAAAGTAGTCTTCCTTCAGACGCCCCACTAACTTACTGACACCTTACTAAATGTTCCTTTGCTCCCAACTCTGAGCGAGTCTAGGCAGCATGCACAGTGCCCGGTATTCATTCCTGAATAGGTTGATGCTTAAGAGTGGGTGGATAGGCTCTCATTGTAAAGCCAGGAAGAGGGGCTAGAGAGATGGCTCAGTGGTCAAGAGCACTGACTGCTTTTCCGAAGGTCCTGAGTTCAAATCCCAGCAAACACATGGTGGCTCACATCCATCATGTAATGAGATCTGACACCCTCTGGTGGGGTGTTTGAAGACCGCTACAGTGTACTTACATATAATAAATAAATACATCTTTATAAAGCCAGAAAGAGGGGCTGGGTGTGGCCCAAAGGTAGAATGATTGCTAAGCATGCCGAAGACCCTGGGTTCAAACATCAGCACCGATAGGAGATGAAAAATGTCACCGAAGATTAATTGCAGAGAAAATAAAGGCGCACTTATGCAAATAAAGGCGCACTTATGCAACCCTGCGCTGCGCCAGTCTCTAATCCTATAATGACTTTGCCATTTAACAGACAAGGAAACTGAGGCTTTCGGAGGCTTCTGTGGTATCTTGTTTTTCCCTTCCACCCAAGTTCATGCCCACTAGGGAGCTCGTAGTGTGACCTTATTTAGAAACAGAGTCTATGCAGGATAATTAGTTCAGATGAGATCATACTGGATTAGGGTAGGCCCTAAATGCAGTAATTAGTGGTCTTACAAGATGGCAGTTCAGGCAGTCGCACAGGGAAGACAGCCGTGTAGAGTCGGAAGCTGAGGTCAGTGCTACACAAGTACAAGCCAAACAGCCTCAAGGATTGCCGGAAAGCTCAGAAGGAGGGTAGGCATAGGAGGATCCGGCCCCATTGTCTTGGGGGGAGTGGGGGAAGGGGGTGGGGAGCACGGATCTGCTTACGTTGGATTCCAGGCTTCCAGTAACCAGAACTTGCTGTTTTAAACCACTGAACTTGAGACACCGAGTTGTAACATCCACAGGACCCTACTCTGTCTATGAGTACACACTCAGCAAAGAGCGACCCAGGGGATTGAAAGCCTTATCTCTTGCCTCCTTTCCTTCTGTGGAAACTCCATCTGAAGGCAGAAGACCCGTCCCCGACAGAGTAAGCTCAGGGAAACTGTCCCTACACAGGATCTATCGGCCTCCTTCCTCACGGTGGTTTCAAAACCATTCTGTGGCTGGGCGTGGTGGTTCCAATCTGTAATCTCCGCACTTTGGAGGTAGATGGAGGAAGATTAGGAGTTCAAGGGCTACATATCAGCTACATAACTGATACTGGCCTAGGCTATCCCAAGCAAACAAGCAAGGAACAGTAAACAACAAAACAACAGAGACTGTATCTTTGGTCAGGATTACCAACCAGGAAGCTGGAGATCACTTTGCTGAGTTAACGGCCTTGAGTAGGTTTTTGAGTTTGGGCTTTCTGATTGGGTGAATGGAGAAGGAGACCAAAGGTGGGGCAGGTTCAGTTCCACACCCTTCTGGGTGTGGCCTTCCGCCATACTTGCTGGTCACTCACTTCTTGGCTTCCTGCCCACTCCTGATGGACTGCCACATGAGTAGTGGAGGACTCACAGCCGAGGTGTAACTGCTACCAATAACTTATCCACAGGCAGTTAGTTCCCACTTGGGGCCTCAGATGTCCCCATCAAGGCCTGGAGTCTGAGGACATCCTCTCTCTCATACTCCCTGCCTCCCACTTGTTTATACCCCCATGGCTTTAGCTAACACAGGTCTGCCATGAAGGACTCAGGTCAACTCTCTATGCCCAACATTATCCCTAGAGATTGAGAGGACAGCATCGGATCTCTGCCTTGGCCGTGGGATTGCCAACGAACCCTGCTGCCCAGGACAGCTCCTGGGAGGAGGGCCAAGCAGCCTTTAGTTCAGTATACTTGGGAGACCGGTGAGGTGGAATGATATCCCCCCTCCAGAGGGGGCAGCTTGGGCTCTGGGGGAGCTCTTGTCCACGTCAGGTTGAAGCCAGAAACAGTGCCCAAGAGCCAACTCACCTAGGCACCAGGATGGCAGGCTAATGAAAGCTCGCCCTGGGATTTGGGTCCAGATATCACACTTCCTCTGTTCCTGGAAAAAGAAGTCCTCTAGGAATTTCTCCGCCAGGGAGGGGCACAGGGGAGGTGTGGGTGTGGGGGGCAGTTCTCTACCTGCCACCGGACTGGGCTCTAGGCACTGTGATAGTTAGGGCCTTGCCCAGCTCCTTTCTTTCTAGCTCAGTGCTCAGCCTTCTCCCTCCCTTCTTTCTCCTCCCCCTTGGCTCCCACCTTCTTCTTCTCACACTCCAAGGTATGATGCCTAGCCCTGGCTTAGCCTCCGGAAACGACATGGTCGGGATCTGGAAGGAATCCGCATCTGTCTCCATCCCTGAGGGTGCAGAGGAGAAGAGGGCTTACCTGACTCTCAGCTCTGGACAAGGGGTCTGAGAAGGTCCTGGGGATACTTGGACTGAAGCTCAAAGCCCTGGCTCTCACACAGCGACAGCCTTGGCCCTGGCAGAGAGCAGGCTGGGTAGGCATGCAGGTTTGCCAGGGAGGAAACCTGTCGTGCCAAGGTGGCCGGCCCTAGGACAATACTGCTGCAGAGGAGGGGATGAGAGGGTGCTGTGGGGGTGGGGGTGGGGTAGGGAGGTCGCGGAATCAGACTAAAAGTGGTTAGGGGGTATCAGTGAGTGGTCAAGTAGCTACACCATCTGCTGATTTCTGCCATGTCTAAGGGTCTCAGTCCTAGGGGACCACAAAGCCTGCCATCCAGTCTCCCACCTCCACCTTCAGTTTCTGGTTAAGCATTGCTTGACCCCCAAGGAAGGGTGCTGGCAGGGATCTCTCACTAAATGCCCTGGGATGGGTCGGTCTACCCTCACGTGCTTCAACGAGGCTCGCACACTTGCCCAGCCGGGCATCCCAGACTCAGGCTGGGCACAAGTTCCTTAGTTAGGAGTCGGGGTGGGAGTCTAGAGTGCAGAGGCACAAACGCCCCCTCCTCTTTAATATGAGAAACTGGGGACCACGAGTGGCTACACTGAGCAGCAGGCTTCCAACAGGAACTGCTGGAAGAAACCCCGCAGGAGCTAGATAGATGCTCTTCAGAGGAGTTAGGGACCCTGTAGAACCAGGAATATATCTGCAGGGCCTGGAGCCAGGCTGCCCAGAGCTGGGTTTAGCCTCTTCATCTCTCAGGCATGGGGGTCAGAGGAAGCCGGCTATGCTCAGCCTTGCCTAGGCCTGTCTCTGTCCTCATCCAAGCAGGAAGTGTCATTCGGGATTTGCCAGGGCTGGTAACACCCACACAGAGTGGACAAGACAGATACACTTGCTTGCAGCGGCAATTCCTGAAAGCGGGTGCCCGCATTGCCTGAAGCACCCTCACCGCCTGTAGCACTTTTTGTACAGTCAGATGTCGATCCCCGCCCTCTCCCCCGCCCCCCAACACACCAGTCAGCCCCTGACTGGGGCCACATGATTGAGAGGTGCCAAATGCCACCTTGTCCTCCTCAGCGTCTGCCCTGGCAGCTCCCGGGAAGAGCTCCAACACCAGGTCGTACGCGGGCGGGGCCCTCGACAAAGAAACCTCTGCCAAAGAGGAGTGACCCTGGGCTCCACGCCGGCGGCCAGTGCTTGGGCGCGCAGCCGTAGACCCGGCGCTGCCCATCCGGCGCATCCCGGGCGGGGCGCGGCGCGATGCGGCGCGGCTAACCCGCCTCCCTTCCACCCTCCCGGCGCCCGCCCGCGGCGGCCATGGGGGCGCGGCTGGGGCGGCGGGCAAGAGCAGATGCCCCTGCGGCGCCGAGTGCCGGGCCCGCGCCCTACGAGCGCAGGGTGCGCTGGCTGCGAGAGATCCAGTCCACGCTCCGGGAGCGGCGGCCAGAGCGCGCTCGGCAGCTGCTGCGCCTCCTGCGCCAGGCGAGAGAAAGAGCGGGGCGGCCCGGGATTAGGGGGGTGGGGTGGGGTCAGGGAGGGGCCAGGATTGCGGGGCTCAGGGGTGGGTGCGTTCCTAGAGGGTCGGGGTTTGCAGGCATTGAGGTTCTTGCCTGGAGGGAGGATGCGGATTAAAGTGGGGGGCCAGGTGGGGCTAGTGGATTGCTTGCTAAAGATGGGGCAGGCATGTTGGGCCACCGGGATGTGATGTCTGTCCTGTTGAGTGTGTGTGGAGGGACCACCGGTCTGGAGCTAAGAGCACACATTTGGTCCTTCACAAGAGCCGGTGTGGGCGAGGATAAGGGCATCTCATCGTGAAGGACAATGGGAAGAATGCAGCTCCCCATCCTGCAGGAAGAATGGAAGCCGCAGATCCGGGAGAAGGGGTCCTGGGAGGTATAGCCCAGATGGCCAGGAGACAGACACCACGGCAGCCCAGACAAAGCCACAGCACACGCACCAGCCATTCTAACAGGCAGCTTGAGCCCCGCGAGGATGCACAACCACAATTGTATATTGCATCGCCACGTCTGGCCCTTTGGGAGACACATTTGGTACCCTAGCCAGATTTGCTGAGCCCTGAGGTGCCCTAGGGAGACAGGGATGCCTGTCCCAGCATGACCCCTGGGCAAATCACTTCCTACTCAGCCTCTTCACCCTCCGGCTATAGTTGCTGCTCCCCCGGTGAAGGTAGAGGTTTAGAGTTAGAGAAACTGGGAGAGTTGAGGAGCCGGGACCCAGACAGAAAGCTGAGAGAAGGCGGGGTTAGGAATGCAGTTCGCTGTTATGGAATTTGAGAGGACTCAGCGCTGTCCCCAGAAAACCGGATAAAACCAGGCATGGTGGTATATGCCTGTACTCCCAGCACTTGGGAGATGGAGGCAGGAGATCAGGAGTTCAAAGTCATCCTCCGCTATATAGCAAGTTCAGGACCAACCTATAATGGGATATATATATCTCTATATATCTATATCTATATCTATATCTATATCTATCTATCTATCTATCTATCTATATATATATATATATATATAGAGAGAGAGAGAGAGAGAGAGAGAGATGGAGATTCCAATCTTGCTTTTCCTCTGAATGCATTGGGTGTCCCCTGTCCCCCTCTGTAATCTCAGCCTTCTGGAAAAATGGGGGCTGTCCCTTTAAGGGGCACTGACCAGGCTGGTGGAATGTAGGCTTGCTGTCTGGGGCTCTGTCTGGGTCTGCCCAGACACACAAGCCAGGAGCTTTTAGGATCCTTACCTTCCTCCCTCCCCTTCCCCCTTCCCCCTCTCCCCCTCTCCCCCTCTCCCCCTTGGCTGGCATCTGTGGCTTGAACCATATTGAAAACCTAAGCAGGACAGTAACTGGCAAGCAGCACCCAGCCAGGCATATTGCCTAGACATACAGATAGCCATCTGAGATGGTGGAGCCCAGGGCACTTGGCTTGCATTTTATCCGGAAGCATCAGGGAGGGAACCAGCCTCGGAGAGCAGCGAAGTCCCCTCCATGTAACCCAGAAGTTGACATTGGAGGCACATCCAGGAGTCTAGCCTGCCACATCACCTCCTGGAACTCTCTAACGGCAGCTCGTTGCGTTCTTGCTGCCTGGCCCGACTTCCTGTATGCTCAGGGTGGCACAGGGCACAGCCTTCTCTGGCTGAGGGCTTAGGGGAGGTCACAGGGAGGCTGGATGCTTGTGGGCTGCCCACGGGCCCTCTAAAAGCATCCCTTTAATCCCAGTATATGGGAGACAGGACAGGCGGATCTCTGCATTCTGAGCCAGCCTGGTGTATGTAGCAAATTCCAGGCCAGTCAGGACTACACAGTGAGACCCTAACTTGAGAAAATAAAAAGGAACCAAAGACATTCATCCTCACATCGTGCTCTTAGGCATAGATGAGAGAAAGCCAAAGGGATGAAGGCAACAGACAACAGGACCAGAGCAGTGCCCTACTCCCAGGGTCTGGTTGAAGAGAAGCTCTGGTAGTCTAGGAAGGGTGTGATGGCCAAGTCCAAGGAGTCAGGGCCCTGCACACTCTGTACGTCTCTGATGGCACAATGTCTAGTGTGTACTCTCTACTGACGGAGTGAAGGTTTCACAGAGTGACCCTAGCAGTCCAGGGATGAATGCGGAAGGCTAGAAGCCCTGAGCAGAAGCAGTTAGGTCTAAGGGCTGAGCCATGGACAACAGTGGGAGAACGGGCACTCACCTGGTTAGCTGGGGATAGACAGAAAGGATGCTAGGTGAGTCCTACAGAGGTGGACAGGACAGAGCCCCCTACTGCACTCCAGCAAGTAGGACATAAGACCGGCAAATGAGAAGGCTAATTTTGAGCTGCCTTTAGGAACATGATCTCGGGGAGAGGCTCACTCTCAGAGGCAAAAAAGATGGTGGCATAGTTCGGGGGACCTCAGGGATAGGAGGGTGACAGGACGAACAGGGAAGATTGGGGACATCAGCATTCAAGGTCATTAGAGAAATAAACTGTCAACAGCGAGACATTACACACCCAACTAGTCTGAGTAAACCAGTTACCAACCCCCTGAGGCCTTACTATGCCCCCCCCCCCCCACACACTTGGCTGTCACCAGGGGTTGGGAGATCCCCCCCCCCAGGGGAGAGCATTATAAACATGGGAACCCGTGAGGGCTGCCTTCTCTCTGGCCTGGGAGAAGGAAAGCCCTCGCCCCCTAGTTTACACGGATGTTGCTTCGCTACCCATAGGACCTGGGCCTTGAAGGGAACCTCCTCACTGATATCCTCTACAGGAACGTGACTTTCCTTAACCTGGTGGACCCCATCTCCCATGACCTGCTGGTGAACCTGGCCCGGGACCTTCAGTGTCCCAAGAAGGTAAGCTCAGCTGGCACAGACCCGAGGAACTTGGGTTCTCACCCTTGCTGGGTGGCCTTAGGAAAACCACTCTCCCTCTTCAGGAAGAGCTCTGGGAGCAGGTGTGAACTGCTTGGCCAATCCCCAAAACCATGCTCGTAGGTAAACCTGTTTCTCCACAGCCAATCAATGCTGTGTACACCATCTGAGCAGAAGACCTACCTATTGGGACACAGAGCCCAGCCTGTCTTGACACAGCTACGATCAGAACCCTATGCCTTTGTTCCTGGGTCAGAAGAGAGCCACCTTAGTCTGAGGCCACTGGTCTCTATCCTACCTGGACACCTTTGGGGACAGGGATTCACTGGATCCCTCCCAATGCTTGAGTCACAAGCAAGGCCAACCCCATGCTACTTATTGCCCACTGTGAACATGGGCACAGCGCTGGCCTGAAAGTCTGTGGTCAGCCACGAGTCCCCAAGAATCTTGAACACAATGAAGTACTCCCCCCCATCCCCATAAAATAAGGGAAGGTCCACTGTAGGATCTGTCAGCTCTGAAGCCCACACCTGTACTCAGCTGGCTGGTCTACTGTCATCCCTGCAGCTGCCTGATCCGCTGTCACTGTGTAGTGCGTGTTCTGGTAACAGTATAAAAGAATGTTATACTGGGTGATGACGCATGCTCAGTGCCATCCTGTTGAGTGTGTAGCTGCTATGTGGAAAGCAGCACACCTTGTGTTTTGCCCCCAAGCTGGACCTCTTTGGGAATACAATTAGGACCAAGAGAGAACCATGTTGTGCAGTACAACATAAAAGCCCCGGCCCTGTCAGCCCAGACCCAGGCCCCACGGGGAGGGCGCAGTGTAGCTTGAAGAATGAGAGGAAGAACGTGCTGACCTGTCTCGCTCTTATTCTCTGGGACTGGCGTCTCTGGAATAGGGCTCCCTCAAGGGGCCTGGTCTGGCCTTCTCCTTGTGGCAAGTCCCCTGGGGGTGTTGAGGGTGGCAAGCTGCTGGCTGATAGCTTGAGCTACTGGCCTCAGGCCTGAGGACGGGGAACAAGGGCCTCATTGTCTGGGCTTCCTCCCACTGGGCACTGCGGGCCTCAGACCAGCCTTTCCAGCTCCCAGCAGGCAGCCTCTCCTGGCTGTATGCCAGGCTACGGCCAGGGCAGAATGGAAGGGGCTCAGGCTCATCCTGACAGTGGCACCCACCCCACCCCACCCCTGTCCTCCCCCGCTCCCCACATAGGACCATGAGCTCTGGAAGTCCTCGGACAAGATCTGTCGGCAACTCATCTACCACCTCACTCCGCACTCCAAGCGAAAACCCCACAGGAAAACCCAGAGCAGGTAAGGAGAGCCCAGCCACGGCCCTTGACTACAGTCTTTGTGTGTGTGTGTGTGTGTGTGTTCCCTTCTCTGAGAGCCGAATATGCAGAAATCTCGCTCTGTCGCTCCGTTGCTCCTTTGCCTTACCCTACAATAACACTCCAACCCCCACAGCAAGCCTGGCCTGCCCCTAAGCCAAGCAGTGTGTGCTCTGAGAGCTGATGCTCACGTCTTGCAGGACAGTGACACTCCATGCCATTCACTAGTCCCTTCATCCCTGTCCCTTCCTAGAGCCTGTGCTTCCTTGGGCTCCAGATACATTAGGTAAAATCTTAATTAAAAAAAAAAAAGATTCTGAGCCTCCCATTTCACAGGGAAGGGCACCAAGTTTGGAGAGCGGAAGTAGCTGGCCTATGGGCACTCCTTCCATGACTAGCCTGCAACCCTTTGGGGATTCGTCAGCTCCAGACTTCCTGATGCAAAGACTTCCACGGCCTCCCCGTAGCTTACTCTGTCCATGGTCCCCCGAGCATGGTCACTCCATCATGCCTCATGACAGGCTCATCCCTGAACCAGCTCTGGCACCCCAAGGTCTAGAACCTCAGCCGGGAACTGATTGAACTCCACTTATCCCACACCCTGTTTCTTTCTCGTGGTCCGAGGTCCAAGGTGAACCCAGAAGCCATGCTTCCTCCCATAGCAGATGGGGCCCTGGCAAATACCCTCAGTGTTCTTCCCAGCCTGCCACGCAAAGCGCCCCATCTTCCCTATGGGACCGTGATAAAGGACAGCGAGCGATCACAAGTGTGCCGGGCGCCCTGAAGGCCCAGAATGCCTCCTCCAGCTTAGCGCGGGGAAGCCCACAGCCCAGCGGTCCCTTAGCCCACAATATCAACTTGCTTCCTCTCCTGGGCTGGTCCCATCTCTAGTGCCCACCAACAAACTGAGAGGACCATAATGATACCGTATCTACTCGTGGCGAAGCTTTTAATTATCTTAAAGGATGCAACTTGTAAAAGAACACAGGGAAAAGGGTCGGCTCAGGGGTCAGAGCGTCGTCCCCACCTGGTGATGTACAGGCAGGGGACCCCTTTCATTTCCTGTAGTTCCTTTACGGAGTGGGTCCATCACGTATACACCCTTCGGCTGCCATGACGATAAGTAATTTATATACTTATTTTTATATAATAGTAGTCCACATATAGAGCCTTGATTTGTGCATCTACTCCATACAACAACCCTGGCCCCATTTCATCAGGGGGAAAACTCAACTCAGAGAGCATGGCCTTTAGCCACCAATGTAAGAAAAGGCTTTAAAAAATTCTTCTTTATTTTTAAGTGTGCAAATGCTTACCCCTGCAAGCATGTGTGCTATGTACTAGAGGCGAGAGGGCATCAAATTCCTTGGAGCTGCAGTTACAGATAGTTGTTAAGTCATCGTGAGGTTGTTGAGAACTGAACTCTGGTCCTCTGCAAGAGCAGTGCATATACCCTTAACAGCTGAGTCACCCCACAGTCCCAGAAGTGGCATTATTAAACCAGGCTTTGCCAGGCCAGGAAACCTAGGTTGCCCTTGGTGGGTAGCAGTCTGCTGTGGCTGCTGGGGTCCTACCTGGGCTTGGGCCCTGGTTCACTGTGCCCACCGGCATCCCTCCCTCCCGTAGCCTCAAGAGCAGCCTCCAGAAGACTCCGCTGGTAGGGGAGACTGTGGACCTTTCCGGCATCCCGCTATCGGCCCGGGACGTGCAGCATATATCACGGTACCTGGACAGCCGTGGTGTAGAGCTGGTGGTCCTAGACCTGAGCTTCACGGAACTAAGCGATGAGCTGCTGCATCTGCTGCTGCCCAGCCTCTGGACTCTGCCCCGCCTCACCCAGCTGCTGCTCAATGGTAATCGGCTGACAAAGGCTGCCGCCCGGGAACTCACCGAGGCTGTCAAGGACGCCGCCAAGTTCCCCGTGTTGGCCTGGGTGGACCTGGGTAACAATGTGGACGTGTCTTCACTTCCCCAGCCCTTGCTGGTGGGCCTACGAAGGCGACTGAGCCAGCACACCTCCCTCCCTACCATCTATGAGGGCATGGACCTTGAGCCTGGGGTCGGCCTGGCTGAGTCCACTGTCTCCACCTGGGGCTCTGCAGCCACTGAGGCAGGACCAGAGCCTCAGGGCTGTTGCGCCAGGTGACTGCCTACTGGTCTGGTTCCATGCTAATGACTGAGGTCTTTTAACAACCAGGTAGTAGAGGCCCACGGGTGTCCCTCAGAGAGAAAGTGCAAATGCTCAACTTGGGGTGGAGTGGGAGGAAGGAGAAGGGTTTCCTGGGGGGCAGGCCAGGCTGCCCAGACTAGGGGCACTCCATCTTGCCCAGCCCTTCCAGGAAAGGATGGTGACCCTTACTTCCGGCTCTATGTACCGCAGACTTCAGACTCACTGAGCTGCAGAGGTAGGAAAACCCCACCTGCCCGGAGTGGGTAAAACCACAGCCAAGTTGATGCCCCCTTAGTGCTCACTGGGAGGTCTCCATGGAAACAAGGCTTAGAGGTCATGGGTTCAGTGGTGTGGGCTCAGGAGTTAGAGGAGACCCGCCCTCCGGGTAGGGTTGGAACTCTATACATTTGGAAGCTTCAGGGTGGAAGGCTGGGAGTCCCAGACCGGCAGAGCTCTGCATGGAGCCTGAGAGCAAATGCCCTTTGGTATGCACTGGGCGGGGGGCAAGGCTCCACACACCGAAGGCAAGGCCCCGGTGGATCTGGAGGTGGGACGGTTGACCTTGTGTTTGTCCCCCGTCGGACACAGCACTGGCCATTCTCCCCAGCTCCAGTCCCCACGCTTCCTGTGTAGGCCGAGTGAGTGTCTTGGCAGGGTGAGGAGAGGCATCTGGCTAGAGATGATAAGCTGTAGTGTTTCCTTTGGTTTTAGGGTCACGCACAGCATGTAAGGGGGTGGAGGTGGGGCCCAGCTAGCATCAGGAGTTCTCAGGGCAGAATGGACCTAAGGGTATCTCTCTAGGGAGCTACTATCTTCCTTCCCCAAAATCCCTCAAGGTGGCCTTCCAACTAGAAGCCTAACGCCTGGTCACCCTCTCTGACCCATTTAGAATACTAGAGGTTTTAGCCCAACAGGTAGGCAGGCAGGGCAGGTGAGGGAGACTCAGAGAAGAAGGGGGTGGGGAAACCAGTGGCCTCTGGGTAGAGCCAAGACTTAAGGCCTTAAGGTGACAGTGGAGAGACCCAGGAGCCGAGGGCAGCCTCAGGGTCAAGGTAAAGGCTGGGGTCACACTGGACCTGTATGCCTGCGGCCCACCGGCTCTGACCCCCCTCTCCCCACCTCTCTGTCTAACTCCAAGTGGACTATGGACAGTACATCCAGGCTCCCATGACACATCAATAGCAGCACATCCCCAGCCCAGTGTGCCCAAGGAGGGAGAGTGCTCCATTACATCAGCTCCCTCCCGGGCCTGGGAAAGCAGACAGCTGAGGAAAAGCATTTCACCTCATGCCCCGCCGCTTTAGACAACTGCTTATCAAGACAGGACCTAGGGCTCCGCTCTGTACTTGCTGAGGGACCTGGCCAGGTCCTCCATCTCTTTGGGCCTGGGACCCAACTTCCTGCTCTCTGTTAACGAGAACTTGTTGTCCTGGATCCTGGCATTCAGTGTTTCATCTTGAAGTACTACCCACCCACCCACCCCCAATTCTCCCCCTTGTTTTAAAGACATGGCTTGGAGTTGTTGGACTGTCCCTGTGCCTTCACAACTCCGGACAAGGTTTGGGGCTTTCTGGAGCCAGGCAAAGCAAGATGGAGTACAGGCCAGCGGAGAGAAGGGAGGAAGGGCCAGCTTTGGGCCCAGCAGACTGATAGCCCCAAGGCATGCTTAGGCAGCTGAGTTCTCTCTGTAACTCCTTGCTGTACAATGGCAGAGTTCCGAGTCTCTCCTGCCCTTCTTACTCTCTGCCCACGGCTGGTCAGCAGCCAGTCCACAAACCTTTAGATGTCACGGCGCAGCAAGATTCTTCCAAGGATGGTGCGAGAGAACCGGAGTGGCGGGTGGGGTGGGGGTGGGGGGTTCCCCGGCAGTTTCCAGGCAAATCGAGATGGCAGCGGACGGTCTCAATTTCCCCACCTTTTCCAGGCAAGTGATACAGTCGCTGAGCCAGATCCTGAGACAGCTTAGGAGACTCGGGCAAAGTTGGCTTTGCCGCTATCTATGCGAGTGGTCCTGGCCCTTCTCGGACTTCTCATGACCACCAGTAGGGAGATTCCAACAGCAGGGACACAGATTTCCAGAGAAGGGAGGGTTGAGCCTTGTCTTTGTGCTACTGTAACAGAATACCACATCCTGGTAATTTATAAACAATAGGAGTTTACTTAGCCCGTGGTTCTAACGGATGGGAAGTGAAATAGAAGAGGAGCATCTGGTGAGGGCTTTCTTGCTGCGTCATTGTCTGTACCACGCGGCTGGAGAGCATGCAAGGGGCAATAAGGACTTCCTTGTGCCAGGGGAGAGCCCCGCTGACCTAACTGTCCTTTAAATCCCAGACTTGTTGGGTTTCCCACGCATGCACTCTGAGTTGGCCTCACTCAGGCTGGTGAAGACAGCGCTGACCAGGAAGGCAGAAGGGAGCATGTGTGTGTGTGTGTGTGTGTGTGTGTGTAGCTTGCTCATGTTCCATCCTGGAAGCATTCAAACATCCTTGGTCCAGACCCATCCCTTCCTAGCAGTGTGGTCCCTTTCGGAATCAGGGCACAAACATCCTTGTCCTATTGAAGGGAGGAGGAGATGAGGTTTGAAAAGAGCTTGTCACAGACTGGTACAAGCCAGCAGGACACAGTGTCTGCCGGTGAGTCATTCAACGGGTCTAACTGTGTGGTGAGATTTGGCAAGAGCTAGGCTGAAACACATTTATCTATCTATCTATCTATCTATCTATCTATCTATCTATCTATCTATCCATCCATCCATCATCTTTCTTTCTTTCCTTTTTTCTTTCTTTCTTTCTTTTTTCTTCCTTCCTTCCTTCCTTTCCTTTTCTTTCTTTCTTTCTTTCTTTCTTTCTTTCTTTCTTTCTTTCTTTCTTTTTTCTTACTTTCTTTCTTTTGTTCTTTCTTTCTTTCTACTATCTATCCATCATTTATCAATCTATCTGTCTACTATCTATCATCTATCAATCAAGTTATCCATCTATCTATCTATCCATCATTTATCAATCATCTATCTATCATCTATCAATCAAATTATCTATCTATCTATCTATCTATCTATCTATCTATCTATCTATCTATCTATCTATCTATTTTAGGACTGAGAACTGAACTCTGGCCCTGAACCATACTAGGCAGTGCTTTTTCACCATACTATATCCTGTACCCTCTCCCCTCCCCCATCTCTCTTTTCTTATTTAGTCAGTCTTGTGCTACTGTCGCCTACACTGGGCTCAAACTTCCATTCATCCTGCTTCCATCTCATGAGTGCTTGGGGTGGCAGGCCTGTGTCAGTGTTTCTAGAGCAATCTCTATGAGAACCCAGAGTCATGGGCAGCTGGTTCCTGATGCACCACGGTTTTCTCCGGGTCAAAAGGGAAGCTCACTTGTCCTGGGAGATTGTCTCCGCCACTGCTGTCATCAACACTAACAGAAACTGCCAGTACTTTCTTCCCAACTCCATATTTTTGTTTTGTTTTGTTTTAAACAGCAATTTATTGAAAAAAAAAAAAAACAAACAAACCCCGAAAAACCAAGCTGTTAGGAACTGGGCGTGGTGGCACATGCTTGTAAGCCAGCCTGGGCTATGTTGTAAGCATCCGTAAAATTGCAACATAATAAAGCAAACACACTGTGACAAGTTTCAAGTGTGCAGCGGTGTTTGTCTATTACACAATCATGAACACTATGGCAGTAAAGGAGTCTGTCCTCCCCAAGGCAGCTGCGTTTCCTCCTTCCTTTTACCACAAGCTCCCAGAAACCATTGCTCTGTGTTCTGCCCTACAGATTAGTTATATCGTTTAGAGTTATACCAATTCATGGAATCATACAAATGTACTCTCGCTCTCTAATATATACATATATATGTATATGTGTATGTGTATGTATATGGTGTATATGTATAGTATATACACACATTTATATAATATATATGTGTGTGTATATATATGTGTGTATATATATATTTAAAATAAAAATCCAGCACAATTATTTTGAGACACCTGAATTATTGCATGTTTCCAGACCTGCTTTGTGAACAGTATTTCATGGGCGTAGCACATTTTATCCATGAGCCTGTTGATGGATATTCAGTTGTTTCTAGGTTCTGGCTATGACAGACCGAAGCTGCTGTGGAAATTCATGCACTAGTTGTGGCTTGAACATTTCATTTCTCTTGAGTAAGCACCTGCGTATGGAAATTAATTAGCCTTTCATTGCTACGAGGAAAGACCTAAGAGAAACAGCTTAGGAGAGGAAGGATTTAGTTTGGTTCATGATTCATGGATGTCCTTCTGTTTCCTTGTTCCCTTGACCCTATACTCTTGGGCCTGAGAGAAGGGTAACCATGTTCAAGCAAAGCCATTTACCTTGTGGCTACTAAAGGGGAAGACAAAGAGAGAGGGAGGGAGGGAAGGAGAGGGAGAGAGGGAAGGAAGGAGGGAGGGAGAGAGACAGATAGACACAGAGACAGACAGATTGACAGACTGACTTTGGGTGAACTTCCTCTAATAACCCATCCAGCTCTAAACTCATTGATGGGTTAACCAGCTGATGATCCAGTCACCTCTGGAGGGCATCACCAGCTATGACTCAGTCAGGCTATCAGTCAGCCTTTAGGGGGCTACAGTTCGTATCCCAACCAACCCTAATCAAGTAGAATGGCTAGGTCACATGGTCTAGGCCACATGGCTGGTTTGTAACACTTTAAGAAAGTCTCCCACTGATTTTCCATGTCTTTATATAATTTCACGGTCTTAGTCATAGCATACAGGATTTTGGGTCCTCTTGTTTATAGTCAATAACTGAAAACAATAATTAATCGTACGGTGTGTAGGGTTGGGTGGGAACACACTCCATGACACACATGAGGTCAGAGGACAACTTTAAGGACTGAGTTTTCTCCTTCCATAGCTACATGGGCTCCAGGAATTGAACTCAGAACGCCTGGCTGGCACAACAAGTCTTTACCTGCTGAGTCATCTCGATGGTCCTATGGTTTTTAATTTGATTTCACTATTGTCTGGGAATGCAGTGCAGCTCTGTACTGTTTGAATTTATTGGCTAGTTTTACAGCTTGTCATATGGCTGGCAACTGGTAAACGTGTGTGCTTATAAAGAAAGCACATTCCACTGCTGTTGGGTAACCAAGAAGTGGTAATAAAAGTCAGAGTGGTTGACAGCGTTAAGTCTACACTGTGCTTGCTGAGTCTCTGCCTGTTTGTTTTATTTGGTGAGAGGGAACGCTGAAGTCTCTGACCATATTTGTGGATTTGTCTCTCTAACTGATGTCCTACCTTCTTCTCCTCCTCCTCCTTCTTCTTCTCCTTCTTCTCCTCCTCCTCCTCTTCCTCCTGTTCCTCCTCCCCCTCCTCCTCCTTCTTCTTTTTGCTTTGTATGTGCTGAAGATTTATTATTGGGAGCATAAATGTTTAAGGCTTCCATAGACCCTTGAAGGATCCTTATCATATCCTGGTGATTGCCTTTCTTCTGAAATGTGCTTAATGGAGATTAGCCAGTCACCTGACGAGTAGCAATCAAAGCCAGACTGTCACTAATGGCTAGGTTTTATGTCAAGTTGATACAAGCCAGAGTCCTTTGGGAAGAGAGAATCAGTTGAGAAAATGTGCCCACCAGATTTGCCTGGACAGGAGCCTGTGGTATGGTTTCTTTATTAGATGGGGGAGGGCTCAGCCCACTGTGGGTGGCGCCAGCGGTGGCTGGTGATCCTAGGTTCTAAAAGAAAGCCCACAGCAGGGCAAGCCAGAAAGCAGCCCCTGATCCGTGGCTTCTGGATCAGGATTAGAGATTCAGCTCTAACCTCTGGGTTTCTGTCCTGGTTGAGTGCTTGCCCTGACTCCCCTCAGAGATGGACTGTGAGGAATTAACTCTTTCCTCCCCATGTTGCTTTTCTCATTTTTTTTTAATCACAGCAAGAGAAAACCTAAGATACATAGTATATATGTTTTTTTTTCAATTTTTTTTTATTTTCAAGATTTAGTTTTTATTACTTTTAATCGTGTGTGCGTGTGTGCCTATGGGACTCTTTGGCAAGTGGCTCAACAAGACATAATCCATTCCTTTCCCTGGAGGTTTTATTTGGTGGCATGAGATTCTAGTTGGGGCATTGTCTTTCTCTTCATACATTGACTGGCTTCATTTAAATACCTTTCCTAGATGTGTATACACTTAGGAAGTGTCCACAGTAACATGCCTCCATATGAGCTTCCAAGCCTTTCTTCCTCATATGCTCTCTTTCACCCTACCCTCTCATACCCACCTCCATTTAATCCTCCTATAATAGCTTTCTCATTGCGTCATTATAACACTGTTTCCCTTCCTTGAAATTTGCCCTCCTCCGCCCTGGTCCATTAGTGGATACCTTATCTTAGTGGTCATTCAGAATGAAGCACACGTTTTGAAAGCTTAAAAGTCAAGACCCACATGTAAGAGAAAGCATGCAAGATTTGCTTCTTAGCTCTGCCTTACTCCAGAGGACTTTTTGTAGCTACGTCGGTTCATCTGCAACTTTCATTGTTTTTTTTTTTAACAGCTGAATCATATTCCATAGTATAAATGTAGCACACTTCGCTCTCTGAGAAGTCATCTAGGCCTTTTCCAGTTCCTGTTAATTATGAGCAGAGGAACAATAAACTTGGATGAGCAAGTATCTCTGAAGAAGGACGTAGGGTCCTTTGGATATACACCCAAGAGTGGTGTCTTAGTCAGGGTTTCTATTCCTGCACAAAACATCGTGACCAAAAAGCAAGTTGGGGAGGAAAGGGTTTATTGAGCTTACATTTCCACATTGCTGTTCATCACCAAAGGAAGTCAGGACTGGAACTCAAGCAGGTCAGGAAGCAGGAGCTGATGCAGAGGCCAGGGAGGGATGTTCCTTACTGGCTTGCTTCCCCTGGCTTGCTCAGCCTGCCTTCTTATAGAACCCAAGATCACCAGCCCAGGGATGGCTCCACCCACCATGAGCCCTCCCATTCTTGATCACTAATTGAGAAAATGCCTTACAGCTGGATCTCGTGGAGGCACTTCCTTAAGGGAGGCTACCTTCTCTGTGCAAACTCCAGCTTGTGTCAAGTTGATGCACAAAACCAGCCAGTACAAGCGGTATAGCTGGATCATATGGTCAATCAATTCCCAGTTTCCTGAGGAGCCACCACCCTGATTTTCATAGAGGCTGTACACGTTTGTAGTTCCACTATTAATGAAGAACTGTTCTCCTTTTCCAAAATCATTGCCAATGGATACTTCCTTTTTTATTTTTTACTTTAATTGTTCTTGGCCATTCTGACCAGCCAAGATGAAATCTCAATCTCTCTCTCTCTCTCTCTCTCTCTCTCTCTCTCTCTCTCTCTCTCTCTCTCTCTCTCTCTCTCTCTCTCTCTCTTCCGAGACAGGGTTCTCTGTGTAGCCCTGGCTGTCTTGGAGCTCACTCTGTAGATCAGGCTGGCCTCGAACTCAGAAATCCGCCTGCCTCTGCCTCCCAAGTGCTGGGATTAAAGGCGTGCACCACCACAGCCCAGTGTATTTGCAAATATTTTATTGAGAGTTTTTGCATATATGTTCTTAAGGGATATTGGTCTATAATTTTCTTTTAAAGTTATGTACAATCACTAGCAAGCTAGGACATGGGGTCTTATTTTAATTTTCTTCTATCTCCTGAGACTTGCTTCGTGCCCTAGAATGTGGTCAATTTTGGAGAAAATTCTGTGAGTTACTCAGAAGAAAGTATATTCTGTAGGGTTTGGGTGGAATGTTCTGTAGATGTCTGTAAGGTCCATTTGATTTATGATGTTTAGCTTCAAGTTTTCTGTTTATTTTTTCTGGATGACCTGCCTATTGGTTAAAGTGGAGCATTGAAGTTATTCACTGTCACCGTATTAATATCAACATGTGACATTGGCTGTATTAATGTTTACCTTATGAATCTGGGTGCTCTTGTCTTTGGTGCATACAAAGTGGGTTTTTCCTTTGTTGAGTATGGAGTCTCTTTTTCTATCTCTTCTGATTAGTTTTGGTTTGTAGTCTATTTTGTGAGATATTAAAATAACTATACTTGTGTGCTTCTTAAGTTCATTTGGAATATCTTTTCCATTCTACCCTGGTTTAATGTCTGTCTTTGATGGTGAGGTGTATTTTGGAGATGCAACAGAGAGATGGACCATATTTTGTAATTCAGTATTGTCTTTTAGTCTGTGTCTTTTTCTAGGTAAATTGAGACCATTAACACTGAACTATTAATGAGCAGCATTTATCAATTCCCATTGTTTTGTTGTTATGTGTGGGTTCCCTGCCCCCCACTTTGCTAACTGTTCTGGGCTTATATATTCCTTGGTCCTTTTTTGTTCAGTTACCCTTCTCTTCAGACTCAAGTTTTCTTTTCTTTCTTTCTTTTTTAAAGATTTATTTATTATTATATGAGTACACTATAGCTGTGTTCAGACACCCGAGAAGAGGGTATAAGTTCTCATTCGGATGGTTATGAGTCCCAGACTCAGTTTTCTTTCTAGTGCCTTCTGTAGAGCTGAACTGGTGGGCAGAAATTGCTAAGATTTGTCCTTATGTGTAATGATTTTCTTTATCGATTAGGATGGATAATTTTGATGGCTATAGTAGTCTGGACTGGCATCTATGGTCTCTCAGAGCTTGTAGAATATCTGAAAAACTTCATTCAGAGTCTCCATTGCAAAAATCAGGCATTATTCTGACAAACTTGCCTTTAAATGGGACATTTTGTTTTGTTTTGTTCCTCCACCCCTCCCCAAAAGCTTTTAATATCCTTTCTTCTGTACATTTAGTGTTGTTTGTTTGTTTGTTTGTTGGTTGGTTGGTTTGTCGAGACAGAATTTCTCTGTTTAGCCCTGGCTGTCCTGGAACTCACTCTGTAGACCAGGCTGGCCTCAAACTCAGAAATCCGCCTGCCTCTGCCTCCCAGAGTGCTGGGATTACAGGCGTGCGCCACCACTGCTCGGCTATTTATTCATATTCTTAAGGTTCTTGAACATATTCATAATTGATATATTTTTAAAGATTTATTTTATGTATGAGTGTTCTATCTGCATGTACACATGCATGCCAGAAGAGGGTATCGGATCGCATTACAGATGGTGGTGAGCCACCATGTGGTTGCTGAGAATTGAACTCTGGACCTCTAGGAAGAGCACCTGATGCTTTTAAATACTGAGCCATCTTTCCAGCCCACATAATTGATATTCAAGTCCTTGTCTTGTGATGCAGCTAAATTGTTTTTCAAGTCCTATTTCTTTTCTTCTTTTCTTTTCCTTTCTTTCTATTTTTTCTTTTTGAGCAGAATCAGCAGAAAGAAAGTTTATTTTAAAAGCCACTCAGTATCTCAAAGAAACACTGGTAATCCTAGAGAACCAAGACTGAGAATAAGTTTTCAGAAACTATATTAAAATTGTGGTTATTTGAATATGCTTGGCCCAAGGAGTGGCACTCTTAGGAGCCTTGGCCTTGTTGGAGTGGGTGTGGTCTTGTTGGAGTGGGTGTGGCTTTGTTGGAGTGGGTGTGGCCTTGTTGGAATAGATGTGTAGCCTTGCTGGAGGAAGTGTGTCATTGTGGGAATGAGCTTTGAGACCCTCTTAGCTGCCTGGAAATCAGTCTCTTCTCTTGGCTGCCTGTGTATCAAGATGCAGACTTCTCAGTTCCTTTTCCAGTACCATATTAGCCTGACACTGCCATGCTTACAGCTATGATGATAATGGACTAAACCTCTGAAACTGCAAGCCAGTCCCAATTAAATGTTTTCCTTTAAGGGAGTTGCCTTGGCCATGACGTCTCTCTCTCACAGCAATGGAATCCCTTTCTCTCTTGAACCCAGACGAGCCGCCACATGAAGTAAGACACAATACAAACTTTGTTCTGAAATGACAGTAACTCAGTCGCTGGGCGCAACAACTAACATCCTAATTTAGTAAGCCTTATTAAATCTAAATCCTCTGGTGGTGAATCCTGACAGATTTGCCTCTGAAACTGGGAGACACTCTTAGCTACATCTTGTCCTCACGCTACACCTGTCCAAAAAGACCTTCAGTTCAGCTGAAGGAGGCATAATGTTCTTGGGTGTTCATGACTGCATTTTTATATGGGGATATGTGCATTTGGAGTTGTGGTTCCAAAGTGTTTATTGGTGTAGATATCTATGGCTTTGTTTCTTTGAGTGAGTGTTCCATTCCTTTGGTTGCTGTTGCCTACTCTGGATCCTTGGCAATCATGGCAGCTGTTGGGATTCCTAATAGAGTGGTTCTTTGGCCACTGGGGGGGGGGTCACAAAAGAATGGAGATGGGCTAGATAGAAGGACAGGCTGACAGGGACAGCAGCAAAGAACTGTGAGATCCAGGTCTGCACCAAGGCAGTGTCTCTGGGAGACGAAGGTGGGCTGGCGGAGGGGCTCACTTTTTTGTTTCCTTACTTCTACTGTGTATAGATTTACAAGTAAAGTGTGTTTCTGAGCTTGGCATTGTGGCATGACTATAATCCTAGCACTTGTGAGGTTAAGGCAGGAGGATTGTAACTTTGAGGCCAGCCTAAGATTCAGGGATATGGAATGAGATCCTGTCCAAAAAGAAAAAAAATAATGATGATGATGATAATGTCTGCATGTGTCTCTGTGCATCTGTGAGGGTGTGTCTCTGTGCATCTGTGAGGGTGTGTCTCTGTGCATCTGTGAGGGTGTGTCTCTCTCTGTGCATCTGTGAGGGTGTGTCTCTGTGCATCTGTGAGGGTGTGTGCATGCATACAGCAGGTTTCCAGGGATCAAGAGCTTTCAGGTTTGCATGGCAACCACTTTCACCCCTCTTTCTTGAGACGGAATCTTCTTGCTCAGTCCAGATTGGGTCTGGAACTCCAGTTACAATCTTCCTGCCTCAGCCTTCCGTGCATATGTGGAGATCACAGGACATTATTGTACAGTTGATTCTCTCCTTCCACTAGGTGGGTCCCTGGGGATTGAACTTAGGTCATCAGGCTTGGCAGAAATCGTCTTTACCCACTGAGCCCTCTTGCTGGCCCAGCAATGGTTTTCCTTCAGTTATTGAGATACCCCACTATCTTCTTGCTTGTATTGTGTTTCAAATGGGAAAGCTGCCATCCTTACCTTTGGTCCATGGGTCTTATCTTTTATTTGCAGGCTGCTTTTAAAGATCCTTTTTTTAACCACCTGTTGTGAGTTATGATGCGCCTTTTCCTCGTGTCTCATTGGAGTTCATTTAATTTGTTTAGTTTTCATTAAATTTGGGAAAATTCTGGCCATTATTTTTTCAATTAATTTCTTTGGTCTTCCTTTGGTACCCCAGTTACTCCTTTGGCTACACCAGTTATTCCTTTGGTATCCTAGTTATTCCTTTGGTATCCCAGTTATTCCTTTGGTATCCCAGTTACTCCATTGGTACCCCAGCTATTCTTTTGGGTCGCTTGAACTTACCCCACAGTTCACTCTTTTCTCTTTAGCATCTTTTAGTTATGCCTTTTCTCAGTTATTTTGGCATTGCTGTAAATTAAACACCATGTCCAAGGTAACATACACAAGAAAGCACTTAAGTTGGCTGACAGATTCAGAGGGTTAGAGTTCATGATCTCGAGCAAAGGAAACCATGGGGGCTCACATCTTGACCCACAACCACAAAACAGGGAGAGAACACTGGGAATAGAACTAGTGTTTTGAAACCTCAAAGCCTGTCCCCAGTGATACACCTCCAACAACGCCGCAGCCACTGTACCTCCTAAACGAGCTGGGATGAGTTCCACCAGCTGGGGACCAAATGTAGAGATATGTGAGCCTCAGGTGGCCGGTCTTAATTCAAACTACCACATGCCTCATAGTCATACTCTTTCTGTACTTGTGCTGGACAATCAGTCTAGGGCTCCATGCACGCTAGGCAAACCTCTACCATTGAGCTATATCCCCAGACCTTGTTTCCATCCGTTTTTTAAGGTGTGTGTATACGGGGTCTTATGTAACCTATGTTGGTGTCTTAGTTAGGGTTTTACTGCTGTGAACAGACACCATGATCAATGCAAGTTTTATAAAAGGCAACATTTCAATGGGGCTGGCTTACAGGTTCAGAGGTTCAGTCCATTGTCATCAACGCAGAAGCATGGCAGCGTCCAGGCAGGCATGGCGCAGGAGGAGCTGAGGGTTCTACGTCTTTTTCCAAAGGAAGCCAGGAGCAGACTGGGCATGCTCAGGCAGCTAGGAGGAAGATCTCCAAGCCCACCCCCACAGTGACACACTTCCTCAAGCAAGGCCACACCTTCTAATAGTGCCACTCCCTGGGACGAGCATATGCAAACAGTCACAAGTTGGTCTTGAACTCCCTGTGTATTGGAGGCTGACCTTAAGCTACTGCTCCTTCTGCTTCTATCTCCCAAATTCTGGGGTAACAGGCATGAACCACTATGTCAATCTTAGAGCTCTTGATCTTCCTGCTTTTGCCTCCTGAGTAGTTGGGATATTACAGGCCTGAGCTGGCAGGTCCAGCTTTTCTTGTGAAATGAGTAATCTGCTGTTAAACCCACCCAGAGATTCCCTCCGGACTTTTCTTCTTCTTCTTCTTCCTCCTCCTCCTCCTCCTCCTCCTCCTCACTACGCTCACCTTCCATTCAAATGTTTCTATTTCATATTTATTTACATTTATTTTATGTGTATGAATGTTGTAGACCATGTGCATAGTGACCCTGGAGACCAGAAGAAGGTGTTGGATCTCCTGGAACAGGAGCACAAATGGTTGTGAGCCTCCACCTGCTGGGGAGTGAACCTGGGTCCTCTGGGAGATCGATAAACACTGCTGAGTGTTTCTCCAATCCTCTATCTGACCATCTGAAGATACAGGACGCAGTGGGAATAGTTCTACTAGTGTCATTCTAGGCTAAGGTAACATCCGTGTCGCTTTGGACTTCTCTTTACTCTGATTAGTGACTGCGCTGTCCTGTCTTTGGCATGCTACCCATGTTTCAGTGGATGCCAGACATTATTTATTTTGCCTAGATGCTGAATATTTTTACACTCTTCTGACATCTTTTTGGGTCTTATTCCGCTATACACGTTTTTAAAATTGTTTGGTTTTGAGGCAGAGTCTCATTCTAGCCCAAGCAGATCTGGCAATTATTCTGTATCCCAGTGTGGTCTAGAACTCATCTTGATGCTACAGGCAGGAATCGCCACACCCAGCTTATTCTCAGATATATACTTAATTGGCCTATAAAAGCAATTTGATTTTTTTCAAGTCTTGTTTTTATGACTCATTAAGCAGGTCCACAGTGGTGCTTGTGTGGCTAATTGTTCCTTACTTATGAGACCAGGCCCTTTCTGAGTACTGGTAATCAGTCTGTTTGTTGTTTTTTTATTTCAAATGTAACACCCTCTTTATTTTTCAGTTACTGAAGTCAAATATTAAATAATTTAAAGTGTTATTTATACACATAATCCATACAAATAGTATATAACCTGTTGCTTGAAAAATAAAAGATGAAGTGTTATATTCACTTCCATATATATTACCCATAATGCTGACAGGCTTTGTGTGTGTGTGTGTGTGTGTGTGTATGTGTGTGTGGTATATACATGTGTGGAGGTGTGCTCGGCCTATGGCGTTTGGTCTTATTTCCTTGAGACAAGGTGCTGGGCTGGCAGTCAGCAAACCCGTCGTCTGCTCCTTCCAGTGTGCTGCTGAGAGACTTGTATGGCCAAGCCTCGCCTCTCACGTAGATGCTGGGTATTTGGAGTCAGGTCTCCAGCCGTGTGACGTAGGTGGCCTTCCTTCACGGCCATCCTCCCAACTCCAACCAGCTCTCTCAACACTCTGCCGCTGCTGTATGAAAGTATGTTTGGAAAGACAACAGCAGTGCCACTTAAAAGTCACACCATGTCACCAGATAGTATTGTCCTTATAATCCAAACTCAAATTTAAGACTCAACTTTATCCCAAAGTGTAAGGCAGTAAAACCCCACATTTTGGGCTGGAGTAATGGCTCAGTAGTTGTTAGCACTTGTTGCTCTTGGGGGTGATCCAGGTTTGGGTCCTGGAACCCGCATGGCGGTTCTCAACCATCCCTAACTCCAGTTCTAGGAGACCTTCTGACCTCTGTAGCACCAAGCATGCACACGGTACACCTACATACATGGAAGATAAACATTCATACATAAAATATATAATCTAAAAAAATACTGAGCAGATAAACTTTCCATATTAAACAACGAAAAAGAAGAAAGTTAGAGATTTAGCTATAATAAATTGTGATTTTAAAGTGGGAAACAGTAAAAACCATTAAGAAAACCTCTTATTGACAATATTGAGTAATAAGTCAGTTTGGGTGGGTTTGGTAGAAGGAGCTGTTACACAGGCCTGCTCCCTGGATCCCATGGTGGAAGCAGAGAACTGACCCCTAAAAGCTGTCCTCTGTCCTCTATATGCGCCCCATGTCACCCCACCTCCACACTCACAGATTCAATAATAAAAAAGTAAAATGAATAAGACTGCATCTTTTTTTTTTTTAACATTTCCTTGTTTGTGGACATATTTGTCCTCCTAAATACCTGGGGTTTGTCACAAAGAGACTTGATTTTTTTGTTTTAGTGTTCTTTGTGACCAATCTTTTTTCTTTTTTAACTTTAGGAATGTATGCTTTGATATTTTGGGTTGGGGAGAGAGCGTGAGAGCGAGAGAGAGCTCGCTTGAGCTGCTCTCAGCTACCTCCTACTGATTGCAAACTTCAGGCCTGTGGGGGTTTCATATACAAACCAACCAATCCTAGATCCATCCCTTATTTATCTGAATTGTCCACAAAGCCCAGGGCCAACCAAACTTAATCGTTGAAGACAGATCCCATTGAACAGAGCCCATTGAAATTAAACATGTCTCACTCGGAAAACACTGTCAAGGCCCCAAGCCTGTTTCCCCCTTGTCTCCTTTGCTTCCTGACTCAACCTTGGTGCCTGTCCAGGTTTAAAGCTCTGGAATTGAGCTTTCCAGAAAAATCCCATACCTGTGCTAACGATTCAAGACGGATTAACTGTGGAGGTCTGGAATTAGTCAGATCCAGAGCCAAGTCCTCTCCATATATCTTTGGTCTGCTTGACAGCCACCTATCATCCCACTCTGTGTCTGGCCTAATAATCGTGTTACTATCAGGTAGAACTTCCCGGATGTATTGCTAGACCACGAGCCTTCAACAACTCCACAGCTAAGAATGTCATCGGAAAGCATGCAAGATCTATATATAGCAAATTTTCCTGCTTACTGTCTCAATTGCATGTGGACCCATATTCTGCTCAACACTCAAGACCATCCTACAGATATCCTGGGTTCTTTGGGCTTCTATTTATAAGCTTTGATCCTTCATGAAGGCAGGCTCCAGAAAAGCTCAGTTCTTGCTCTCTAGTCCATAGGGTGGAATCTCTTTGTAAAGTGTAAGCTGGACGATGTGTAACTCCCCTATTTATTACAAATTAGTTTCCTTCAATATCAGAGGTCTGAGATTTTGAAAAATAATTTCATGTATTGTCTGCTTTCTTTCTTTTTCAGGGACATTTGTAAACCTAATTTCTTTTGCTTTGGCCAACAGCAGAAAACAACCCCATACTCAATTTAAATATGGGATATTCAGCAAGAAACTTTTCATGCTGGGATAGTTGGTCCTGCTTTGCTGGAGTCCAGACTTTGCTGTATATAGGAAAATAGCAGTTGAGGTCGGAACCAATGTTACATGTGGCCTTTGGGGAGGACTAGTCACTGTGCTATGGCATTAGCTTTTATTCTTTAAAAAAAACCAAAAAAACAAAAAAACAAACAAACAAAAAAAACCTTAAGAGATACAGGCCTCTAATCTCAGCACTCAGGATCAGAGGCAGGTGGACCTCTGAGTTCGAGGCCAGCCTGATCTACAGTGAGTTCCAGGACAGACAGGATTACAGAGAAATCCTGTCTTGAAAAACCAAACCAAACCAAACCAAACCAAACCAAACCAAACCAAACCAAACCAAACCAAACCAAACCAAACCAAACCCCAAACAAAACAAAAACCCCCAAAACCAAACAAACCCAAACAAAAAACACTCCCCCCCAAAAAACCTAAAACACTAACCAAACAAAACAAACCAACAATATACATACACACACACACACACACACATATATAAACACAACCAAAAATATTTATTAAAAATTTACTTATTTTTAATTTTGTTTGAGAGAGGGTCTCACTATTTATCCCTGGCTAGCTTGGAATTCCAAACAAGACCAGGCTAACTTCAAGCTCACGGAGATCTGCCTTGCAAGTGCAGTTAAAGGTATGGACCATCGTATCTGGCCTTGTCATGTTCCCCAGAGAATTTGTCTATTCCCATAAAAGCTTAGAGACACTGTGCTGAGCTCTAGCTCAATGGCAGAGTACGTCTTTAGCATGTGTAGGCCCTGGATTCAATTCCTGGCACTCAAAGTTCAACTAGACTACCCTACACACAGTATTTCTGTTAATATTCCACACATACATATTAGTAATGTATATATACACACATTAGCAATACTAATCTGTTTACTAATGATGAGCAGGCAAGCTAAAAATCTGTAACAAGTAATGCCAAAAAAAGAAAAAAAAGAAAAATTCATGTAAGGAGATAAAAGCATTGAACACATCCATGTTCCCAAAGAGAAGACCATCAAGGAACATTACCCTCAAAACAAAACTTCAGAACTGAAAACTGGGCTGGTTAGATGATTCAGGGGGCAAAGGTACTTGCTCCGAAGCCTGATGACCTGAGTTTGACCCCCAGAATCCAAAAGTTGTTCCCAGACTGCCACAGAAGGAAATTATTAACAAATAAGGCAAGAAAAGTTTCCCAAATATGGGCAGGATCTGGTCTGAAGAGTTCACCAAGGACTTGCACAACACATGGTGAGGACCATGTCTCAAGTATGCTTTATGGTGACATTTCACACCATCTACAAACTTATACAGAACCAATGCCTTCAAAGTCTGAAGTGTTGTAAAGTCCTTGGAAAACAGACATTCTATTTGCACGGAAGCTCATGACACAGGATATTTGGAAGGAAACAGAACCTTCCTGCAGAAGCTCCTTAAATTCAGGAACTGAACAACTCAAAAGGCTTAAGAAAGTCCCTGAAACCGAACAGATTCACCATGCTTCTACCTCCCTCAACATACAGAAGCAGTTAAGGACTGGTAACACACTTAGACAAGCTGAGTTGCCTAGAAGAGGCTCAGACCAGTCCAGCTGAGCTGCCTGGAAAGGACATACTCCTATCTGTTGAACTAGCTCCCTGGTCATGCTGACCAGGTTTTATGACCTGACATAACACCAGGTTTTCAGGTGTTATGTCAGAACCCATGCTGGGGTAGGTTTTGCTGGTTCACCTGTCATTTTCTGCTCCTGTAAGTAACCCTCCACCCATATTCTTATAAATAACCCTAATAAAATGTATTGGTTCACCAAGTTGGATTCGGGTAATATCTGTACTTGGGTCTGGTGTTGTTTTGCTATCTGGGACGAGGACCTGTTGGGTCCTGTCTCCCTATTGAACACATCATTCAATAGGATGGAGTACTGGTTCTAAGTCACTTAGAATTCAGACAGGCAGTCTTGGAACAAACAAACTTTTCATGCATCACTTGTTAATACAATAAAATAAGCCAACAGAAAGAACCTACACAGAAAACAGGAGTTAAGCTGAGGAAGGCGATGACAAGAACTTGGGATGACAGCAGCAAGGTAAACCAGTTCAGAATGGACAGATGAAAGAACTGATAGCAGCTGACTCTAGGTCTTAGAGCTGGGGATATACTGGAACTAAAGCCAAGATAAAGGGCAAGTACGAGCAGATGCCCGCACACACGGACTTACTCCTGGGGAACGTTCTTCAGCAGTCTCCTGCATGACTCGCTAGTAATAATTTAACCAGCCATAATCTAACAGCAAATACAGATGGCAGTGGCAGAATTCCATCAGGAGGACAGGTGACGGGGAACACAAACAATAGCCAGAAGGGGTCCAAGACAGTGCATGGAACTGGGACAGCAGGGGCTAAGCAGACACATTTGAAAAGAGTAAGTAATGAGTTGAAAGATGGCGGCGGGGGTGGGGGAGTGGGGGGTGTAGATGGGTGGGGGGAGTAGATGGGGGGGAGTGGGGGGTATAGATGGGTGGGGCGAGTGGGGATGGACGGTGGTAGGAAGGGCAGAATTGCTGTAAACCCTGACAAGTTTGATTCCTAAGATAGGAGAGCCGACTCCTCAAAGTTGTCTTCTGACTTTTATGTGTGTGTCATGTGTGCTGGCAGGCACCCTCAGCAATAACTAAATGAATTAAAAAAAAAATCCCACAGTATGTGTAACTTTAGATATATATATATTTACATATTAATATATTTATATAACTAAACATACATATTAATATATAAATATATTTACACACACACACTTGAGGAAAGGTGTCTTACCCAAACTGGCCTGAAACTCATTAAGTAGTGAGCCCTGAGCTTAGAGACCCACTCATTTCTGAGTGCTGAGGTTACAGTCTGTACCACTATGCCTAGCCTGAAAGAAATGGTTTCCAGCACACACTAGGGATCCTGTTAGAAATGAAGAGACACTCTGTCCCTTCTGCATGGTGTTCTAGAGGCGAGGGGCTGGGGTGAATTCAAGCTTTGGCTTTTAGCTGGGCATAGTCATGGCACTCATGAAGCCCATGCACGTGCACGTGCACGGAGTCTCAGGCTACTTGGTTTACAGAGCAAGTAGGCCTATGTAAAGAGAATCTGTGTCAGCTGCCAGCCCCGCCCCAGCCATGGCTGAGGCTATCCCACACTGCTGCTGTAGGGTAAGGGTATTAACATTTCACCACAGAAACAGCTTGTGACTATGCTCATCGTGGCCTACTGGGTGGAGTTTGAGGGCTCATGCTGCAGGCCTATGCTTGTACCCAACCCTGAGACCACACATGCTAACTTGGCAGAGTCAACAGAGGAATAAATCAACCCATTGAAGTTAACGTGAAACTGAATGGAAAGGAAAAGCTCTGTAATGTGGTTGGTTACAGCTGTTGTAAAGGAGTGCAACCGAAGCTATCAACAAAACCCACGGAGTCCACTAGGCCAAGGCAATCATGCCTTGGTGGCTACGAGCACTCAGTGTGTAACTGGCCCCTCCTTGTTCTGCTGCAGCGCATCCCAGAGTGAACTTTCTTCCTAAGCGTGGAATGATTCAGGCGCTTTCCCCATTTTGTGTCTAAGTCCAACACTCACCTTGTACATCTTATCCTCCCTTCGATAATAGTTAGTGTGCTAGGGGTTGGAGTGAGAGATGGCTCAGAGGTTAAGAGCACCGTCTGCTCTTCCAGAGTTCAGTTCTCAGCAACCACATGATGCTTTATAACCATCGATAATGGTGCCCTCTTCTGGTGTGCAAGCGTGTATGGAGGCAGAGTGATGCATACATAATAAACCTTAAAAAAATTAGTGTTTTCATTAATGTGGACGTGCTGACAACACTGTGTGGAGCCAGCTGAGCAGTCACGGTCAGGGCTCCCTCAGGAGCTGTCAAATGCTGAGACACTAGGATTACTGTATGAGTTATCCTCACAGGTCAGGCTGCCTGCTGAGGTCAGAGCAGAGCTGTGGTTCAACAATGGTTAACTGGGAAAGCACCACACTGAGTGCACGTGTCAAAGGTGACACGGGGTTCTTCTCTGAGTTAGGCTTTTCTTCGCCGAACTAGAAACTGCCCTGAGAAGTGCCTGAACTCTTTATCACTAACTGCTATTTGAGAAGTACTGGCATCTCCCCAGCACATGTCCAAAGATGTCAGATTCTAACCAGCTGCCAAAGCAAACTACAAAATTAACACACAGTTCTTATTCTTTAAAAACAAACAAAACAAAAGCCTCATACAAACCATAAAACAACCACATTTTATTTAGCTTAACAGTTTCTCTGACACAAAGAGAAATATCAAAAGAAAATCTAGCACATATGCACATGTAACCCCCGCCCCCAACCCCTCCAATAACCTAAGAGAAGAAAGGACAAAGGTCTCTTCAGTGGAGAATATTATCTTCGCTTCTGGAAGATGTTTCCGCGCCCCATTCCACGCCCTCTTCCTCTTGCAGCCACTGAAACACAGAAGGAGAGAGTTAGCAAGGTCAGAGTGCTCACAGCAAGCACTACTGAGGCCTGGGCACCTCTGGAGGGACCCAAAAGCCACTTGGACCAACAGTCCCCGAATCACTACTTGTCATGTGGTAGGAGGGGGCAGAGTGGAAGTTGGCACTGGTACCTGGTGTCAGGGCGGGAGGTAGTGCTGACAGCACAGCAGTCTGAATACCACAGAAATGACAAATTCTCAGCGCTATTACAGATACATCATTACAGATGTGTCAATTCAGTTTGTGTGGGTAAGAGGAAGGGGCATGTGTGTGTGAACATATATAGGGCATAAGATAACCTCAAATGCAGTTCCTTATGTACCATCACTACTTTGTTTCTTTAGACAAGGAGGGTCACTGGCCTGGACCTTGCCAAGTAGACTAGACTGGCTGGCTAGGAAGCTGAGGAACCCATCTTGGTCTTGTCAGTGTTAGGATTACAGGAAGGTACTACCACATGTAGACTCAACTCAGCTACCCACACTGTGTGATAAGCTCATTAACTACTCAACTATACCACCCTGGTTCTCAATTCAGTTTTGAACTCTGAAACAGACATTTAAGTGCTAGCATCTGTTAATTCTGAGTACTATTCTGGGGTATTATTCTTTAAGTTTTTTCTGCATGAAAGAAATGCTTAATAACAAAAACAAAATATCACTACCCATGAGGATGCACAAGACTTCCACTCCACGACCCAATGGACATAGGAGGCTAGAAGCACTATAGGACACTCTGAGGACTGACAACCGAGTCTCATTCTTTTCTGTTCTTTCAGAGACTGACAGGGGCCAGGAGTTGGGAAAGGCACAAGTGACTCAGGGCTGCAGTCCGTGGGCCTGAAGTGCACGGCAATGTGACTGGAGAAGGACGGACAGCTAACCTCACTATGACAGCAAGAGCAGCCCTCTCCGAGGCAAGGGGAACACTTTCTCTTTTTAGCATTTTATTTATTTGTGTGCATTGTATGCATGTAGAGGTCAGAGGTCAACTGTCAGGCTTGTGTGACAACCACCTTCAATACCAAGCCATCACTGGTCCAAGATTTTATCAGCTTTTTATAGAAGTCTTAAAACAAACCAACCCTCCTCCCCAAACTATTTTATCCTTAAGCACAGACCCTCCTCCCCATATAAAACGCTAACATATGCAGCTGAGGATACTGGTGGAGGACCCAGGGCCTTTCACACCATCAGATCTTTCTTCCAGCACCAATGCCACTGCACAGGACTATGCTTTGTGCCTAACAATGTGGCAGAACTTTTCAGGACTCAAATGCAAGCCATAATTGGGCTGCCTTCAAGAGCAGCTAAGAAGTCTCTGGGGGACAGTGTGGTTATAACTGCTGGTATGTGTCTGAGGAGGGATTTACTGTCAAGTTTAAGAAAATGTGAGGGGGCTGGAGAGATGGCTCAGTGTTTAAGAGCACTGACTGCTCTTCCAGAGGTCCTGAGTTCAATTCCCAGCAACCACATGATGGCTCACAACCATTTGTAATTACATCCGATGCCCTCTTCTGGTGTGTCTGAAGAAAGTGACAGTGTACTCATATAAATAATATAAATAAAATCTTAAATTTAAAAAAAAAAAAAAAAGAAAGAAAATAAAGTGTGAAACAGGGGTGGCAAGATGGTTCAGCAAGTAAAGGAGCTTGTTGCCAATCCTGCCAACCCATGTTCAATCCCCAGACACCCCATGGTGGAGAGGGCTGACAAGTTGTCCTCTGATCTCCACATCTGCTCCTACCCCTCAAATAAGCTAATTCAGTTTTAGAGAGTAAACAAAAATAAACAAGATGGCGCTAATGAGAGGGCTGGGATGCAGCTCAGTAGAGTGCCTGCCTGCTGAGACCCTGTGTTCATCCTCAAACCAGGTGGGTAGGCACAGCCCTTGGGAGGTGGAGGCAGGAGCGCTGTCAGGTACACAGTAAGTCAAGGCCAGCCCGGGCACTTGAAGCTCAAATCTATCTGGAACACGTGGAGGTATTAGAAGACAGCACTTGTCTCTGTACTGCTGATGCAGAACATTACTCCAGACCTGTCACAGCTGTTTACACCACGAGATCACGGCAGCCATGGTAAGCTAGAGCAGACCCTCACCTCAGACGCCAGCTGCCCACTCTCCTGACTCTCTCCTGCACCTCCCGGCTGCAGTCTTGGGAGGTGATAAGTACAGAGAAAGTGGATGGTTGACTGACGGGCTCCAGTGAAGCCACAAGAGCCACCAGGCTCCTGAGCAACCCTCAAAGCTCACTGGCTTATCAAGACAGACTTGAGTGCTACTGTCTCTTTGCTTGATACCTCCCCCCCTTTGTCTTGGGTGAATAGGAAAAAAGATCTCTCGTGTGTATATATGTTTTATGGGTGTCACACATAGTTCTGTGAATGCTAACAAACATTTTCAGGCATTAATCCATATCCTCACTAGACCAGAACAAGTTGCCCAGTCTTCCTGGATAGAATTTCTGAAAAGGAGAGACCTTCACTATAGACTATAGGACTTAGGGTTCTCTCCGCTTGCCCCTCCAAGTCTTGCTATGAATATGTAGTTCAGGCTGGTCTCCAACTCACTGCATTCTTTCTGCTTCAGCCTCTTTAAGTGCTGGGATTATATGTGTGAGCCATCCATCACACCTAGCTAGAGATTCAGGACTTTACAGTAAACTCTGTGATAGGATCGAGTAAGACAAGAATGGTAACAGGGAAAGGCCCCATCACCAAGGGTTTCTCAAGCCTGGGAACAGATCAGGACAGGGTATAACAGCGAGCGTGGAGAACAGGGCAGTCAGATTCACCCGTCCCCATGCAACAACAGGGCCCTTCCCTAAAAGCAACAAAGTAAGCAGTGTTGTAAAGCCAGCCGAAGGGACCTACCTTGGGCCTTCAGGATAGCAGCTTTTCCTCGGCCGGCCCCCGAGCCTTGGTTTTTATTTTTCATACTCTTTAACATGGGAGCATTTTTCAGCATGTCAGGCAAAATTAGAAACCGGATCTTGCTGCCACGTATGTATACCTGTTCCAGCTGTGCCACTCGGCCATCTCTGTATGTGACTGTGATGTTGGACATCTAGAAGGGAATCACTAGTTTATTTGCAAGGTCAAAGCATTGGAGCACACAAAGCCAGAGAACTTAACTGGAGTAAGTTTAGAAATACAGAAGCCTGACACCAGCATAAAGAAAAAAAGCAGACAATACAGGTGAACGCGCTAGCAATGGCTGCCGCTTTCTGTATACATCAGGACCGCACACTTAACAGAAATGGCAGATGGAAGTATGAGTTCTCCCATTTTTACAAATTATGGTCAAACAAAACCCACGTCAGACCACTGCCACGCTCAGATGCAGAGCCCCAGCTTGCATCCACCTGGGCCAGGCTGAGAGTGATAAAGCCTTTCTTACTCCATGTCTAACGTGCAGCCTCATGGACCTGCTGCCACTCCAGCTGAAAGGCATCTTCAGGGCCATACACAGGCAGGAGACATAGTTCCAACTTGGCATACACGGCGGGCGACTAGACTAGGACTGAGAAGTGACATGGTAGCGCCTGCTCCTAGTCTGCACAAGGAGAGGAAGACCTGAGCAGGAGCTTCCAGCACAGGTGGACTAAAGCAGCACATCTGGACAGTCCTGAGGACACTCAGAGAGTGGGCAGGCCACTCAAGTTTGAGGACAGAGAAATGCCTACCAGGGCTAAGGCAGTATTTTGGTAGGACAAATGTGCCAACATGAATAAGCGTAGGATGAAGAGAAGGAGGAATTGTCCAGTCAGTAGGCCTACAGGGAACAGGAAAGTGACATAAACCTGCCAGCACCAAATTCACTACATGCCACTTTTACCACAATTGCTTAATTGCCTTCCTGTGGGCCGAAAGGACTAGGCTTTATCTAGAGTGGGTGAACCACGCTGCAAAGATGTGCAGCTCCCAGAGTTCTTTCTTATAAACTTGTAATCATGTATACTGTTACAGTACATTGGACATATTTCCCTACCTGTGTCCCCTCTTTCTTTTCTTGCCTCTTCTCCCCACGGACAGCCTCTTATTCTCCAACAACTCAACGTCTACTTTCATTCTCTATACACATACATAATTTTATGTGAGTATAAAAACTAGGAAGCACAGACGAGAGACAACAGCTCTCTTTCTTACTTTTTTTTTTTTTTTGGATTTGGTTTTGGTTTTTCGAGACAGGGTTTCTCTGTGTAGCCCTGGCTGTCCTGGAACTCAATCTGTAGACCAGGCTGGCCTCAAACTCAGAGATCCACCTGCCTCTGCCTTCCAGAGTGCTGGGATTACAGGCGTGCGCCACCACTGCCTGGCAACAGCTCTCTTTCTAAGACTAGATTGATCTGCGTAAAGAGCATCTTCAGGGCCCTGTCTCGAGGGGCCAGCTCCTCTGCTGCTGCTTCCCCTCCTCTGCTCCTTCTGAAGGGCCAGATGGTTTCTGGTTGAACACCCATGTGAAAACCAAACCCAAAAATCCATCAAAGCTCTCAGGCTGTCCCCACTGTAACTGATCAACAGGAATGGTTTCTAGGATTACAAACCACCGTTCCTGCTCTATATTCAAGGACAAAAAAGGCCCCAGTTTCCCACCAACCAGTTGCAGGTTTCCTATTGCCATTCCCTTAAAATCTCAGTTTCTAAGTTCTTGCCACAGTCCCCAGGACAAGTACCAGAACCTCTGCTACCACAAATAAGTAGTTGCTTACCCAACTAAAAAAGCCTAGATTCCACCCAACCCCCTCAATTCCAGGAGTATTTGTGACTCTGTAGAAGACACTGAAGTTTGCAACCTTCCAGTTGTACCCCTGAGAACATCTTCAGAATTTCTGAGTCATGGTTCCCTACTAGAGGAAACACAATATAACAGCCAGTGTCTCCTGAGCACGAATACAGACAGTAGGTTCTGCCCCAAATGGCTGATTTTAGACCATGAAACCCTACAGGAGACACAAGCCGTCAGAGGCAGATCTGTTCCCAAAGGCCCGTACCTTAACTCGCCTTGTCCTCCTGCATAAAGTCACACTGCTTTCATGTGTTTTGTTCAAACCCAGGTCTCTCTGACCTGTACTACTCCCTACCTTCAAGTGAAACAGACCACTTTCCTTGAGTTGTTAAACAAAAAAAAAAAACAAGCCGGGCAATGTGGTGCATGCCTTTAATCCCAGCACTGGCAGAGGCAGAGGCAGAGGCAGACGGATTTCTGAGTTCCAGGCCAGTCTGGTCTACAGAGTGAGTTCCAGAACAGCCAGGGCTACACAGAGAAACCCTGTCTCGAAAAACCAAAAAACAAGGCAAAGCATGTCTAAATGGTGTCTCAATTACTTAAGATAACAAACCCAGTAATGTCTAATCTGATTTATGACGTCTATTTTTGAGATGTATAATTACTAAGCCTCATTTCCCTCCCCACTCAGCCTTGAAATAGCCACAATGCTATCATATAGATACAACAGGATTCCCCCCTCCCCCCCCCCCCCCCCAGACAGGGTTTCTCTGTATAGCCCTGGCTGTCCTGGAACTCACTCTGTAGACCAGGCTGGCCTCGAACTCAGAAATCTGCCTGTCTCTGCATCCCAGTGTGCTGGGATTACAGGCATGCGCCACCACCGCCTGGCCGATCCAACAGGATTTAAACTAGGTGCTTCTATCAATGTCTATGATGGGTTGGTTCTCAATGTCACTTGACAAATATTCCAGTACCCAACTGTTACAGTTCTAATGCATCCCTATCCTGCTATGGGACAAATGGTAGCACAGTCTCAGGGAAGGCCTGGTGTTTGCATCATAAAGCCAAAGGCATCAGTTCTTATGCACTGTGTTTATCTTAATTACATTTAATATACTTAAAGATTTATTTTATGTAAGTGTAGTGTGTGTGTGAGATGCAGAAGCTGGAGACAGTGGGGTTAAGGCCACCTGAGTGCTAGGGACCCAACACTGGTCCTCTGGAAAAGCAGCCAGTGCTCTTCACTCCTGAGCCATCTCTCCAGCCCCAAGCACTTAGGTTTTACCGAAAGTCAAGCAGGAACACAGTTTAAGGTTTCCTTAAATAGCCAGCCATACAGAGCCACACAGACTAGACATTCAACTGAAATGGCATCTACAGGCCAAGGTGGAGAAAAGCACCATGCAGGATTGTGAAGTAATGCTGGAGTGTACAAGATGGTTTTGTCCTTGGTTATGACCTCATAATTCTTTTTGGTTTTGAGGCCAGTTTCTCTGTGTAGACCTGCCTCTCCCTTTTGAGTGCTAGAATTAAAGGTGTATGCCTTTTTAAGATGGTCCACAACAGCTAGAATTTTCCTTCCCTTGGTTGGTCAGAGAAACAAATTCTGATCTGTCTTTCTGTTCTGGAGTTGTCTGTAAGTAAATTCCCATGACCTTCATTTCAGAACAAGTAATGCCTGCGCTGGGATCAGGGGCAGGGACTTCTCTACCATGTGTGAGGCCCTGGGTCCATTCCTAGTGCTAAGGGAAACAGAAGCCCTGCCTGCCTAGCCTGTTAGCATGAGATTGTAATGCTGTTTTCTTTTCAAATCACTTTTTTATATGATTATATATTTTTCAGTCCTGTCTACTCAATTAAGTTTCCATAAAACATGCTTTAGAGAAGTTCCAGACAGCTGAACATGTGGAAGTCCCTGGAGGATGGTGTCATGAGGAAGCATGGAAACCCAGTCTCCAGGCCCTGCCTGACACATCTGCATTCTTAGTCCCAGTTTCTATGAATACCTGCAAGTGTACTTCCCTGAATCTGGTGAGCTGGTTAAACAAAGGTTGATCAAACATAAGGATGGGACTGTAAGGGCACAAATTTATGCCTGCTCAGACAGAGCCCAGGTTAAAATAAACTGGGACTTTCATTGGTGTATAAAAGGGGACAGTTTTGAGAGCTGAGCCCTCAACCAGAGATACCTGACACTTTCTCTCTGAAGCATCGGAGCTGAGCTACTCGAGGGCACACCCAACTGGTCGGCACCGCACAACTGATTTCTTGGCAGGGTCAGAAGGGGTCCCTGCTGTGAGGAGCAGGAGACGCTGAGCATCAGAAGTGGCTTTTCTGTATGGCCAGGATTCTCATCATGCTAAAACTGTATACACACTTGAGGATAATTTTACACACACACACACACACAGAGCCAATGATGTTACGCCACTATCAAATGATCTGACCTATCTTAGTTCTTAAGAAACACACACAAATGTTAATAGTGCAAAGCAGCGTAAAGAACCTAACTCATTTGAAAACAGTTCATATAGAGTTCATATAGCCTGAACTCCAAGTTTCCCCCAAGCTAAAGAGCTTAGCTTATCTACAGAAATCTAATCACACAGACAGGCAAGGTGCCCTTTGTTTACAGTCCCAGTGACTGGGAAGCTGAGGCAGGATGACCCCGAGTTTCAGGCAGGACAGGGCTGCACAGTGAAACTCTTGTCTTAAAAATAGCATTGCATTGAGAAATCTCAAACTTTGCTGGTGTTAATTACCACAGTGTTTTGCTTTTTCTAAGTCACCCAATCCTGATAAGTTTCTTGTAGGCTAGTATTTTTGTAAGGTAACACTCAATTTCATGCAGATCATTTATCTACAGAGCGGTTGGTAACAGCCAAGCAGATAGGCCAAACAGCACCCTCGTGGTCCCCAAAGTATCATTTTAGTTTCTGTAGAACCACTGACTCTGACACACCCTCCCACACAAATCATTGAGAACTTTATCTCTCAGGTACGGCAAAATACACTTGTCTGTTCCTCTCTCCTTAATTAGATTTACTGCACACATGCTCATCACTTTCTTTTTAAGAAGTTATTGCTTTTAAAACTACAAAGCATCTCTTTATGATGCCTAGGGTGGCCTTGAACTCCCACCTCAGCTTCCTGAGTTACACAGGCTGGTGGAGAACTTGCCAAGCACGAGGGAAGCCCTGAGTTTGAGTCTGTATACCACATAAAGCCAGCCACAAACACAGGTAACTACAGGACTCGGAAAAGCTGTTGCTGTAGCACTTGCTGATATTTGTTTTTAAATAAACATGAGTAAAATTTGATTTTTAGAACCTTAGCTGCTCTGTCAACTTTGGAAACGTATCCTACTTTAACCTGTTGAGTTGGTACTAGATAGAAATTAACAGCCACATGGGTCTAGAAATGTTAAACATAATCTTTCTCCATTTGTATAAGGGTAACACACTGTATTCACCATATAACATCTTATCTATGTATATTTGATTATAGAAACCAATAAAATATTCTATAAACAATGAGAAACCAAACAAAACAGGCATGTTTAGCACATGCCTGCAATCCTGTATCTGGGAAATAGAGATGGTGTGAGTCAGAAATTCAAAGTCTGCTACATTGTGAATTAGAAATACTGGACCTCAGAGTTTTCCTTATTCCTTATTAAAAACATCACTGAAAAGGTTACAGGACAACATAATTGTCTATCATTCTGAACCAGAGGCACCATTACTGTGGTGCTAATTGAGCTGGCATCTGAAAACTGACTAGGTCATTTCCAGGAAGAACACACTAACTGGCAGCCCAGCTAAGACCCCTTCAACAGCACTATCAACTTGTGTTTTCAAAGTTGGATTATTAGTATGATCTCTAAGTAATAATCTGCACATAAAATTACCAATAAGGACAAACTGATGTGTAAAACCCATATAGATAATATAGTAACCTAAAGGATTATGCAATATCCTTGGTATTAGCATCTTGGGATATGGTCTAGAATAAATCATACGGTAAAAATTAAGCTGGTCAAGATGTTACATACATGTGATCACAATACCTCTGGGAGATAGAGATAGAAGTCAATGCCTTTAATAACAGCTTTGGGTTTGAGAGATGAGAAAAACCAAAAGTACCCTCGCCCCCGTGCCCCCTGCCTAGGAAACTACCAAAGGTCAGGTTGGAGAGATGGCTCAGCAGTTCTTCAAGCTCTTTCAGAGGGCCAAAACTCAAGAGGCTCAAAATGTCCTCGTAAAGCTTTTAAAAGTTTTTATTTTCTCTTTTTAAAAATGACTTCTATGTCTCTGTGTGGACACATGCACGCATGTCATAGGTAAGAATGTGGTAGTCAGAATCAATTTTCTCCCTTAGCAACGTGGGCTCAGGGGACTGAATGGCAAGCTTGTTGATAAGTGCCTTTACCCACTGAGCCATCTCACCAACCTAACTTTAAAACATCGTTTAAAACCTTGTGTGTGTGGTGCTATAAACTGACTCGAGGGTTGTAGGTGTGCTAAGCAAGCAGTATCACTAAGCTATACTCCCAACTTGTTCTGGCTTTAAATATTTATTAAATATCTAACTTAAGATTTCCTAAGAAATCTTTCCTAGAGAGACTCTCATGTGTACTGTATGAAAGCACCACCTGTCAATAGAAAGTAGATTGGCCAATGAACTGAGGCTGGAAATAGGTGGGAATTGTGTGTGTGTGTGTGTGTGTGTGTGTGTGTGTATTCAGGTCAGGTAAGGTCAGGTGCAAAAGAGATTCGCCCCAAAAGCCAAAGCTGATGAAGAAGGTTGCATGAACCCGAGGAGAGTTAGCTACCTATAAGGCAAGACACTTAGAATAGAAAAAACTACATAACTGAGCTAGCAGGAACAAGCCAAAGCTTTTGGCTTAGGCAATTACTCATAAATAATTCAGTCTCAGAGTTGTTATTTCAGGAACATGGGCGAGGGTGGAAAAGCCTGTAGTTACATCTTTTCTTCTGATTTTGAAGAAAACCTTAGTTTTTTCTCTGATATCTATTAAGACAAATGCTTCAGGCTATGGTTACTAGACAGAGCTAAAATCAAAGACGGCTCCATTTGAGGAGCCTCTAATTCTAAGTCATCCATTCTCAAGATGGGAAAGAGACTGGGGCCTTTTACATCAGCTACAAAAATTAGCTAAGATATGGAAAACCACAAGGACTTCTGATCACTTCCATCTACCTGGAATATGGACCATCACCCAGCTAACTAATGTCACAAGCTCACCTTAAGTAGTGGGGGTGTATGCAGGAGATCAAATATCTCAATGTTCCTGTCCAAATCTAGATGCCCAAATGTGTCTGACCCACTAAGTTCCATTTCTGGGAACTCACTTAATAAGATCTTCTATTTCTGAATGCCAGAGAAATCTGTATCTCATGCATCTCAAATTGACTTCCTTCTGTCTGGCTTCACACCTGAATGCACCTTTCTTTATTAGATGCACAGGTTTTTAGGCAAGCACAGCTCAGTGGCACCACGGCCCATTTCCTCCTGTGAAGCTACTGTGGGCAGAGCTGTAGAGTGGAGAGTGATGGCTGGATTCTACTCCTAGCACTGCAAAAACATCCCTCTACATGTTTCTAAGCCATCTCTAATTAAAATATACACAACACAGGTAAAGAAGTCTATGTGTCAATATTCATAGGAAAGAAGTGGTTATAATGGAATCCTCTCATATTCCCAAATCTTTGTGATGTGTTAATATTCTGTCTCTTGGTCCTTTTTTTGGAGACAAGGTATCACAAAGTCCATGCTTGCCTTGAATTTGTGCTGATGATTCTTATGCCTCAGTTTTCCCAAATGCTAGGATTATGTGTACTACCATGCCTGGCACTGCCCCAAGTTTATACGAAAATGTTATGCAGGAAAGACAGGGGAGGTATTTGGAAGATATCCTCATTTCTAAAAGACTAGGGGCAAGCAAGGAGACAGCAGGGGAACCTGCAGGAACCATCAGTCCCAGGGAGATACAAGTGTTCAGATTCTACAAGAAAATCAAAATGAGCACTCACCCGCTAGTTTATCACTCACACGTAAGACATACTACTTTCCAAATTGCAACCTGGTGACCAAGATCATGTGGGCTGCACTTCTGGGAAGACCATAATCATCTAGTCAGGTAAATTCAGTTTAGGATGTGTATGCCAAATAAATTCTTACTAAACATGACATCTGGTCTGTTTGAGGCCCTTAAAATCAGCAAGTATTTTATATAAAGCAGCATAACAAACATATTAATAGCCAGTGTCTGAAATCATTCATTCTACTAAAAACCTAAATGCCCTAAAATAGACAGACATCCTAACTGAGAGGGCTGGACCCATGAGCGGCACGTCACAAAGGCAACCATTACAGTCAGGCCTGACAGCACTCAGCTGCACCTCTCAGGACCTTCCTTTGGAAGGAAACCAAGTAGTACAGGACTTTAGAAGGCCCCTCACCTGGGTAAGCTAGCCCCTGCCTGAAATGACAGAACTGACACTGAGGCAGGAGGATCGAGTGTTAAAGCCCAGCTTGGGATCTGCAGAGAGATCTCGCCTGAGGTACTGGCTCCATTCCCAGCAGAGGGGAAGGAGGGCATGCATGCACACAGCACCCAACTCTAAGCTAAATCTTGTTTCAGTTTGCTTCCCACTGCTCTAATAAACATCCCAGCCAAAAGTAAGGTGGGGAGCAAAGGGCAAAGAGTCTACTTGGCATGCACATGGTGATCACAGCCGTCACGGAGGGAGGCCAAAGCAGGGGTCAAGCTGGCAGGAACTGAACAAACTACAGAGGAATGTGCTTACTGACTTGCCCTCCAGGCTGGTGGTGCTCTCTCTCTCTCTCTCTCTCTCTCTCTCTCTCTCTCTCTCTCTCACACACACACACACACACACACACACACACACACACACACACACACACACACACTCCTTGAAGCCTTGGCTGTCCTGGAATTTGCTTTGTAGGGCAGGCTGACCTTGAACTCACAGATCTGAGTGCACTACCATGCCTGGTTTTGTTTTGAGACAATCTGTCTATGTAGCCCTGGTTGTCCTGCCTGTTTCCCAAGTGCTGGGATTAAAGGTGTTGCACCACCATGCCAGGGACTGAGCCAAGCCATTTCTGCCTCCAGCTACTCTTCTTACTTGGGTGAAACTTCCTCAGCATCATGTTGCAGATTGAGGCTCCTTTTGCTCAATCTGCCTTCCTTTCCCTGGACCGAAGACTCGCCTGCCTCGATGATTAATATTATCGACATGATGCATTTGGAATTACTGAAGGAAGGGACAGGCATTTCTGCGAGATTGTCTAGATCGGGCAGACTCAGGGTGATTAGTAGCCAGCCTCCTCATGCTCTTGCCACCACCATTTCTTCTGCATCACATGATACAGTTCATCATACTGTGAGTCAAAATAAACTCCTCCTTCCTTGGGTTGCTTTGGGCAGGACTTTGATCACAGCAACAAGGAAAGTAACCAATCACTTCTGTAATCCCGCTCCGTCACTGGCACCCTCCAGGCCATATCCCCAAAAAGTCTCCTGTGTATTTAATTCTGGGTTGGCAGTTACAGCAAAGGATTCAAAACAACTCCATCCTGATTTTATAGAGGGGAGAACGAATGACCAGGATACCCAAGGTCCTATAATTATGGCCCAACTCAATTTGGAATTCTCTGATTCCAAAGTTCACCTAAAACCCCATGCCAAAACTTTGGTAGTTTTATCAGATGAAATTTTCTCCAAGACAAAAGTAAACACATACAAAATTCGAGTAGAAGGTTCTGCAAATTACAAACTGTTCTGGGAAGCAGACACTGGTTCTAAACCTGACTGACTCTAAGGAACGAAGCAGAACAAGTTAAACATAACTGGTTGTTTTACAGACAAGTACTCAGCAACTGTCTTTGGCTAAAGGCTACCTGATAGTACATATAGACCTAACCCCAGAGAAATCTAGGAAAAGAGGTTGTGCTTTCTTTTTTTTTTTTCCTTCTCTCTCCGACCCAAAGATTTATTTATTTATTTTATGTAAGTACACTGTAGCTGTCTTCAGACAGAAGAATGGGTCCAGAAGAATCAGATCCCATTATGGATGGTTGTGACCCACCATGTGGTTGCGGGGATTTGAACTCAGGACCTCTGGAAGAGCAGTCTTAACCGCTGAGCCACCTCACCAGCCCCAGAGGTTGTGCTTTCAATTCAGTTTTGACCCCCTCCCCCCCACCAAAAGCAGTGTGGTCTTGCTATAAAGTCCATACTGGTCTCGGACTCGAGAATCTACGTCAGCCTCCCAAGTGCTGGGATACACACAGGCTGTCAGATGACTTTTCTGCCTTAAGGCTAAGTCTTTACTGACAATCTCAGAGCCTGTAAGAGTGCCTGACAGGTAGTAAATACTCAGTTAGTAATTGTTCAGGGAGAGTACTTCACTAAGATAAGACCCTTTTATCCCCCAGGAGAGAAGCCCCAGGTCCTTCCCAGCCCCAGGTGCAGAGCAGGGTACCTGACAGTTCATGTTGTCCTCAGCTTCAATGAGCTTCCCTCGGTAGACTTCCCCGGTGTTGGTCTCACAAGTCACTATGTGGCCTTCGGCTTCGTGTAAGACTTTAATCGGCACCCCAATAGACATCTTGGCTGGCCTCTTCCTCTGCTACAGTGAAAGAGAGACAATGGTTATCTTTCAGAGCTTAAGGACTGGCATTCCACAGGTTTTGTAAATTATGTCAGAGCTGCATTTTCTGTGGAAGGAGTCTGGCTCTTGGCTGGAAGGAACCACCATGGCAAATTAGCGCCTCACGTAGGTAAGGTATGGTAGGTAAGCTGGACAAAGAAAGCTATTGGGAACAAGGAATACCTCCTTTCTCATCCCAGACATATGGCCCTGTTTAGTCATTAAAACACACATACGATATGGACCTGGTGTGTAAACAAATCACTGTTTACATGTAGTTAAACAAAATGTAAATGATATTAAACTCCCTCAGTCACACCGGTCATATTCCAAGTACTCAGCAACCGTATTTGGATAAAGGCTAGAGCACCTGATAGAGACTTAAACCCAGAGGAATCTAGGAAAAGAGCTTGTGCTTTTCAATTCCACTTCTTGCCTCCCCACCAAAAAGCAGATCGTAACTGTCAAGGCTACGTGCTACAAACAGGAAATGCTCACCACGCAGGGAAATAGGATAAAAACTCGACATGTCTCGTTAAAAGACAAAGACTATGCACAGGGCTTTTAAAATTATGAGACGGGAAAGGGCTCAAGACCGGAGCACACGACCTATTGTCATGAGAAGACTGTAAGGATGCTAAACACAGTCTCTCTCGGTGAGGAACCATGACTTTCATGATAGGAGTGTAGGTTTCGTGCTGATAACAGTACGGAAACTGCAGGACGATAGCCAAAGGCTCAAAAAAAATTAGTAACATCTACAAAGCGGATCGAACGTATAGCAGAGCAACTTGCTGACACTTCTGCAGCAGCGTGGAAAGCAGGATAGGATCAAGAATGGGAGTGGAGGCAGGGATGAAAGGCACGTTGAAAATGTTGATCCAGAAGGGGGTAATTAGCAGGAAATGACGGCCTGTAAGCTTCGAAAATCAGTGACCTGGCAAGGCACAGAATGTGTAGACTAGGCGTAAATTAATAACTGTTTCAAGGGCTAGCGAGATGATGCTTGGATAGGCCCTGGCTTCCCGCCCTCCGCTAAGCCCCGCTGAGCTCTTCCGCAACGTCCCGTCCAGCTCCTAACCCTCTGCGGAGCCCTGGCCTCCTCTCTCCCGTTAGCCGCCTCTCCTCACCAACTAATTGCAGGCTTTTTTTTCCCCTTCGGTTCCGGCACAAACGTTAGAAGGCGAAGACGTGAGGCGAGGAAACGACAGGCCCGAGTATCACGACTACCACGCGCTCCCAGAATGCCTTGCACAGGCCCCTCCCTTTCCTCTAAGCCTACTTGCCCTTTACTCTCACCTAGCCGGCTAGGGAAACCAGAGCTCTTAGCACTATAGTTCCGGCACTGAAGAGGGCCCGGGGACCGCCGGAAACATCAATCCTCGAGCCCACAAAGGAACATGGTGACTTATGCTTACTGAGTACTGTAGTGACGGATTGGGCGGGATCTGGGCTTGAGCCCAATGCTCTGGGGAGACAGGAAGTGAGGCTTGGAGTAGGAATTAAGCTTTGGATCCGGTCACCGTCAGGTAAGGGACGCACTGAACACTGGGAACTCTTATTACTCATTGTCTAGGTAAGAAGACCTAAAAGGAATGGGGAAAGGAGTCCTTGGAGTCTCGATGAGGCATTTCGAAGGACCAGCGCTTACATCTGAGCCTGCAAAAGAACAGATCTAGCGGAGGGAGAGTGCTAGGTAGTTTGGGGGGAGCCGACGTCGCCGCGGGAAGGACTCTGGGGGCGGGGCTCGGGAAGGGGCGGGGTCACCGGAGCGTTTCAGGGAAGGACCTGCGGGTAGCGGCGTCTGGAAGAGAAGAGGGTGGAAGGGAAGAGGCGTGGCTTATGGAAGGGGCGGGTTTCCAGCGCCCAGACCTGGAAGGGATTAGGCGTGGCTTGAGGCGGCCTGGCCACCGCCTACCCGGCTCTGAACCGCGGTGGCGGCGGCGGAGGAACTCTGCGCTCGCTGGCCGCGCTCGCTGCCCAGCAGAAGTCGCAGCTGCCATCAGCTCCAGGCCGGGGCCATGGGCGCCCTGCGCCACCCGGGTCATGAGGACGGAGGCAGAGGCAGCGGGGCAGCCGCTGGAGCCCGGTCAGTGCCTCTCTTTAAGGGCCTTGCCTTCACCGGGGGAACCGAGGGGGACTCCGCCCTAGAGCCCGGCAGGGTCTGGCCGCGCGCGACCTTGGGTCGTCTGCGGCCTCAGTCTAGCCTTGGAGCTTATAGTGGGTCCAGGCTAGGTGGATATTCCTTCTCATCTCCTGTCCTCCACATACGGTTGATCCTGAGTCTCCCGGGGCTTGGAGCCCAGGGAGTTCTGAGAGCCGTCAAGTGGAAAAGTCCAAGGAGCAAAAAGACACAACCTTGCCCAGAATCGAATAGCCCTGCTTGAAGCACATTGGGTGATCCTGTTCCCCGGGGAACTGTGGAAAGCCTGAGGCCGGGAAAGGGGGTGGGGGTGGGGGGGAGAATGGCCTGAGAGCACTCAGCAAAGGGGCGGGAAAGAGGGGGCAGAGGGGGGGGTAAGAATGTCCTGGGGGCACCCAGCAAAGGGAAGGTCTTTTCTCTGGCTTCCCAAACCCAGCGCTTTTGTCTTGGTACTGTTTTGGTTACTTGCTTATTGCCCCGAGGAAACCCCAGCCCCTTGGCTTACGAAGTGGGGAACAGCAGGAAGTTATAGTGGAGCTTCGCTTAAGGCACAAGAGTTGATGTTAATAAACTAAACCGAGAGGTCATTTCAGGGGAGGGGTCAAAGGGTGTGGAACCCAAACCCTTTAGTGTCAGTTGGAGTGTGGCTTCACGCTCAGCGAGTGGTTCCTTCTGGTTGTAACCTGGAACTGGGCTTGGACCTGTACTGGAATTCCATATTTACTCTTCCAGTTAGCTACCGCTGTGAACTTTGGCTAGATCATTGCCCTTTCTTAGCCTCAGCAGAGAATGGTGCACTTGTGGAGGGCGCTAAGAGGTAGATGCTGTGTCAAAGTGTTTATAGATAACAGAATTAATTTTCATAAATCCCAGCGAAGTAGGCTCCTGCTGTTTTCGGTACCTTTTGAGGTGACCAGACAGGCTGAGAGGGTTAAAGTACCAGGAAGAGTTGACTGTCTTCTTTCTCTTGTGACAACCAGACAGCTGAAGCCAGGGCTTTCTCCAAAGCAGACCCTAGCTCTCAGTTGGAGGACAGTCCTGGCTTAAGGCATCAATATCTGAAGCATTTTGGGGGCTCTGAATGCTAAAGCTGTTATCAGCACAAATACCAAGGCTGCTTCACCCTTATCACCTACCCCCAGAAAGCATCTTCCCTGTGCTAAGTAAGATCAGGATAGTTTAGCAGGGATGTTTGCCTTGTGAGGCCCCAGGATCTAGTGGTTCTAAGGCTGAGTGGAAGAGGAAAGACACACCTGAGTGTCTTAGGACTCTGAGGAGCAACTGTTCTACACCAAAGTTTAGAGGGCACAGCCCAACTAATTAGAAGCAGGGCTCAGGCCCCAGAGTAAGGAGGCAGCCTCCATCAGAGGGTTGTGATCTGGAGGCCTAGAACTAATGGGCACTCCTAGTGACAAGTAGTTATTTCGAAGGGTAGAGCTCTTAAAAGACCAACATTAATCCAAAACCTTTTCACAGCATAAGTGAGTGGTCAGTCTTCTCAGGCTGACCAGGGAGAAAGCAGACGTCCCTTCTATGAGAATGTCGAAGGGCAGAGGGGGCGTGTGTGTGTGTGTGTGTGGCGGGGAGGGGGAGATACAGGATTTGAATAGCAGAGATGCGAAAACAAAACCTGGGTAGCAAACAGCCTGAGAAGGTCAGAGCCATTTACAGCCTCAGTGAGGGTTCTGAAACGGGAAGACACCCATCTTGAGAGTGCCACACCCTGCAGAGAGCTTTCCTCTACCATATTGGGCGAGAACTGTTTTAGTGTGTAAGTCCCCGGAGACTAAGGTTTCTATCACCTCAATAAGTGACTTTTCCCCATTCCTTTTTCCCCCCCAGATTTGTAGCACTGGGGATTGAACCTAAGTCCTGGACAGTGCTAGAGAAGGGCCATCCCCACCCCAGCCTCAAGTTTGATAGTGAGTTAGTACTAAGCATCAGACACTAGGCCAGGAAACAGCCAACAAGACGAGCCAGTTCCCTGGTGTCTCCGTCCATCCGTACAACTGAAAAATTTATGAGCTATAGGAATTTATTTTCTCACAGTTCTGGAGGCTGAGACGTCTAAGATCAAGATGCTGGCTAGTTCAGTACAAGATCCTTCCGTTCCTGCTAGACTCTCTAGATAGGCCTACACGGCAGGAAGAGAGGACAGGGAGAAATGATGTGTCCTCTAACAGCAGAACATGAAAAAGATAAAGAAAAAAAAGGCCATTGGTTGTTAGCTTTCCAAGATTTACTTAATAAAATTTTATGCGTCTTGAGTGTTTTGTCTGCATGCAGGTGCTGAAAGGGACTGGCAGGATCCCCTGAAGTGGAGTTAACAGACAGCTAGCTATAAGACTGTGAGGGTGCTTGGAACTGAATTACGCCTGGGGCCTTTGCAAACGCATCAGGTACTTTTTAACTGCTGAACAAGCTCCAGCCATTTCTTTTTAATTATCAACCCGATAGAATCTATAATGGTGTGGGCATGGAGGCCTAGTAAGGAGCTGTCTAGCTCTGCCTGTGAGGGATTTTCTTACTGGGTTAATTGAGCCTGGGAAGACTCACCCCGACTGTGGGTTGGGCCCCAGACTGATAAAAATGGGGAAGGACAGACGCGTGTATACTCTTTGCTGTCCGTATGATATGACTGGTTGTCTCCAACAGCTGTGACGTCCCAGAAATGATGGGTGTAACCTGGAATTGTGAGCTAAAATAAGCCCTTCCCCCCTAAGTTCTGTTTGTCAGGAGCTGTCATCACTGCAGCTGGAAAGGAGACTAAGGCAGAGCCTGGGTTAGTGTTTCTTGAACTTTCTAAGACCCTCAACTCAGAAACCTCACAATTGGGCCATCACTTCCCCAAAGACCCAATTTCTTTCTTTTATTTGTTTAAAGATTTATTTCTGTTTTGTGTGCCTGAGGGTGTTTTGTTTTGTTTTGTTTTGCTTGTGGGTCTGACTGTATACCATATGTGTGCTCTCTGGTCTCAGAGGACAGAAGAGGATATTAGAGATAGGGTTTGGGGTTGGGTTTGGAGTTTGGTGGGACAGTGGTGGGGTGGGTAGTGGATTATTGCTAAGGTAAGGGATGAGGTTAAGTATAGGGTAGGGGTAGTGCATGTGTGTGTTCCCATGTATATGAGTGCATGTGTATGCATGTATCTGGAAGCCCAAGGTTGACGTCAGGTGTCTTCCTATAGGTTGGGGCAAAGTCTCTTACTCCACCTTGAGTTTGCTGTTTCTCTTAGTCCGCTTAGTTCGCTTGCTCTAGAGACGTCCTGTGTCCATCCTCTCGCTGGGATTGCAGGGCGGTGCGGGCTCTGGGTATCTGAGCTTGGTCATCATGATTGAACTCTTTATCCACTGAGCCATCTGCCCATCCCAAGGACTCTAAGGATTAGAAACGAGAGACGAAACCCCTCTCCCCGCTGTGGGCAGGGATGGAATTTGGGAAGGGGACAGGCAAGATCGAATCTACAAAATGTTCAAAGGTTAGGGGCCTTGGAAAGACTTGGGCTTAGAGGTTCCTGGAGTAAAGACTAGATAAGGTCTTCATTCTGCAGCCATAAGTGTGAACCCAGGTTTAAAGGACTACACCAGAGGGGTGGGGATGACCAGGCTGGGGTTAGGGAAAGCTCTAGAAATGGTGGCCTTTCAGCCAGCCCCTGAAGACACAGGAGAGCAGACGGTAAAGACTCAAGACATCAGACCTCCGGCTAGTGACACACAGAGGGAGTGGTGGGAGAGGGGCTGGCCTGGTAGGCTTTGTACAGAGCTGGGTACCTGGCTCAGGGGAGAGCCTAGAAATCCTCAAAGGGGAATTCTAGTCGACTGGATTTTCAAGTGTCTGTAAGTGGTGGCCAGTATACAGAAGTCCCTCCTGATTGGTTAAGCTCTGGATTCCCCTCTCTCCCTCCTGTGTGTGTGTGTGTGTGTGTGAGAGAGAGAGAGAGAGAGAGAGAGAGAGAGAGAGAGAGAGAGAGAGACCCCTTCCTCTTTAGCCAGATTGGCCTTAAGCTTCTCCTGTCTTAGTCTTGTGATTATAAATTTGTGCCACCGTGGGAAGCTAGACTGAACTTTGTGCAACTCACAGGCTAAGCTCCCACAGGCCACATGTCAGCTTGTCCTCCCTTCAGGGCCTCAGGGAGTGCTGCCTACCTTTGTCATCCGTGCTCTTCTCTCTGAGGCACACCCCATCGCTTTCCTAACCTAAGCTGCTGGATGTCTGCTCTTGGCTACGCACTGGTCTCCACTGCAGCACACGGGCCAGGCTCTTGAAAGATTGGGAATAGTGAAAACTCAATCCAGTGAGAGGAGGATAGTTGCCCAGCCCCTCCCTTCAGTCAGCCAGTGGTACCAGAATGCCTGGGTGTGGCCCTGTCTGTTCCACCTCACAGCTCAGAATGGACAGGCTGAGAGGCTTGCCCAGAGACAGTGTGCTAGCTGGACTTTGGCGGAGCGTCCTGCTCCTCTAGCCTGTGTGACATTTCCTCTCAGTCATGGTCTGTTCATTTACCCACCCTGGAAACCTGAGCCAGGCAGACCTCCTGGGAGGCAGACCTCCTAGGACACTGCTGAGAGGGGCAGCACTTTAGAAGAGTGGGTGTTCGCTTGTGGGAAGCCAAAAGCATCTAGTAAACTGTGTGCAGAGAGCCCCCCTGCCCACCAAGTGTAAGCAGTCATGGCAGAGGCTGATGCTGCCCAGAGTGGGCGGGCACCGGTGACTCGAAGGAGACTGGACCTGCTGGGGCAGCAGCTAACCCTGCTTTGTTGTAAAGTGGGGACCACCATCCAGGAGGATCGTGTGTAGGATTTACTGGCTGTGGTGGGTGTTTAGGAGAACGTGCTGGTAGTGTAAGCAGAGCGAGCTGTGGAAAGGCCCTATAGAGTTTCCGCGGGGGTGGCACTGGTGGGCACCGTGCAGAGCATCTGAGCCCTCACTCCCGTTTCTTTCTTTGCAGGGGACTTTGTGCAGCTGCCGGTGCCTATCATCCAGCAGCTGTACCACTGGGACTGTGGCCTGGCCTGCTCCAGGATGGTGCTTCGGTGAGTGTCCACACCTGCGTGGCTCAGGGGTGAAGCAGGAAGTAGCCTGGGTGGGATCCAGATCTGTGTGGGTCGGCTTTGTCTGAACCCTAGAAGAGGCCCGGCTTCCATTTAGGCCCTGCCATATTCTATGTATTCACTCAGGTGACGCCTGGGAGCTTGGGGCGGTTAAGGACGTCCCAGGTGTGCAGGTTGGGGAGCTGGTGCATCTTCCACCCCTCGGATGTCAGGCCACTGGGATACCGCATAAATATAAGGACCTTGAAAGTTTGAGCCAGGAAGGACTGGTACCTCTTTACCAAGAGTTTTTAACTGGTTGTCTGGAGACCCAGATCATACCCTTTGTATATCTTACATACTAGGCTTCTGGGAATGATAGAGCTTAACAAAATGTCTAGTGCCTGCAATTTTGAAAACCACTTCTGTGATCCAAAGCGCTTCATCTTAGATCCGCAGTCAGTGAAGCCAGAGACAACAGCAGCTTCCCCAGGGTTCACATAGTCTAGAAGGGATGCAAAGACCAAGATGCAGGCCCTTCGCTTCACTCTGGGGGCCAGTGTCCCAGGCTGCCTGAGCCCTGACAGCCTCGGGTCCATGTGGCATGCCATGGGGGTTCGTGATAAAGGATTAGAAGTGTAAGCAGTGACTGTGGCCCTCATAGGTGTGGGGTGACTTGGTCTAGCTTTGCTTCAGGAACAGGCTTGCCCCTTTGCTCCTTGCCCTCAGGTACCTGGGCCGGCTGGACGATAGGGAGTTTGAAAATGCCCTGCAGGAGCTGCAGCTGACCAGGAGCATCTGGACCATCGACCTGGCCTACTTGATGCGCCACTTTGGTGTGAGACACCGCTTCTGTACCCAGACTCTGGGTGTGGACAAGGGTTACAAGAATCAGGTGAGCGGCTGGCCACTGGGTGGGCTGGCCTTCCGGGCTACCCAGGTATCACAGTTATGGGAGAGAGTAGTCAAAGGCTGGCACTCGAGTACATGCCCAGGGGGACAGACTCCAGTGGCAGTGGCAGACGATGACAGACAGGTGGCCCTGAGGTCTAGTCTGTGTGGAGCATCTGCAGGCTGAGTCCTGACCTCTGTCTGCCTTTCTGCATCTTCCTCCACTGTAGGGCAGGTCACAGGTCTCAGGCCGCAGGCCGCAGGCCACAGAGTTTGCTGGTCACGTGACTACCATTGCCTTGTTTTTTTCCTTCTCACCAGGGTAATTGGTGTTCTGGAAGAAGAACATGGATTAGCTTTCTGTCTACTTTTCTGCCTCTCTCTGTTTTCCTCTCTAGAAAAATAAAGCCGTCGTGATGGCTGTGCCAACACACCAGTTTGTTCCGATCCCTCGTAAAGCCAGATCCAGGCTTACCTGCCCTTGAGGCGATCTTGGCCCAGGCGCCAGGGCTTGGCAGAGGAGTCTCTGCCGGCCCTGTTGGCAGAGCGGCTATCACATGGCGGCCAGTGGCAGTCAGCCTAATGCTCAACCTTCCATGCCAGGTAGAGAAGGCAACTAAATCTTAAGACAGAAAAGGGGACCTGGGAACAGAATGTCTTTGGCCTGCCTCCTGGAGCTCCCTCTGGTCACATGAGGCCCCAGCGCCAAGCAGAGTATGTTCTGTGAATCACACTTGGCTACACCGAGCTGTGACTGAGCCGTGCTGCCCGGGGTTACGAGGGCAGCCTTGCCTCCTTGCTCCGTTGCTCTAGGCTCCTGCCCATCTCTCCCAGAGAGTGGCCTGCTCAGTCCTTCTCAGAGAGCTCCTCCGAGGGTCGGCTTCCTTTCTGGGCATGCTGGGTACAGCCACCCGCCCTTCAGTAGGGCTCCTATATGCTCCTTACTCCTGCGTCTATAAACCAGTGTGTGCTTCATCTAAATGGAGTGTGTGCATCCAGAGTGAGTGACTCCAGTCTGTCCTTCTCTCGTCAGTCCTTCTATAGGAAGCACTTTGACACAGAGGAGACCCGAGTGAACCAGCTGTTTGCACAAGCCAAGGCCTGCAAGGTGCAAGTGGAGAAATGGTGAGCCTTCCCAGCCCACTTTCCTGGGTCACGGTGACAAGGCAGGTCATTGCCACCTGCAGGGAGCTCAGGGCTTAGGTCTTGTAACACTGGGGAGTGGGTGTGAACTGGGGCCATCAGTCTGGGATACGGGGATGAGGCCGCACTGGCCCTGGCTGACCTGCCTCCTGCCCACAGCACAGTGAGTGTGCAGGACATCCAAGCACACCTGGCGCAGGGCCATGTGGCTATTGTGTTGGTGAACTCCGGGGTGCTACACTGCGACCTGTGCTCCAGCCCTGTCAAGTACTGCTGCTTCACGCCCAGTGGCCACCGCTGCTTCTGTCGCACCCCCGACTACCAGGGCCACTTCATCGTCCTGCGTGGCTATAACAGGGCTACTGGCTGCATCTTCTATAACAACCCAGCCTACGCTGACCGTGAGTGCCAGGGGCAGGTGGGCCAGGGTGGCCTGTGTTTACTGTCCCCTATGCCCAGACCTCATGGCTTCCTCCCTTTCAAGCTGGTATGGCCGATGTCTGTCTCCAGAGCCCCTGCTCCCCCTGGAGTTCTGTCATCAGGGCTTGGCCCTCGGGTCATACCGACAAACCAGCTGCTGTCCTGGCCACCAGCTCCCTCTCCTCCCACACTCCCAGCTCTGCCTACTGCTCAGCTCCCCGCCTTGATAACTTATGTTCCACAGGCTTCACCTGGGCTTCACCGGCCAAGCTAGAGAGCCTGGCCAGACCTCGCCCTTGTAGACTCCACTGTCCTCATGCCATGGCCTGGAGGAGGACTCCTCTGAGCAGACCAGGACACACGTCCTGGAACACACTTTTTTCTTCCCTTTGGGCCTTGCTTTCTCTATCCACTAACCTGGGAAGGAGTCAGAAGAAAGACTTAACTCATGAAGGCCAGAATGGGCAGGAAGGGTTCCCCAGGGGAGGAGCTGGAGCTGAGAGGTGGCAAGGCAGGTAGAGCCCAGATCCCATGCAGGCCCCCTGAGCACCAGTTGTGGGTATTTACCCCACCCACTGATCCGACTCTGATCTTTCCCACCCCAACAGGAATGTGCAGCACCCGCATCAGTAACTTTGAGGAGGCCAGAACCAGCTACGGCACAGATGAGGACATCCTCTTCGTCTACCTGGACAGCTGACAGCAGGAGGAGCCTGGCATGCCAGGTCTCAGACCCTGTGTTCTGTCTCAGCCAGGCCCACTCAGGATGCCCATGCCCAGGGCTTCTGGGGCCAGGGTTCAGAATTGTAGCCTCAGCCTGTTGGACAGAGCTCTTGGGAGCTCTGTGACTGCTTTGTCCACTAGTATCATCATGTCATCCACCCTAAACACCTCGTAGCTGCTGGAGACAAGTCAAGCATCTAAGGAAGTATCTCTCAAGACCCCAAGTGTGCCTCCAGCTGTGACCAGTGGAAGACCCAAAGTCTTCCTCCAGCTGTGCCCAGAGGAAGACCTCAAGTCTGCCTCCAGCTGTGCCTAGTGGAAGACCCAAAGTCTGCCTCCAGCTGTGCCCAGAGGAAGACCTCAAGTGTGCCTCCAGCTGTGCCCAGAGCAAGACCTCAAGTGTGCCTCCAGCTGGCCTGAGGCAGGAACTCAGGAAGAGAAGTGGGTTTGGGAAGAGTGCATGAAAATCTAAGCCTGTGGCTCTGGGCCACTCTAAGCCCCGTAGTGGATGGCGTCACTGCTCTCTCCTGTCTCCAGTGACTCAGGTCTCTGGGACTGGTTACTAGGATGTTATCACACAGCGTAAGCATACCTCACAGCCACCCTGAGGCTCTCTGACCCCTGGGATGCTGATGCCTTCTTAGCCTCTAGGTACTGTCTGTAGAATGGAAAGGTTTTAGGAGTGAGCAGGGCTGAATAGATGAGAACCGAAGAGAACTTTTTTTTTTTTTTTAGGAAAAGGGAGTTGACAGAGACTCCCCAGAGAGCCCCTGCGTCCACAAGGCCTCCTGGTACCAGCTTGCCTTCCCACAGCAAGATCTGCCCTCTAAGTCTGGGAGCCTTTTGAGGATGGGTGCTAGAGGGTCCGTGAGTCAGACAGGAATAGATACAGGTACTTTGAAACCACTAACCCTTCTTCACATGGGGCACATAGGCCAGTCCAAGTTCTTGGTTAACAAGATGGCCGGTCTGGCCTGGCCAGCAGTCTGCACGCTGAAGCTGCACCAAAGACAGACGAATGGGCCATTTGTAAAGAAAGCAAGGGCCCACTCCTCATGGGCACTCTCTGGTGACGCGTAAAGGGTGCCCCACGGCCGCTCACCGTCACTGTCCTCCAGAGGCCTTGGACTGTCAGTACCAAGGCATGACGTGGCAGAAGCTGCTTCCCCTACCACTAGCTGCCCCCTCATGGTAGTCTGGGGGACAGAGGTGGTCTGTGTTTACAAGGGCAGTCAAGACCAGTCACCCGTGTTACTTGTCAGTGTTAGACGAAGCCTTGGGCTGGAGTGAGGTGCTGTCAGCGAGGCAGCTGCCCTGAGTTTCATTGGTTTCAGTCTGGGCTCGTTTCCCTTGCCTTAATGCTGGGTGGTCAGGGCCCCAAGGAACTCTGGATCTAAGCTCAGGAGCCCCACATAGCAGCTATGGGTATGGGTGTCCTCTGAGGAGGCGCTGACAGAACTGTGAGACTAAGTGATAGGAAGAGGTAAAGCCTTCACAGCAAGTGGATGGGATGAGGCGTGGCACACACCCACGTGAGTGCTCATGGGAAGTGGCCGCCACAGAAGGTGGTCATCTTCATCCTCTAGGACATTTAAAAAATGCTCAGTCCCTGTACCCAGATAATGGCTTCTCAGGGCAAGTCTTAAGTTATCGGGTCCACTTGTCTGTAAGAATAACAAGAAAGCTGCAGTCTTCGAGATCCACCTGCCTGAGGCGGGGCACGAGGCACACTGTGTTATACTGCACGAGCCATGAATTGGGCTGGAGGAAGCCTTGCCATCAGATACTTAGCATAGCATGTAACACTTGGACTTCTCCGCTTCTGGGTAGCCCAGTGTAGGCCCTGAGGCCACATGCAAATTCTAGATGATTCTGATCACTCTAGCCACAGGAGGATGAAAGGGATCTTTTGCATAGCAGAGGATTTTATACATAAATATATTTTGTTTGTAATGAGCCATTCTCAATAAATATCATCACAGTACAGTGGTAGCGCCCTTTGTCCAGCCGTCGTGAAGCCCTGTTAGCCTGCAGAGTCCCTGTCTCCCCAGATCATTGGCTTGACTGCCTGGAACCAGGTCCTTGGAATGCTTGGTGTCTAGTTTTACTGGGACTGGAATTTCATTTTCTGCCTTCCAGGCCTCAGCTAGGCCTTGATGCTGGACAAGGCTGGGATAGACAGAACCTACATATTTCAGAACTCAGACCCGCTCCTGAAGAAGATGGGACCCTTGGCTAAGGTGAGGGAAGGGAGCCTGGGGGTACAGTGGGAGGACACCAACTTTTCTGATTCCTCTGCCCTAGCCTGCAGCCAGATGACAGGTCTCCTAGACTTTCAACATAACCTTCTGACACCTCCGCTAGAGGTGATGATGGATAATCTCAGACAACGTTTAGTTATTCTGGGCTGAGTGAGAGATTCATCAATCCAGTTCCTTCCAGAAGTCCAAGGCAAGCTATCTCCCCAACTCTACCACCAGCAGCAAAAAACAAAACAATCTAGAGCCTTCTTGGACTACCATGCCTCACTGTGCTGTTGGGTCCTTTGTGCGGGCTTCTTTTTAATTACAACGGCATCAGACTTTCTAGAACTGGACTTCCAGATGGTTGGCGCCACCATGGTTGGAGCTGACCTTGGGTCCTCTGGAAGAACAACTTACACCCTTAACTGCTGAGCCAACCCTCCAGCCCTGGTTAATCATTAAAACTGAGTCCCTAGCTGGATATGGTGGTACACGCTGGTGCTCTCAGCACTGAGGCCGAGGCAAGGGGGTTGTGAGGTCAAAGGCCAGCCTTAGAGATGGCTCTTGAAAGCCGCGGGAGTAAAATGGAAGTGGTCTGTACATAGCTACCTGGGGCCAGTGGTATCTCAGCTTTATGTGGTAAAAATCAATCAATCAATCAATCAGTCAATCAATCAGTGGGCAGCTAGCCTCTTAGGGGAGAACACAGCCATACTGAAGACAAAGGCATAGGCCCCAAGGGAGCCTTAACATACTTTCTGCTGCATTACTGATAGCTTGACCAAACTGAAACCGTACCGGTGTCCACCAGCCGTGGTCGTTTACTAAGAGGCAGCCACACCAAACAGAAAGTGGGTGAGTCACTGATTGCTGACAGAACCGGTCGATAGCTCTGGACATAGTATTCCACTTCATTAACTTCATCTTCCCCCTGAATCTCAGGCTGTCGCCAGTGGCCCAGTTTGGTCTGCCACTTAGAAAACCTCAACTGGTATTGAAATTTATTTTTATTTTATCTTTAAATTTTTTTTAAAAAAACATTTTTTAATGTATGGGTGTTTTGCCTGCCATGGGTGTCCATGCACCATTTGTGTGCTTGCTGACTGGTGGATAGGAGGGTCAGGTTTCCTGAAACTGGAATTAGAGACAGTTGTGCGCTGCCATGTAGTTGCTGGGAATCGAACTCTGGTCCTCTGGATGTGCAGCCAGTGCTCTTAACCACGGAGCCATCTCTCCACCCCACCCCCTCAACAACTGGCACTTAAAGACTCTGCTGTTTGGGTTTGTGAATTGGGCAAACTGGCTGTGTTGTTTAAATACATAACGCCCATTCTAAGAGCATGTTTTCCTTTGAACCAGTTGGAATGGGGCTGTTGACCCAGCCTACATAACCAGGATCCTATTTATCACTGGCAACACATCCGTTTTGTGAGCTGGACATACCAGGAATGACTGCCGCCAATCAGAGACTGCCAAGTAGGCCAGTTCTCTTGCAAGCAAAGAGTATGCCTTGTACAAAGCACAGCCCTAAGCTTCTCCAATGTAGTCAGTGACTCTTGGCTCCCAAAGGGTTCTGTTTTGTTGGACAGGGGGTATAAAAGCATCAAGTAGAATGTCCACCTGAGATATATCTCCCATACGCAGAGTCCATGAGAGGACTGGCCCTCTTTTCTTTTAGTGATGATGTCTCCAACAAAGCAAACAGGGTGTAGTCACAGTCTCTGACCACTATTGATACTTTTTAATATTATCGTATTCCAATTTGATCAGCCAGCGCTGATGGAACCACAGGGGCTACTGAACAGATTCACCATCTGCTTTCGGCTTTCTGAGCCATTTACTGTCTGTCAGTGGTGAACTTTTGTCACAGACGTCACTCAACAGTGGCTGACAATCAAGGTATCCACACTTCCTGCTGTCTGTAAGCATCTGGCTCTGCTGAGTACTAGAATGGCTTCCCCCAAAATCAACTGAAAATGGTGTTTGACTTTCTCAGCCAAGAACGATTTACTAGAAATCGCGGGACCCTGTGATGCTGGCAGTCTAGTTTGGGAGACACGTCAGACATGGTCTGCCGTCCATGCCTCAGGATCCTGGGTTCACAGACACGGATCTGGCCATTCATGCAGAAGTCAATTAAAATAGTCATTAAAGGTATGAACAGATTTATGTCAAAACAGTTCTGAGTTATTCCTGAGGGATTACAGATGAATTTTCCCTTCTTATTTATTATCTCACTGCCCACATCTATGAAATGCTGATTTTGGGAAGGACATGCTGATTTATCTTTGGTTGCCACAGTCCCCAGCTGTGACTCCATGCACTCACTAGCTGTTCCCTCGGGCAGTGCACCAGGCACTGGAAGAGTCAGAGCAGAGGCCCAACTCTCAGCTTACAGGCACAGTTTCACAAGACCCTTGGCTCATCCTGGACCAGTGGGTGACCAGGAAGGCTTTCCCCAGCAGGCAGCTGTCCAAGCGGGCAGGTGCTAGCCCTTGGTTCTGGACCGTGGATGCTCTGTGGTGTGAGCATGTGGATGGATGGATAGATGGATGACAAGCGTTGACTAGCTTCCCTCCATCCTGGAGATAGGACTACAGCTCTGGGTCAAGTTCCTGGAGTGAAGAAAACAAGACAAACCCTGAGTTCCCCTGTGTCTCCCTCAAAAACCTGTCTTCTGTGTCTTAAGTCATTTCAGGACTGGGGGGGGGGGGCTGTCCAATGATAAAAGAACTGAAAAGTAGCTTTGCTTGATAGCTCCCTTCTCAAAAGAATTGTGCTAAGCTGGGTATGGCCCCTTGATGCCACCTGCAGTCAGATGAATCTCTAAGTTTGAGGCTAGCCCGATCTACATAACAAATTCCAGGCCTGCCAGGGTTACGAACTAAGACTCTGTTTTTAAATTTAAAAAAGAAAAAAAAAAACTGCAGTAAAATATATTGTCACTCTTCAGGTAAGTTTGGTCTAATTCTGTCCACAGAATTGATTTGTTTGGCCCAAAGCAGGCTCCAGTCACAGTGAACTGTACCCTAGCTTGACGTGTACACAAACTACAGTCTGATCTAAGAGTAAATGCCTTGGTAAACAAGCCACCAGCCAAAGATCTGCCGACTGCTGTGGTCAAGCTTCAGCCAATCATGAGTTGCCAACTAATTGGATCATGCCCATAAGAAGCAAATGGCTAATCACACATGACCATGTATGGCAAAAGCTGGCTGCAGACAGGTTATTTCTTAGAAAAGGGTCTTTGCCCCACTCCCCAACACACACACACACACACACACACACACACACACACACACACGCACGTGTACCATGTGTATATATAACATGATTATGATATAGGGGATTTTAGAACCAGCTAATACTTTCTATGTAGCCAGGCTGGCCTTGAACTTATAGAACTGCCTGCCTCGGGCTCCTGAGTGCCTGGATTAGAGATGGGAGCCACCATTCATGGCCATCTTTTTTGTTTTTAAGATTTTAATTTTATGTGTATGAGTGTCTTGCCTGTGGGTATGCCCCACTTGCAAGCAGGGCCTGTAAAAGTGAAAGAGGGAATTGGATCCCCTGGAACTGGAGTTACCAATGGTTCTTAGCCACTATGTGGGTGCTGGCAACCCAACCCTGGACCTCTTCAAGAGCAGCCAGTGCTCTTAACTGCTGTTCCATCTCTCCAGTTCATGTCCATCTTAATTTTTGAGAGAACATCTCTGGCTAAACTTCCAGTCTTATCAATCAGCTAAACACTCTGACCAGCAAGATCTAGGAGACCTACCTCCTGTCTGTTTCCCTAGCAGAGACTTCAGGTGTGTTACACCGGTGCCGGAAGGTCTTACTGGAGTCCTCATATCCGTGTAGGCTTTGCTAATGACCGGCTTTGTTGACCTTTTTGAAGGACAAGCTATTGGTTTAATTGATTTTCTCTACTGAGGGTGTATGTGCATGCGGAGGCCAGAGGTCAGCTGTCATCTCACAGGGTACCTTCCATCCCCCACCCCCATTTCTGAGACAAATTCATTCACTGGTTTGGGAGTCACTGAATAGGTTAGGCTAGGCTGGCTAACCAGAAAGACCCAGGGATCTTTCTACCTCCCCATAGACAGATATAAATCTAGCACACATTGAGATCCTAAGGCCACTGTTTCTGAAGCACAGTAGGGTTAAGGACAGCAGTATAAACATGGTCAGGCAGTTCTACTGGACTTTGTTAGCCAAGGTGCTATCTAGGGACACCTATCACTGACATGGGGTTGTTTTTTTTACCAACCTGTCTCATCCCCTTTTGGGGAAGGGACCTTCTGGCTGAAATGGGAGCATCCATTTCTCTTGCTCCCCACATCTACTTGACCCCAGTCTTGCCAGACATTTTTCTCTTCCTTCTCTTCCAAACCACACAACCTAATACACCCTTTCTGTTACCAGCCTCCCTGGTGGATCCCCAGGTATGGGACACCCTCTAGCCAAACCCCATTCTCCTTTCAGCATCATGATTACAAAATCCCACCAAATATATCACCTGGGCTCAATTCTCTCTCTCTCTCTCCCTCTTCCTGTCCTTCTCCCTCTTCCTCTCTCTCTGTTCCTCTCCCTCTCCCTCCTCAGGGAACTTAATCCCTTTATCTCCCGATCTTTCTCCTTTAACACCTTCCATATGTGCAGTTGGTTTAAAAGCCCAATGGAACCTATCACTTGGTCCAGGATCTCTGACATATTAACTTGGCAGTGATGCTCTTAACCACTGAGCCATCTCACTAGCCCATTTAGCATGGAACAAAGTTGAAGAATCAGGAAAGAGGTCCAAGTCATATACTAAAATTATACAAGGCCAAAAGATGCCTTCACCGATTTTTTTTTTTTGCAAAGATTAACTTCAACTGTAAATAGAATAGTATCAGATACAGAGGTCAGACAAATAGCAATCAAATATTTGGCTTTTGAAAATGCCAATTCTGAATGCAAAGGGGGTAATTAGACCTTTAAAGGCAAGATCAACACCAGTAGATGAATGGATTAGAAATATGGCTGATACTGGATCTTGACAGAAGCCATCTGGGAAAGGCTATGGGAACAAGTGAGTTTCCTGGAGATGGCCCACCATTTTACATGGCTATGATGGGTGCACTCTGGAGAGGCCTAGCCCCAGAGACTTCATCCCAGGATTGTTTCTAGCTGCTGATACGTCTTTCCTGCCACTCTTAATTGCCTAATAATTCATGGGCATCAGTCAACACTATTGGGCAAATTTCCTGCAGATAAACATGAACTTTCATGAACTAATGTTGTTTAGATGAATTAATGACTTTATAGTTTCCAGATTTGATTTAAATAATTTTTAGAAAGAAAGTTTAAGGAGATAGTTTTAGTTGTTTTGCCAGAAAGATGTAATCAAATTGGAATCAAGAATGGAATGTTTGGCCTTCTCATAGAATAGTAAGTAAAAGCTGTGTAATCAGGAATATATGAGCTTTCATAATTAGCACTAACAAGAGAAATAGGCTTGGGACAGATTTGTAATCAAGGAAAAACATTCATTCTAGGTCAGGTCCAAAGATGAGGCCACGGGATTGCACCAAGACACCATGTAAAACTGTGGCTTTGAACTTTTTTTTTTTTTTTTTTTTTTATCCAAAATGTGTTTATTGGGAAGGTTCCCACTCATCTTGAATCAGGGGCTTTCAGTGCTGCTTTGTCCTGAAGGAGCATCCTTCTGTCAGCCTTGCTTTTCCACCTGTAGGCTGACAGAGGACAGTGGAGCAGCCAACACACAAGACTACCGTTTGTGCATGGCTAAAGACCGTGGTGATTTTATAGCATGCTGGGCATTTCACATCCATAAAGTAGGAATTGGGGCTCTGCACCAGGTGCCTTTTCTTGTGTTTCCTCTTCTCCTCTTCTGGGGAGGGATGAAGGAGATCCTTTGCGAGAGGCGTGTTCTTGTAGGGAGGTCGTCACCGCCGGAAAGGGGCTTTGAACTTATAATGAGCTTATAGAATGAAACACTGCTTTGAACTTACTGTAGACGTCTTTCTCTAACTCCCTTTTTGTGTAACATTTTATCTGTGAGGTAATTTTATAAAGAACTTTTGTTTAAGAAGATAAAAGGCTGAGAAAAAAATGAAGTGTGACTGTTGGGGGGCTCTGCTCCATCCACAACACACACACACACACACACACACACAGACATATACACATACATATGTAGGTATATGTGTATTATAAGTATGCATGTGCACTTGTAAAATTGATGAAACAGGTAGTTGGGCCCAGCCAGTGTGTGTGTTTGACCTTTCTTTCTTTCTTTCTTTCTTTCTTTCTTTCTTTCTTTCTTTCTTTCTTTCTTTCTTTCTTTCTTTCTTTCTTTCTTTCTTTCTTTCTTTCTCTCTCTCTCTCTTTCTTTCTTCCTTCCTTCCTTCCTTCCTTCCTTCCTTCCTTCCTTTCTCTCTCCCTCTCTCTCTTCTTTTCTTTCCTCCCTTCCTTCCATTCTCTCTCCCTCTCTCCTTTCCTCCCTCCCTCCTCCTTCCTTCTTTCCTTATTGGCTCAGAAAGAGTTAATGAACTCTGAGCCTCTCGCCTGCTCAGTGAGAACACCCCACCCCCAGTCAAAGCAAAAGGAGCCCGAATAACTAACTTCCTTTTCTCAATCCTCTGGCCAGAGGCCATCTGTGGGGGATGTGGGAGCCAACCCTGTGAAGGAAAGAGTGGGATGGAGGGTGAGGGGCCACAGGCTGCCTCAGTTAGATTCTTCAAAGAGTTCTGATCTGCCATACATGGCATTAGATCTAAGATGGCTCCCAATACACCAGTAAGATAGCAAAATGGAACTGAGGCCAGGGCAGTCTTCATGGAAGACCTCACAGGTGACAACATTCCTCCATTTCCTGAGTTACTTCATTAGGCAGGGCTTTCCTTGGAGCATGGTGACAGTGAGGTAAGATGCATATTGATAGTAGAGAGGCTTCAACGCTCCACTCTCACCAACGGACATGCCATCAAGACAGAAACTAAATGGAGAAATAATGAGACTGACAGGTATGAATCAATAATGGACCTAACAGATATCTACAGAACATTTCACCCAAACACAAAAGCATATACATTCTTCTCAGTGCATAGTTGTTCACAGAAAAAGCCTCAACAGATATGGCAAAGTTGAAATAACCCCTTGTATCTTATCAGACCACCATGGATTAAAGCTGGAATTCAGCAACAACAGAAACACCAGAGAGTCTACAAACTCATGGAAACAGAACAACTCTCTACTGAATGACTACTGGGTGAGGGATATAGGTGGACGGAATGGTCACAGCGTTTGGCTAATGCGTGGTTTACTGATGGTCCATCATCCACTGATGGAACCAAAACTAAGGGAAAACGGCAACCTATAGACCAGGGGATGGAATGACCAATACTGAGGAAGGGCCACAAAATCAGTTCAGCCCTATCAGCTATTAAGACAACCATCTACGAAAGCAAAAAGAAAATATCTTCTCCAAATTCATAATGTATGTACAATAGTATAGCTGTGTCATCATCAAAATGGAAAACCACTAAGTGAGCAAATTGGTACTTTTAATTAAGACTAGAGTATTGAAATTTTTCAGGGAACAAACTCAGAATAAATCAGCAAGAATGTTAGATCACACATTCAAAAAACTTGAAAGTTTACCCCACCAACATTAAAAAAATAATAAGGGGAAATGGAGAACTAGAGTAAACCAGGACAGCCCTATGAGAATATTGTTAGGAACACAATGCCAGGTGGTGGTTTGCACCTTTAATCCTAGCACTTGGGAGGCAGAGGCAGAGGCAGAGGCAGAGGCAGAGGCAGAGGCAGAGGCAGAGGCAGAGGCAGAGGCAGAGGCAGAGGCAGAGGCAGAAGCAGCACATAAGAATTACAATGGTTAGCCAGACAGTGGTGGAACAAACTTTTAGTTCCAGCACTTGGGAGGCAGAGGCAGGTGGCTTTCTGAGTTTGAGGTCAGCCTGGTCTACAGAGTGAGTTCCAGGACATCCAGGGCTACACAGAGAAACCCTGTCTCAGGAAAAGAAAGAAAGAAAGAAAGAAAGAAAGAAGAAAGAAAGAAAGAAAGAAAGAAAGAAAGAAAGAAAGAAAGAAAGAAAGAAAGAAAGAAAGAAAGAAAGAAAGAAAGAAAGAAAGAAAGAAAGAAAAAAAAAGAAAGAAAGAAAGAAAGAAAGAAAGAGAAAAAGAAAGAAGGAAAAGAAAGAAAGAAAAGAAAAGAAAAAAAGAATTACAATGGTTTAAATTTAAAATCTTCCTCTCAAAGATAAGCTAAAATTCAAAGTAAATGTCCTTTATGATTTAAAAAATAAATACACTTAAACCTTGAATTTATATCCTCACTCTCCAGGGCCAAATAGGCCTGTTGGCCTCTTTGTGCTACCAAATTGGTGAGGATTACATTTGCTAATGGCAGAGAGAGAGATGGTCCTTGTCTCTTCCTCGGGGAAGAATGCTGATTTATAGCAACCAGTCAGGCATAGTAAAAGATAAGATCCTACCACTCCAAATGGATCTCCAAAGCCATAGAAGACAGCTTAACGCCTCTGGCTGTGGAGACCATTAACAGTCTACTGTTAATGGAATTGGACACTACCCACCCTTCATGTTCCTGTTTCCCCTCCTAATCCTTCTAATCACGTCTTGTCTTGTCTAGATTTTTTTCAAAATCAGATCTGAAAGATGTCTAGCCAGACTAATCAGTTGTTATTACAGCTCTGACATGTGCAACTCCGATGGTACCCTAACAGCGAAGACTGAACTCATCCCGCAGACCTCTACACCCACATTGAGCAGGGAGTAGTCTAATGATAAAACATTGCCCCCTTTCTCCAACCCTGGCACTATTATCAGTAACAAACAAAAAGGAGGGAATGTTGGCTATTAAGCAGTATATTCAAGCGGGAAGGAGAGGTTTCCCTGCCGTGGACTCCCTTTATATACTTCATAGACTTTGTAAACTCTCAAGGCGGGAAAGTGGCTATGCCCCACCCTGAGGATCTCCAGGAGCCGATCCCCTCCCCCGGACCTCTCTAATTGTCAAAATGGCATTTCCAGCATCTGTAACTATCATACAGGCCCTCAAAAGGACCCTTTCAAGATTATACTGCTGGGCGGTGGTGGTGCACGCCTTTAATCCCAGCACTTGGGAGGCAGAGGCAGGCGGATTTCTGAGTTCGAGGCCAACCTTGTCTACAGAGTGAGTTCCAGGACAGCCAGGGCTACACAGAGAAACCCTGTCTCAAACAAAACAAAACAAAACAAAAACAAAAAACAAAATAAAACAAACAAACAAACAAAAGATTATGCTAATTTTAGGCGAAAAGTCTGTACAAAAAAACCACCAATCCCTGAGCAGGAGAACCCATCAATCCCTGAACAGGAAAACCCACCAATCACTGAGCTCCCCAAGCTTAGGACTTGAAATTCCACCAATCATCATTCTGGAAATCCCTGCCCTGGAAAGCTCCACCCCCTAAGAAATCTTATATAAAGGTTGCATCTGCTCAGCTCCCTGCTGTCTTCTCCTGGGAGCAGAGGTGGTCAGCTGTGGATTTGTCCCTCTATACCCTGCACCCTCCCAATGAATCTCTTTTGTGAGATTTGCTGTCTGATGTGACTTGCCAACAAGCAATGAAGAGAAGAAAGGAAGAAGTGGAGCAGGGCTGAGGTTCCAGAGCGCCTCAGCTCAATGGGGGAATCTCCCCTGGGAGCTGCAATGCCTCTGCTGAGGAGACTTCCTCTCTGAGCTGTGTGGTTCCTGGGCTCCTGTGTCTCACGATACCCTTCCATTGGGATACCTCCTGTCTTTGTGTGGTTCCTGGACTTCTGAGTCTCAGGACACCTTTTCTTCATACAAGCTCTGATGAGGCAGAGAGACCAGTCCGTTCCCATATGATGCCCATTTAAGGAACAAGGTGACTTCCATGAAGGATCCGTACCCCAGTCACAGACTCCCACAGTCCATGCCAGGACACAGAGGAGAGTCAGTGCTCCCTTCCTCGGTGTCCAGAGAGCAGGCACAGGCTGTGGAGCAGACCCTGCCCAGAGGAAGTAGGCGGAATGGGGGGGGGATGATGAGGTTTACCAACAGGAGAGTTCATGATCATACCTCCAGAAGTAATCTCATTGGTGTAGTGTTCCTGTGTGTTATGTGCAACGCTAAAATCAACCTCTAGGTGGCAGCACCAGGACAGTCTTTCCAGATCACTCAGCCACACCAAGAGCAGCAAGGAGCCCAAGCAATAAAACTAAAAGTGGTTCTCAATCTTCCCAATGCTGCGACCCTTTAATAAAGTTCCTCATGTAGTGGTGACCCCCAAACCATAAAATTATTTTGTTGCTGCTTCATAATTGTAATTCTACGAATGTTATGAATCAATGCAAATTTCTGTGTTTTCCTATGGAGGGCTGCTTACTGTGTAACTGCTTACCCCCAGTGGCTGGCCCAGCTTGCTTTCTTATAGAACCCAGGGTCACCAGCCCAGGGATGGCGCTACATACAATGAGCTGGCTTTACACATTAACCGCTAGGTTAGAAAATGCCCAACAGGCTCGCCTGCAGCCTGATTTTATGGAGTCATTTTCTCAACTGCGGCTCCTTGCCATCAGATGACTCTTTAGCTTGTGTCAAGCTGACATAAAACCAGCCAGCACAACTGACCCCTGTCAACTTGACACACAAGTCACCGCCAAAAGCCAACCTTTCCTTTCTTGGGCATCCCCAAGATCTTATATATATATATAACTTTTAAAAAATCAATCTTGAATTCAAACAATTCAGTCTCTTTGAAATAGCCAATCTCTTTTAAAATCCAGAGTCTTTTACAGTTTAAAGTCTCTCAACTGTGACCTTCTGTAAAATCAAAAATAAATGGAGTGCTTTCTCATGTCAAGGATTGGGGCACAGATAGTCACAATCAAAGCAAAACAAACTCTTGAGGTGTAAATGACTCAATGTCTAATATCTGAAATTCACTCATAATTTTCTGGGCTTTCCTAAGGAACTTGGGTCACTTGTCCAGCTCTGCAGTCTGCAGCACACACAGTTTGTCTTCTAGGCTACAGCTGACTCCACTCCACGCCACTGCTGATCCTGATGGTCATTCCATGGTCCTGGCATCTCCAGAACGCTGGGGTCTTCTGTAGCAACTGGGCTGCACTTTCACCAATGGCCTCTCCTGTCCTCTCACAGTGCCAAGCCTCAGCTGCTCTCCATGACCCCTTCATATCTTCAAAACCAGTACTCTTACCCATCACCAAGTACAGCGGCCAGCACGAGGTACAGCCATAGCCGCCTGTGGCACACAGCTTCTGTGTGCTCTTCAGGAAACACTTCCAGAAGATGTCACTTCAACCATGCTAGTCGACTTCTTAAGCACTGCTAATTTCTCAGCCCCGGCTGACCAACATCGAGTATCCCTGCAAAGCAAAGGTTTCACGTTAGTAGTTCTGGTATCTTTGAAGCAGCAGATTCCTCGGCCCCAGTAACCAGAACCACAGAACCTTCATTCCCGAGCCAGGCCTCCACCATTAGCACTTCTCTCAACATCTTTCTCTTCCAAGCTCCACAGAAGGGTTCATCAAACAAGGACCACCCAGTGGCTCTGCTTACATGACGTTTCAAAGTCCTCGTGCATTCCTCCCCAAAACAACACGGTCAGGTCTGTCATAGCGATATCCCACTCCCTGATACTGGCTTCTCTGAAGTTAGGGTTACTATTGCTCTGACGAAACACCATGACCAAAGCAACTTGAGGACGAAAGGGTCTATTTGGCTTACATTTCCATAGCGATGTTTATCATTTAAGGAAACCAGGACAGGAACTCAAACAGGACAGGAACCTGGAGGCAGGAGCTGATGCAGAGGCCGTGGAGAGGCACTGCTTACTGGCTTGCTCCTTATAGCTTGCTCAGTCTGCTTTCTTATAGAACCCAGGACCACCAGCCCAGGGGCGGCACCACCCACAATAGGCTGGGCTTTCCGCCCATCAATCACTAATTAAGGAAATGCCCTACAGGCTTGCCTACAGCTGGATCTTAGGATGGCATTTTTTTTTTTATGGTTGAGGCTCCTTCCTCTCAGATGACTTTAGCTTATGTCAGGTTGACAGAAAACCAACCGACACAGTTAGAGTCTCCACCCATTTGCTGCTGGGTTGTCTCTTTCTTTTTGATTCAGAGTCCTGGGTTCCATTTCTGAGCGAACTCAACAAACCCTTCCCTTTTCCGAGTCACAGTATATCTCAGTATTCGTCTACCATGCTATCCTCTTTGTACGGGGGTGGGGGGGGTGGGGGTAGGGGGGTGGGGGGTGGGGGGGTGGGAGTTGATCAAAGCAGGGACTCGGACTTAGTAGCCTCCCCCAACGCTGGGCTACACCCCAGGGCTTGATTTTGGAAGGTGAGGGTCTCCTATGCTATCCAGGCTGCCCTTCAAGTCAGGACTGTCCTGTCTTTATTGCTTGATTGCTGGGATTACAGGCAAGAGCCCCTACATCTGGTTCTAGGTCTCTAGTGTTTTTGTTTTTTTTTTAATTTAAATGTCAAAGAAAATCTAATTTCAAAGCAAATTTAATTTCAAAGAATTAGGTTTCATTATGGCATTTTTCAAACAAAATTTGCTTCTGCTGTTTCTCTCCCCTCCTTTCTTTCTCCCCTTCCACCTCCATTCTGCTTTGATTTCACGTGTGCCCCCCCCCCCAGCCCTCCCCTTTTCTCAATATCCCACTCCACTCTGGAGTCTCCTGTCTAGTTTCGTGGGATGTACTCAGTCTCTCGGGACCTTATGTACACACATGCTGCGATGGTCACTGGTGTCAACCTACCGAATCCCGAATCACACAGAAGACAGGCCTGTGACGGATCATCTAGATGCAAGTTAGCCTCCGGGAAGGTCTGTCAAGAATTATTTTGATCATGTTAATTAATATGGTAAGCATTTAATTTTAAGCAGAACCTTGTCTGGGTCGGGCCTCCCGGGCTGTGTGAAGTGGGGAGCCGGAGCTAAACGCTGGGCCATATCTTCGTCTCTACGTCCCCTCCGTTGTAGTTGTGTGTACAAGTTGCCCTGAACTCACAGAGATGGACTGGGGCTCCATCTGTGAGGAGAAATAAGCCTCTCCCTCTCCTGTTGCTTTCCTCAGGGTATTTTATCTCAGCCACTGGAAAAGAAAGTGAGACACACAAACCACACCTGAGGGAGGAGACACGAGAGTTTTATCTGAGACCGAGTTTCCTGTTTTATCCATTTTCCTGCAAGTTCCATTTCTCTTTACAGCTGGATAGATTCCAGTTTAATGGTCCGGTTTCAGTATTCATTCTTCCATTGACCGGCATCTAGACTGGTCTCTTATCATGAACACAGCAGCAATAGACATGAATGCACATGTAGAACTTAAGTCCTTCCTGCTCCATGCTCTGAGAAGTAAGACTTAGACTCAGAATATATTTGCAAATACCTTGGCCATATAGCTAGGCTCTACTCTGACTAGATCATAAGTTAGAATAACCCAATTATTTTAACCTATATTCAGTCACGTGGCTAGTCACCTGTGCTCAGGTACCACGTGTCTGTCTTATCACATCTGCAGGGGCAATCTTCCACCAGGCTCTATCCTAGAATTGTTCTCCTCCCGGATGTCCCACCTCCTATTCCCTGACTAACCCATAGGACATCAGATTTATGATTGATAGGTACCACATCCATTCAGACATAAGATATTCTCTCTACATGTGCAAGTGTCTCGGTGGTAGGATGTAGAATCCTTTGGGTACTATTTGATAGTTCTACTTTTATTATTTTTTCAGGAATCATCACATGGTCACCTCTTGATAGTTACATTCCCACCAGGAGTGGGTGAGGATTCCTCTCTCCCCATAGATTCACTGCATTGGTTGTCATTTGGTTTCTTGATCTTACCCATCCTGACTGGGGTGAGATGGAACCTCTAAGTAGTTTTAATCTGAATTTCCCTCAACATTTTAAAACACATTGGCCATTTGTGTTTCTTCTTTGGAGAACCATCTGTTCATTTCATTGCGGTATTCTTTAATTTTTGGTTTCTTTATATATCCTAGATATTAACCCCTTGTCTGGAGCATAGATGGCAAAGATTCTTTTTTCTTATTCAAGAAACTATTCACTCCACTGACAACCAGGGTGCAGAAACCTTTTAATTCATGCACCCCAGTGTGTTGATTCTTGGAACTATGTCCTGTGCTCCTGGCATTCTCCAGAAAGTTCTCACTATACCTATAATTTCACTTATGTTCCCCATGTTTATTCCTCCCCTCCACAGGTTCAATGTTTCAAATTTTACATGAAGGTTTACTCCTTTTAAAAAGTTCGGACAGTTCTATGGGTGTGCTATTGTTTTTCGTTTGTTTTGTTTTAAGATTTATTTATTATATGTAAGTACACTGTAGCTGTCTTCAGACACACCAGAAGAGGGCATTGAATCCCATTACAGATGGTTGTGAGCCACCATGTGGTTGCTGGGATTTGAACTCGGGACCTTTGGATGAGCAGTCGTGCTCTTAACCACTGAGCCATCTCTCCAGCTCTGGGTATGCTATTGCTGAGAAAAGGAAGAGAAGCTGGCACTTGGAGTCACCTTGCTCCAGGGTGAGCAGGGCACCATTGGTGCCGTTGGCCCAAGCAGGCGGTGACCGCTGCCAGCAACCGTCTCCAGGGCAGGCAGGCAGGCAGGCAGGCAGGCAGGCAGTCAGGCAGGCAGACCCCCCGCCCCAGGGCTCCTCGGTGCAAACTGCAAACGGATGAGCTGTTTGGAGGAGGATAGAAATGAAAGGGGGAAAAAGCCGTTGAAAACAAAAACGTCCTTGGTGACCCTTCACTCTTGACTTTCAGAATATCGGGAGTGACTCAAATGTCCCCAGGGAATAAAACCTCCCATGCTGATTTCATTTCTTGCTGTCATGGGTTCTGATTTCCGTTTTAATGGCCCTTTTCCTGTTCAGATAAATATTCCAGCATAAATTTCCAAAGAAGGGTGTAAAATGGAGGGTGGGGGAGGTTTTTTGAGGATTCTGGTCTGAGTTAGCCTGGGTGCATGAGCACAGGGAAGGTGTGTGTGTGTGTGTGTGTGTGTGTGTGTATGTGTGTGGTATGGTGTGTGTGTGTGGTATGTGTGTTGTGTGTGCGTGTGTCATATGTGGTGTATATGTATATTTGTATGTGGAGTATGTGTGTGATGTGTATGAGTGTTGTGTGTATGTCTTGTGTGTGTGGTGTATGTGGTGTATGTGTGGGATGTGTGTGTGTGATATATGTGTGTTTTGTGTGTATATGGTGTATATATGTGTTTTGTGTATGTGGTATGTGTGTGTATATATGTATGTATATGTATGTATGTATGGTCATTTCTGATGCTCATTTGCTACCTCAAAAGCATATATATTTCTCTTTCTGCAGCAGCTTCTAAAGATTTTCTGCTCAGACTGAGCTTCCTGAATGGGCAGGGGAGATGATTGTTGAAGAGCTGTGCTATGTTTAAGAATTCCTGTCCAGGCTGGGTAGTGGTGGCACACGCCTGTAATCCCAGCACTTGGGAGGCAGAGGAAGGCAGATCGCTGAGTTTGAGGCCAGCCTGGTCTACAGAGTGAGTTCCAGGACAGCCAGGGCTACACAGAGAAACCCTGTCTTGAAAAACCAAAAAAAAAAAAAAAAAAAAAAAGAATCCCTGTTCAGGCTGGGAGTGTGTTGGGAATGTACAGTGTGGGCTTAGCATGTGACATGTACAGTGTGGGCTTAGCGTGTGTGAAGCCTCAGGTCAGACCGAGACTAAAAAGAGAAAACTCTCCACCTCTCTGTTGATTATCAGACAAAGAACTGGGGCGTCCTGGCTCAAAAGCCTTCAGCACGGGGCCTTCGGCCTGCACAGACGATGGACTCCGGTATAAGTGGCTGCTACTCAGAGAGTGAACTGGGAAGCCGTAGTAGGGAGGAGGCCTGACTAGGTGTGGCAAAGGGAGGGAGCTTGGTCCCACTAGTGACCGTTTGTAAGTACTGACAGAGTACTTATTTGCAGACATTGAAGTGAATGGGGCCAGCACAGACAAGAGAGAACTGGCGCCAGATAGCATTTCCAAACCAGAATCAGAGGGCTATGCTGAGCCTACAGGCTGAGCTGGCTGCGGTGACAACGGGGTCTAGAGAGAGTGGCTCCAGAGGATGAGGGGCAAGGACTGACTCTAAAGGAGGAGCCTACACCCACTTTACCCCTCAGGAGGTGGAATTTCTGTGGGGGACTCCTGGGGTCTTATTCCCTGTTGTCCCCCAGGGGACAGCTTTATGCCCGGTGCTGGGTGGGTGCTGGGTGGGTTGGAAAGGGTACAAGTGTAAATGTTTGCCCACCTTTGTGGTTCATCACGCACTGCTAGAGGATTATTTACTTTCTACCACAGAGACCAAGGCTCAGGCGTCAAATACCTCCTGGTGCCCAGTGCCATGTCCGGGGCTGGGGTGAAACCCAGGGGACACAGTTCATGGCCCAGGGCCAGGAAGGGCTTACCATCTAAAGGCAAAATGATTATGAAATAGCAAGAACACATCAAAAAAAAATAACCTGACAGGCATTACCTAATAATAATATTTCTCTCCTACTTTAAGTCACTCTCTTAAAGACATTTCGTTCAAAATCACAGCCCTGTCAGTCCAAGCCCCCTGTCTCCACCCCCTGCCAGGAGCTTCCCTGACAGCTCTGAGCTGGGTTCCGCCCCTGACAATCAGCCTGCTTTTCAGCAGTCAAAGCTCCCTTTCCTCTGGTGGATCAGAAATAACTGCAGTGCCCACACCTGGCCTCCCCTCACAGCGATGCCTCAGAGTCTTCCCACCCTTGGGTGGAGGGGCCCCCCTTATGGGTGTCAGTCTCTGGGAAGTTGTCCTTGGTGAAAACAGCCACACAGCTTTCCAGAGACTACCTGCTCAGGACCTCTGAACGCGACAGGGAGAAAAAAACAGGAAAGGCTTTGTGTGTTTATTTCCCAAAGGCTATGGGGCTCAAGAGCCAGGCTGCCCTTCCAGAGCATCCTGTGGGCTCAGTCTGGGACGATGGCAAGCCTGGCTCGCTGGTGGGCATCTCTATCACACCCCGTACCTGTCTGCTGTCATTTAGGACCAGCCATTGTTCTAGTCCCCCTTCCTTCCTGAATTCTAGCTGAGTTCAGTGATGCCCTCACCTCAGCCTGCGGTGAGACTGGGCCCTTGGTCGTTCCCAGCTCTCTGCAGACGCTCAGTCTCTTGAGCCTGAGGGGAGGTAGGCCAGGCTGCTCCACACTCCAGGCCACGGCCTTCAGGGCTTACCTCTCCTGGGGTCTCCACTGATGCTGTCAATTTTCTCTCATCTGTCTTTTTTTTTTTTTTTAATATTTATTTTATTTATGAGTACACTGCCTCTGTTTCCAGACATACCAGAAGAGGGCGTCAGACCCCATTACAGATGGTTGTGAACCACCATGTGGTTGCTGGGAATTGAACTCAGGACCTTTGGGAGAGCAGCCAGTGCTCTTAACTGCTGAGCCATCTCTCCAGCCCCTTTCTCATCTTAAGCGTTCCTTTCCTTCCTCTATCTAAGATGAACCTTCTCACCTTGTTCCAATGCCTGTAAGATTCAGATCTGTACCCCGTAGTGAGAGTTCGGGTTTCTTAAAAAACCCAGTTATACGTTTTAATCCCAGGTGCAGGATGCGGGGCTGCTTCAGTTTGTCCACAGCCGTTAACTATGTCTGTCTTGTGCACTCACAGGGGTGTGATCGTTGCCAGCTGCAGATAGTTTAGTTCTGGGAACTCTGGAGAGGGAATAAATGCCAGAGCCCACAGCAAGAAGGCAGAGCTCAGGAGGAGGAGAAGAGGAAGGGAAGGGGGAGGGAAGGTGAAGGGGAGGGGAAGGGAGGGGAAGATGGAGGGGAAGGGAGGGGAAGGGGAGGGGGAGGGGAAGATGGAGGGGGAGGGGAGGGGGTGAGGCAGGGGAAGAAGGAGGAGGAGGAGGAAGAAAAGAAGCAGAAGAGGAGGAGGAGGAGGAAGAGGAGGAGAAGGAGGAGGAGGAGGAGGAGGAGGAGGAGGAGGAGGAGGAGGAGGAGGAGGAGGAGAATGAGGAGGAGGAGGAGGAGACTCTCTTCCCGTTGCTGCTGGTTCATCCTGCTGCTGAGTTATCTATTGCACTGACTGCTCTTTCAGAGGTCCTGAGTTCAATTCCCAGCAACCACATGGTGGCTCACAACCATCTGTAATGGGATTGGATGTGTGTCTGAAGACAGCTACAGTGTACTCATATTAAAAAAATAAATAAATAACTCTTTAAAAACAAAATAAAACAATAATAACAAAAAACCTGCATACAATACTCAAGCTAAACTATGTGCTGGTATATATAATAAGCCTGCTCCGAGCACACCAAAGGTCTGGCTTGGGGGATGCTGTGGGGCCCTGTCATAGGCCGAGTGTGTGTGTCTCCCACTCCCAAGACACATATTGAAATCCTATTCTTCAAGGGAACTTTGGATATAACTTGGGGCATGAGTACTTGGCCCTCACAAAGAGCACTGTTTGTGAAAGGACTCATTACGAGCTAGAATTCTTTTACAGTCTCTGGCCTGCCCTTTTCCATGTTGCTCTTTCCTCTCAGTTTATTTAACATGGGAGGATCACAGGATAGACAAGCACCCCAACAGCAAATGGTGATTATTCTCCTCCTGTATCACAGACCTGGATGGGTACACCTGGGAAGCAAACGTAGACCCCCTCCTGAGCCCCGACGGTTCTGAGACAGACAGAATGCCCCCAGAGACACAGCCTCTAACCCCTTTCACAGAGAGGACTCTGTGCCTTTCCTGTCACCAAGAAAGAAGAAAAAGGCTTACAGAGAGCCTTCTTTGGATCTTAGAGGCACAACTTGGGTGTGTTACTCTGGCCATATGCCAAGTGGCTTGAAATCTTCTAGTTTTGAGCGGGGACCAGGCAGCAGAAGGCTCCTGTAACTGGTTCAGGCTGATCTTCCACGTGGGACATGTGACCCACCGACCGACCTGGTAGCATTTGAAATACCGGGGGCAGCTAGGGTTGTGTCGGGATCCGAGGAAACTCTGAGCGAAGCCCTGAATGGGAATTGTTGATGTAGGCGTGGCCATGTCATGGATAAATGCTTCTGCCTTAGGAAGTGGTAAAGCATTCTCCAGCGGGGCTCAGAAGGATGGGGAGCCTTCCTTAGGGGGTCCAAGTCACAGAACCCCAGTGTCCTCACTTTAACTACAGACACTCCTCAAGGGTGAGACATAAACTTGCATCAGAAATAAACTAAGTGATAGGTCCTTGTTCTTAACTTTGGACAATCTTAGCCCCATGGCTGGGGAAGGTCATATCTCTGGGCTCATTTTGTCCTTTGTTATTTTATCCAGCAATGCTCTCAATAACCAGCAGTGTTTCTTAGTTCTCCAGAAATATCTAAAAGCTTTTTATATAGAATCATCAAGTCCCTTGCCTGTCACCAGTGGTGAATCAGGAGTACCTTCGTCTTATGTAATTCATTAAAGAGTTCTCCACGCAGACAATGCCCCCTCTGTTATCAAGAGGAACTTTTTGTAACTGTAGGCACAGCCAAATTATAGTTGGCTCCAAAAAAAAAAACAAAAAAAACAAAAAAAAACAAAACAAAAACCTTACTGGGCATAGTGGAAACATTTATGTTACAATTCTATTCCTTAAGAACCCTTTTTACCAAAAAAATCTGTACTAGTTAAGGTTCTCCAGAGGAGCAGAACCAATAAGGTGTGTGTTTGAATATGTGTGTGTTTGTATTTGCATGCTTGTGTGCATGTATGTGTGTGTATGTTTGTGTATAGATGTATGATGTGTGTGTACATGTTTATATATGTATATGTGCGTGTTTGTATGTTCTTGTGAGTGTGTGCACGTGGCTTTGAAGAACAAAGAAGCTGGTAGCCTCTTCATTCACTCAGCTGCCTCACTTGTCCCTGTCGGGGCGGGGCGGGGCGGGGCGGGGCGTGTTAGAAGGCCAGAGAGGCTGGGTTGTGATGCAAACAGAGGCCAGCAGCGGCTGTGATGGACATCCCTACTGAAAAAGAATAAATGAAGTCAGAAAGGCTTACATTGTTTCTTTTCTTGGACCTCTTTCTGTGTAGCGTCCCACTGGGAGGTGCTGGAGACTTCCTTTCTCGGCTGACTCCTATCTGGAACCGCCCCTTCGTGGACCTACCTAGAGGTTTGTACGCTACATGACCAGCCAAGGCCAAATGCGCATGAGCACTCAAGTACAAGCCCTGAATTGTTTGGGAGTGTTCCTTTAGACGCCGTGGCTATGGTTCCTTTGCTTTTTGAAGCTCTACACGGACTCTTGTCATCCTGGTGTGTCTCACACCTTGCCGCAGCTGTTGCTGCAGACCAGGAGTCCTTCTTCTGCTCAGAACACGTATTAACCAACCACTCTGAAATATCCCTAAATACCCACAGGAGGAGATACAGAGACAAAGTGTGGAGCAGAGACTGAAGGGAAGACCATCCAGAGACTGCCCCACCTGGGGATCCATCCCATATACAGTCACCAAACCCAGACACTATTGTGGATGCCAACAAGAGCTTGCTGACAGGAGCCTGATATAGCTGTCTCATCAGAGGCTCTGCCAGTGCCTGACAAATACAGTGGTGGATGCTCACAGCCAACCATTGGACCGAGCACAAGGTCCCCAATGGAGGAGCTAGAGAAAGGACCTAAGGAGCTGAAGGGGTTTGCAGCCCCATAGGAGGAACAACAATATGAACCACCCAGTACCCCCAGAGCTCCCAGGGACTAAACCACCAACCAAGGAGTCCACATGGAGGGACCCATGGCTCAAGCCACATATGTAGCAGAGGATGGTCTTGTTGGACATCAAAGGGAGGAGAAGCCCTTGGTCCTGAGAAGGCTCAATGCCCCAGTGTAGGGAAATACCAGACAGGGAAGCGGGAGTGGGTGGGTTGGTGAGCAAGGGGAGGGGGGATGGGATAGGGTGTTTTTGGAGGGAAACCAGGAAAGGGAATAACATTTGAGATGTAAATAAAGAACATATCTAATAAAAAGAAAAAAAAAACTATCCCATAGTACTCACCACATACTCCCAAGTCCCAATTAGAATGAGAAAGTAGCACCCCAATTAGATGGCTTTAAGTATTACAACTCCGTAGCCTACTACTGTACATTAAATATATGCCTTCGTTAAGATTGTTAGTGCTCTGACGAAACACCATGAACAAAAACAACCTGGGGAGAAAAGGGTATATTTTGGTTACACTTCCATATCACAGTTTATCATCTAAGGAAGACAGGGCAGGAACTCAAACATGGCCGGAGTCTAGAAGCAGGAGCTGATGCAGAGGCCATGGAGAGGTGCTGCTGACACACTTGGTTTCTTCAGCCTGCTTTCTTTATAGATTCTAGGACCACTCGCCCAGGCATGGCACCACCCACAGTGGCTGGGCCCACCCCATCAATCACAAATTTAAAAAATGCCTTACAGGCTTGCCTATAGCCTGGTCTTAGGAAGGGATCCCTCCTCTCAGATGACTGTAGCCTGTGTCAACTTGACAGAAAAGTAACAAGCCCAATATGCCTGAAGAAATCCTTACTAAATGGATAAATGAATACCAAGAACCTTAGAGGAGTTCAAGCTACTGATGTTTGGGAAAATACTCCAAGATTATATTTCTTTTTGGATTAAAATTTTTTTCAGCTAGGCAGTAGTGGCGCACGCCTTTAATCCCAGCACTTGGGAGGCAGAGGCAGGCAGATTTCTGAGTTTGAGGCCAGCCTGTTTTACAGGGTGAGTTCCAGGACAGCCAGGGCTACACAGAGAAACCCTGTCTCAAAAAATAAAACAAAACAAAAAATAAATTCAAACTTGAAATATATCTGGTCTCAAGCATTTTAGGTAAGGGCTAGTCTACCTCTATCTACCTAAAATCATTTTATTGTGATAAAATGTGTTTTGAGGTAATTTTTTTATAAATTCAAGTTTTCTTTTTCTTAAGTATTCTTCTTTTTAAGGTTTATTTATTTTATGTGTATGACTAAACTACCACTGTCTTCAGACACACCAGAAGAGGTCATCAGATCTCATTACAGATAGTTGTGAGTCACCATGTGGCTGCTGGGAACTGAACTCAGGACCTCTAGAAGAGCAGTCAGTGCTCTTAACTGCTGAGCCATCTCTCCAGTCCCCTAATGTATTCTTTTTCACGTATATTAGTTTGGTATGTTATAGTATGCCAAAAAGTTACTGCTTTCTTATTTGGGGAAAGTTCCTTGTTTTAGTTAGGGATCCCATTGCTGTGAACAGACACCATGACCAAGGTAACTCCTATAAAGGACAACATTTAATTGGGGCTGCCTTACAGTTTCAGAGGTTCAGTCCATCATCATCATGGTGACACAAATGGTTCTGGGACATAGTGGCCACTGAAGAATGAATCCATAACCTTATGTTAGACACATTCACTACCACACCCCTGGCCTTTACTCTTATTTTGAGATGTACAGGTCTTGCTAGGCTGAACTTCAATTCATCATGTATCCCAGGATGGCTTTGAATGTACAGTCCTTCTACCGCAGCCTCCTAATTGCTAGGGTCACTTGAGTATGTTACCAATTATTTAAGCATAATTTACTTAAAAATCAATGTGTTGGATATTACAACCATTATATGACCACAATGGGAGTGTGCTAGTGGGAAAATTAACTGGACGACAAACCTACTTAAGTAGGAAAAATTGCTTAACTAATGAAGCCTCCTGGGTAATACGATGGCACAGACAGGATGCAGTGAGAAAGTTGACCATGCTAGACACTGAGAGAGCCAAGGAGGGACAGGACACACGATGTTTCAAAGGACGCATGACAGTAACGGGCTTAAAGGAAGAACAAAGGAGAAGACTGTAGTTTTTAAATATGGGAAAGTCAAAGAAGTGTATCGTAGGAGGAAGATAAATTCGTTTAAAAGTACAGCGAGTTTAATATAAACTCTTTTCCAGGAGAATATAATGGGCTTCCATGTGGTAGGATTCAGAAATGAGCCCTTTAGAACTGTCAGCGGGCAAAGTTGAGTTGTATATGAAGAAAGAACTTGAAAATACTTTAATTATACCTTGTGCCAGTTGAATGGTATTTTTCTATATTTTCATTTTCTTTTTCCTCCCTCTTGATCTCTGTTAGCAATTCTGATTTGCATATTCCTCTCCACAGAAGAGAGATATGATTATGAAGTATCTAGCTGAAGTTCAAAATGCAATAATTTATCCTAGAGTGATTCCCAAAATGCACTTTGGCTTTTCTGGAACTTTGAGTTGTTTTAGAGTTGCTCTATAGTCACACAAGAAATCCAGGGCCTGGGACGTGACTCAGAAGCTGGTACTTGCCACCAAGCCTGATGGTCTGAATTTCAGTCCCAGAATCCACTTGGATGAAGGAAAGAGCCAGCTCCTGATAGTTGTCCCTTGATTTCCCCAAGTGCACCACTGTGACACACACACACACACACACTATCTATCTATCTATCTATCTATCTATCTATCTATCTATCTATCTATCCATCCATCCATCCATCCATCCATCCATCCATCCACCCACCCACCCACCCATCCATCCATCCATCCATCCATCCATCTATCCATCTATCTATCTATCTATCTATCTATCTATCTATCTATCTATCTATCTATCTATAGATATAGGGTTTGGTGTTGGGGTATTATCCCCAGGGCTCAGTTTAGCTAAATGATATTTCTAAGCTTGGAAACTGAACTGTATAGTTAGAGGGCTCTCACAGCCTATCCTCAGGAGTCTGAGAGAGGGGATTTGTCTGCCCATGTCTTTGTAGTTTTTTATGTTTTCTGAAAAAAAAATTAGAAATATGTACTGGCTGGTTTTGTGTGTCAACTTGACACAAGCTAGAGTTATCACAGAGAAAGGAGCCTCCCTTGAGGAAGTGCCTCCATGAGATCCAGTTGTAAGGCACTTTCTCAATTAGTGATCAAAGTGGGAGGGCCCATTGTGGGTGGTGCTATCCTGGGCTGGTAGTCCTGGGTTCTATAAGAAAGCAAGGTGAGCAAGCCAGGGGAAGCAAGCCAGTAAGAACCATCCCTCCATGGCCTCTGCATCAGCTCCTGCTTCCTGACCTGCTTGAGTTCCAGTCCTGACTTCTGTGGGTGATGAACAGCAATGTGGAAGTGTAAGCTCAATAAACCCTTTCCTCCCCAACTTGCTTCTTGGTCATGATGTTTTGTGCTGGAGTAGAAGAAACCCTGACAAAGACATAATATAAATACAACATTCTGTCTCACAGTAGCACATGCACTCTAGTCAAAATGCTTAAGGCCATCTTCTAATGGTGATGATGGTGTGTGTGTGTGTGTGTGTGTGTGTGTGTGTAAGCACACACCTCTACCTATCTGCTCCTATCTGGAGGCTACAGATCAACACAGACTGTCTTCCTCTATCCCTTTCTGCCTTAGTTCTTTGAAACAAAGCCTGCCATTGAACCTGTAGCTCACCCATTGCAGAGACTGACTTTCATTTTCTTCGGTTCTGGAGTCACTGGTGCATCACTGCTGTCAGCCTCAGGATTGGGACTCGGGTCCTCGTGCTTGCTAGTTCTAAGGCCATGCATGGACTGAGGCAGAGAAGGGGAACCCACCTTTCCCTTGGGGAACTGAGTAGGTATTAAGCATTGCTAAAGCACGTCTGAAATTTGTTAAAAATTAGTTAATAGTTCGATGATGTTTGTCAAATATATAGTTATATACAATTATAATATAATGTTAATAATAAGTTCTTTGAGTTTATATTGTAAATATTCCTGCTATTTATTTTTCTGTAAATGGGTAAAGTCACTGACTCTTTAGCTTTTAGATTCTCCCTGGCTGCTCTGGCTGCTGTTATAAAATGCGCTATCAATTTAATGCCCCACCAAACTACCCTCTGTCACATTCTGTCTTAGGGTTTTATTACTGTGAAAAGATACCTTGGTTTTTTTTTTTGAGACAGGGTTTCTTTGTGTAGCCCTGGCTGTCCTGGAATTCACTTTGTAGACCAGGCTGGCCTCAAACTCAGAAATCCACCTGCCTCTGCCTCCCAAGTGCTGGGATTAAAGGCATGCACCACCACCGCCTAGCTGACAAAGGCAACCCTTATAAAGCACAACATTTAATTAGGCTGGCTTACAGGTTCTGAGGTCCAGTCCATTATTATCATGGTGGGAACATGGCGGTATCTAGGCAGGCACTGAAGGAGCTGAGAGTTCTACATCTTCATTCAAAGCAAGCCAGGAGTAGACTGGCTTCAGGCAGCTTCAAGGATCTCAACGCCCACCCTCACAGAGACACTCTTCCTCCAACAAGGCCACACACATTCCAACAAGACCACACCTACTCCACACCCCCTAATATGGCCATTCCCTGGGCCAAGCATAGTCAAACCACTATATGTTTTTACATCCAAACGACTGCAACAAAGCAGTGGTTGTGTTTCACAGGATGGGAGTCAGTCTCCAAGACCTTCAGTCATGGAGAGAGGGGCCCTGCATTAGGTACAAAGACATAAGAAATGAATCTACAGCAGTGGTTCTCAACTTTCTTAAAGCTATGACCCTTTAATATCATTCCCCAAGCTGTGGTAACCCCCACCACAACTATAACTATAATTTTGCTACTATTACGAACCAATGTAAACATCTGATATGCAGGATACCTGATATATGATTCCTATGAAAGGGGCACTTGACCTCCAAAGGGATTGTGACCCACAAGTTAGGAACTGTTGATCTAGGGTCTCAAGAAAATGACACGATTCAAAGTATTTGTCTTAGTTGACTCTCTATCACTGTGATGAAACACCATGACCAAAACCAGCTTGGGGATTCAAGTACTCACTTCAACTTCTATATCACAGTCCATAAGGAAAGGCCATTGGGGAATGCTGCCCACTGGCTCTCTCTCCAGGGCTTTCTCAGCCTGCTCTTTTATACACCACCCTCCAGGACCACATACCCAGGGGTAGCACCACCCACCATGGGCTGCACTCCTGTACATCAATCACTAATCAAGAAAATGCATCACAAACTTGTCCACAGACCAATCGCATGTGGGCATTTTCTCAACTGAAGTCCTCTTCCTAAATGACTCTAGGGTTTGTGTCAGTTTGACAAAAACCAACCAGCACAGAATTTTACCAAGGCAAGAAGTTCTACAGAAGGTTGAGTAGCTGTGTCAAATTAAGCAAGCAAGCAAGCAAGCAAGCAAACAAGCAGTTCATTCCTGTGCCTCCCCCTCTAACTTGTTAGCACTTAGCCTCACCTTCTTACCCTGTTGACTAACTTGAAATGATGCAGTTGATAGGCAGTATGGAATGCATCCTTGGGCATGTGTACTGACTTCAGGAAAATGCTGTCTCAGGAAAGATTTTTGATAAATGACATCCTATTAGGGCTCCCTAGAGTATCAGAACCTATGAAATGAACCTCTCTATATGTAGAAAGGAGATTTATTAGAATGACTTACAGGCTATGGTCCAGCTAACCCAAAGATGGCCGCCACCTATGAACAGGAGATCCAGGAATCCAGTGGTTGTTCCGCTCATGAAATGGATATCTCAAATGGTCTTCAGTATTCCCCAGAATCCAGAAGGCAAAGGTTCTAATGCCAGTGAATGGATTTGGTAGTTGAGGAGAGCATGCATACAAAGATCAGAAGCTTCTGTCTTCCACGTCCTTATATAGGCTTTGGGCTGAAGGTGTGGCCCAGATAAGAGGTGTGTCTTCCCACTTTGAAGATCTGAATTTGAAGTGGATCTTCTCACTTCAGGTAAGGCAAAAATCCTTCACAGGTGTGCCCCTCCATTGTGGGGTTCTAGTTGATTCTGGGTATAGACAAAATAATGGCCATCAAAGACATTTTCTTTTAAAATGGTGCCTGCCTTATCTTATCTCACCATTTTGATAGAAAAGGCATTATATCTCATTTACATTTCCCATACAAGCTAGCTCCAGGTTCCATGAGAGGGACTCTCTCTCTCAAAGGAAGAAGATAGAGATTGATGGAGCAGGACACACACACACACACACACACACACACACACACACACACTAAAAGACAAGAAAACCTCAGCACAATACCAGCAGAAACGTTTTGTAATCAATGTATTTCAGAGGACCCTGCAACCATTTGCATTTTGACCAGAGGGAGAGCACATCCCATGGTCTAACAGAGATGCTCTGGGTGGTGCTAAGACTGTGATTGGTCCACACGCAAGTCTTGATGACTCTGGTTGGCAATAAGAAGCAAGGCCCCAATTGGTTCAAAACACGACAAGCCTCAGTGACTGATTGCTACTAAGAGACAAGACTGTGATTGCCAATGGTTCTCAACCTGTGAGTTTGTGACCCCTTTGGGGGGTGTGTGTCCCACATTTAAATATTCTATATATCAGATATTTACATCATGATTCATAACAGTAGAAAAATTACAGTTATGAAGTAGGAATGAGATAAGTTTATGGTTGGGGGTCACCACAACATGAGAAACTGTATTAAAGGTTTGCTGCATCAGGAGCGTTGAGAACCACAGGGAATTAATCTGCTTAGGCTAGCCAGTGAGTCAGTTGGGACAGACTCGTGTGTTACCCAATGACAGGCTTCTCCCCAGAGACCATTTCTTCTCTGTTTTCAGTGGTGTGGGTTGAGCTGGTGACATGGGGAAAGTAGCAAGAGAGACAGATGGCTTGCAGCAGAAGAGAGACAGACTTCTGGTGGTGGCAGACACGCTGCACCCGATCAATCCTGGCAAGAACCCTGAAGAGTCCTGACTGTGGAACCGTCATCTCTGGTCAGATGCCTGACAGCTGAAGGAACGGAGCCACCATTTCAGAGCAGCCAGCCCAGAGAGGAGAAGGACAATGGAAGTAAAGGGTTGGGAATAGAAGGCAGAGAACTGACACTATGTAAGGATAAAAAAAGCTGTAAGAAGCCAGAGAAGAGAAATTGTAGGCATTTGTCACTGGAGGAGTTCCAGGGAGCTGTTATATTTCCAGGGCTAACAGTTTTAAATCACAGACTGACAGCTTTTAATACAAGGCCCTGCCAAAGGCCCAAGGCACAAGAACTGTAGCATCAGAGGGTGCTTGCTGCTTGCAATAGCTCTGGCCTGCTAACTCCCTCTGCTCAGTGCTGCCAAACCTGAGAGGGGAATGGAATCTGCCGGAGTCCAGCGCTTGAAGATCTGATAGCTTCCCGCCTGTCCATAATGTCTAACGTGGTGGAACAAAAGACCCCTCAGCCAGCTGATGCTTGATTCCCTTTTGAATTTGTGTGGTCTGATTGATTTGGAGAATGATGCTTTAGGTCTTATTAAAAGAAGCTGCTGCGTTTAAAGGTTCTGTTTGTGATTTCCAGTCACCTCTTTATTGTCTGGCTTTCTATGGTATGATTTAACAAATCAGTTAATATACCTTACACACAGTGAGAGAGTTGATGAATATAGTTAGTTATTGGACACACAAGGTTCTGGGGTACTCAAACAGTTCCATGACAGTTTACTTCCCATTGAAAGGGAGGGTCCTACTCTTAGGTTCAAAATACCACTCTTAGTTTCAACTTCTGAATATTTAGGTTAGAGAAGAGTTAATTCCAAGTATCAGGAGATCAACTATATCTTTTTTTTAAAAAAGATTTATTTATTATATATAAGTATACTGTAGCTATAGCTATCTTCAGATATACCAGAAGAGAGCATCAGATCTCATTACAGATGGTTGTGAGCCACTATGTGGTTGCTGGGATTTGAACTCAGGACCTCTAGAAGAGCAGTCAGTGCTCTTAACTGCTGAGCCATCTCTCCAGCCCCTCGGCTATGTCTTACCCGAAGCCAACATACTGGCTTGCCTGATATTGTGGTTTTGTATTTGATGTCTGGAGCGAAGCAGAATAGCCACCTCTTCATGCATGAGGATGGCCTTCAAAGGTTTACATATTTTCTAACTATTTTAATGCCTTAATTATTTAGAGATAGGAGCCCTCTCTTTCTTCATATGACTCCATAGTATGGCTCATCAAAGATGATATTTTGAGTCAGTATAAATGAGTTTAGAGCTATTGATTTGGTTTCTTGAGCAAAAGATCCCCGCCATCTTGAAATGATATCTAGTATCATCTAAGTGGAAGGTTGGATCAATATTGCATAGATAGTACTTGTCTTCTGAGATCTGGAAAGCCATTTCCAGATGGTCTGACAGATCTGATGTGTGTGTGTGTGTGTGTGTGTGTGTGTGTGTGTGTGTGTGTAAACAGCATCAAATACTTGCACACAATTCTGGAGTGGGGGTCAGAGACTTGGAGTGGAGGGGATTTAAAGCCATTGTTGTTTAAAGAGTTACATTGGGTTATCAAACTGTGTGTCTGGAATATTTACCTAACCTCCTAGCAGTCAGCCAGTATCCGTTCTTTTGCATCTGATGGTGTTTCCCAGGCATTCACAGAACAACAGCCTGTTTGTAGATCGTGGTCTATGGTAGTCTTTTTTTTTTTTTTTTAAAGATTTATTTATTATATGTAAGTACACTGTAGCTGTCTTCAGACACCAGAAGAGGGCATCAGGTCTCATGATGGATGTTTGTGAGCCACATGTGGTTGCTGGGATTTGAACTCAGGACCTTCGGATGAGCAGTCAGTGCTCTTAACCGCTGAGACATCTCTCTCTCTCTCTCTCTCTCTCTCTCTCTCTCTCTCTCTCTCTCTCTCTCTCTCTCTCTCTCTTTTGGATTTTTTTCCCGAGACAGGGTTTCTCTGTATAGCCCCGGCTGTCCTGGAACTCACTCTTGTAAACCAGGCTGGCCTCAAACTCAGAAATCCGCCTGCCTCTGCCTCCCAGAGTGCTGGGATTACAGGCATGAGCCACTACCGCCTGGCTGAGACATCTCTTAAATTTAAATTTAAGAGATATCATCATTTTTGTGTGTGTGAATTCTCCACCATATAGTTCTCATCATGCAAATGAAGACAGTCCTGATTGGCCAATCTTTGACTCTTGGCGGCGGTGGTGGGAGGGTTTATAGGGCTATAGCGCTATAGTACTCCATTATGGTTAATTGGATTGTCCATGTTAGGCCATGTGACCCTCTACTCATCTATGTGCAGAAAGGAACCAGTGTTTTCTTTTATGGCATTATTGGCAGTGCTCCCTGGACCAGTTTGTACTGTGGAAGGTCCTTAGTAGGCACCCATCTCTTTTTTGGTCTCCCCACCATGGTTTTCTGTCTACATAAGTGATCTGCATGTTCTAACAGAGTTTCCTGTTTTAATTGTAATATTTAAAAACCATTTGCTAGTAATATTTAATATTGTAAATAAACATTACAATTATAATATTCAAATATCAAATATTATAATTATAAGCCATAAATATTTAAATATTACAATTATAGCAATTGCAATATTTAAAAACCTTTACTGAGGGGTGAGAGGTCTGTCCATTAGAACTGACTGTTGCAGGGGCGGGCTGGAGAGATGGCTCAGTGTCAAGAGCACTGGCTGATCTTCCAGAGGACCTGAGTTCTCTTTCCCCAGCATCTGCGTGGTGGTTATTTCTTCTTGTTGTTTCAGATATTTCAGGTGTATCACTAAGTTACTACTATGAGATCTCCCCAGTTTTACTTGTTTGTTTGTTTGGTTTTATTTTAACGTAGGCTCCTAGTGCTATAAACTTCCCTCTTCAATGCCTTCATCATGTCCCTTAGGTTTGGGTGCGATCAAGTTTATGTACTTCCTGCTGTTTCTGTTGCTGATATGCAGTTTCAATCTATGGCAATCAGATAGGATGTGGGGTGTTATTTCAAATTTCGCACATCTGTTGGGACTTGCTTTGGGTCCTGGAGTGTCGATTTTAGAGAAAGTTTCATGAGTTGCAGAGAAGAAAGGATATTCTGCAGTGTTTTGGGGATGCTCTGTGGGTTTCTGATAGGTCCATTTGATTTGTCACAATCCTTAAGTCTCACATTTATGTTTCGTTTTTGTCTGGATGACCTAGTCCGAAGAGTTCAGTGCTGAAGTCAACAGCTGTCACTATCTGCGGATCAACATGTAAATTTAGCTGTAGCACTGTTTCTTTTATGAACTTGGGTGCCCTTATGTTTGGTGCATAGATGCCAAGAATTGTAATATCATCTTCATGGGGTGTTCCTTTGATGAATGTGCAGTGTCCTTCCTTATCTCTTATGATTAGTTTTGGTTTGAAGCCTATTTTATCTGATATCAAAATGTCTATGCCTGCTTGCTCTTTGGATCCATCCTTTTACCTGAGGTGATATTTGTTCTTGATGGTGAAGTCTCTCTTTCTTGGATGGGGTAGAAAGATAAGTCCTGCTTTCTAATCTAGTCTGTTGGTCTGTGTATTTTATTTGGAGAATGGAGACCATCAATATTATTGATAAGTTATTAATGAGCAATGTAGGTGATCTGTGATATTTGTGCTTGTTTGAAAGCTCATATTAAATCTCAGCACCTCACACCAAAGCTGTGTGACTGGGAACAAATTATTCACCTCTAGACTGACTTCCTCATCTACTGGATGCTTCTAAGGAATCAATGGGAAAAAACCTGTCTTAGTTAGGGTTACTATTGCTATGGTGAAACACCGTGATCATAAGGGAGCTGGAGAGGAAAGGGTGTGTCTTAGTTAGGGTTTTATTGCTGCGAACAGACACCATGACCACAGCAATTCTTATAAAGGAAAATATTTAATTGGGGCTGGCTTACAGTTCAGATGTTTTGTCCATCATCCTCACCGTGGGAAGCATGGTAGCATATAGGCAGACATGGTACTGGAGAGGTAGCTGAGAGTTCTACATCTGGATCAGCAGGTAGCAGGAAGAGAGAGCCACACTGGACCCGGCTGGAGCTTCTGAATCTGTAAAGCCCAGTCCCAGGGACACATTTCCTCTACCAAGGCCACATCTACCCCAACAAAGCCACACCTCCTAAAAGTACCATTCCCTCCGGGCCTATGGGGGCCATTTTCACTCAGACCAACACAGGGTTATTTGACTTACACTTCTACATTGCAATTCATCACTGAAGAAAGTCAGCATAGTTACACTAGCAGGGCAGGAGCGCTCTTAATAGCTTGCTCAGCCTGTTTTCTTTATAGAACCCAGGTCTACTAAGCCAATGGTGCCACCACCCACAATTAGCTGGGCTCTTCCCCATTGATCACGAATTAAGAAAATGCCCTCCAGGTTTGTGTACAGCCGGATCATAATAAGATCAGGAGACATTTTCTTAATAGAGGTTCCTTCCTTCTCAAATGACTTTAACTTGTGTCAAGCTGACATAAAACTATCCAGCACAAGAACCTATAAAAACTGCCAGATGTAGTGAATGCTAGATAAATAATTTAAAAAAAGAAAATACTATACCAATTGGAGTCTGCCAGGTTTGCACTTTGGGAAAAGAATCTTCAGAGAGAATTGTATATTCAAGACCTCTGGGCTATGATTCAGCCAGAGTCAGCTGTCAAATTTTCCCACAGCTCAATGGAAAGTCACTGAAGTCCATCAAAACAATGGCCTCTCTCCAGCATTTAATCTGCTGACTCCTGAGGTCTGACACAATAGTGTTCTGTCAGGAACTGGCACCCAAGCAGGTTTGGTAGTTTTTTTTTTTCCTAACTAAAATGGTAAGCATCTCCAACTGCTTCCTTGCTCTATCGATCTGTCTGTCTGTCTATCTATCCATCCATCTATCTCCATCAACCTATCTGTCTATCTATCTATCCATCCACCCATCTCCATCAACCTATCTGTCTATCTGTCTATGCATCCATCTCCATCCACCCATCCACCCATCCACCTACCCATCCATCCATCCATGTTACTATACCAATGATGCACTAAAACTCGAGTCTGTTGGTCAACCTAAGAATCAATCAAAGAAGAAAATCTTAGGCTTCAAACTGTTTTTCTAACAGGGTTAATGATGTAGTTAGTACTTGTCACAGATTGTTCCTGAATCCCTAATCAATTGTGTGGGGGTAAGGTTATGAACATGGATTCTAGGGGTGTGGTGGTTACAGGCCTTTGTTGGCTGTGTCAGGAGAAGTGCAGATTCCAGGACAGCCTGTGCTAAATAGCAAGAGATTCTGTCTCAAATGAAAACAGAAAAGGGTATGGATGCCTCCTTGAAAAAATATACATATATACATACACATACATATACATATAAAATAGTAACTTGGGTTTTAAAGTTTTTTGAACTGATACCAGCAAAAAAGCTCACCTGTTAATGTAACTGCCCATAGTTGAAACAGAGATGGGAACAGGAAACATATACACATTAAATATAGCTCTAACACTTTTTTGTTCTCCTGAGGCCAAATTCTCCAATTTGAATCACAAGCTGGGCACAGTCTCAAAGGCCTTTAATCCCCGTATATGGAAGGCAGAGGCAGGTTGATCTCTGTGAGTTCAAGGCTGGCTGGTCTACACTGCCAGTGAGACCTTATCTTAAAAAAAAAAAAAAAATCAACAAACCACAAATTGTTTTGAATCCCCTTTTTGATCAGACACCATTGTAACAATCTATTCTTTTCTTTAGAAGAAAATTATGCATATATATATATAATTTTAAAATTTAATTGACACAATAGAATAATACATACATATAAGGCACCAGGTGATATTTTGGTGCATGTATATATTACATAATATTCAGCTCAGGCCACAGATATCTTTTTATTTAGTACTTCTTGGTAATAAAAATATTGGCATTAAGTACAAAGAATAGAAGGAAGGGGTCTCTTATTGAAGGAAGGTTTCAAACCCAGGCAAGGACAGGGCTCTGGGGAGCAGAAAGAGAGAGAAGACGTGGGGATCTTGCCGTGGATAGACCAGGAGGTGCCACCGGGTGAGACAAGGACATCCGGAGAGAGGCAAACTCCGCCATACCCTTGGACCTTGAGAGCCTCCCCCAGGCAAACAGACGCTCGTGCTCCTCTGGGTCTGTGTATTTCTACAGCTGCGACTCAAGAGCTGCTTATCTTCTCTCCAAGTGTTTCCTTGGCACGCAGCCAATGGGAGTCCGGGCTCTGGGAGAGTCTCAACTGAGCAGATGGGCCAGCGGCAGCCAGCAAGCTTGTTGCCTTTGGCTGAGAGCACCACCCTGGAAGTGGATGTCTTGTGAGCGAGCCCCAGCAGGCTCGGCCCCAGCCAGGCAGCCTGCTTCTAGAAGTTTCCCTCTCTTCTCTGTGTTTTCTGTACCTGTTGAGAACTTAGTGCTTTCGGTCCCTTGGAGTATCCACGAGGGCACAGTGCACAGGTTCAAGGGGTGCGGGTTCTGGTTGCTCTATAGTTAGTTCCCCTGGATCCTTTCTCCTTGTGGCCAAACTCTTCTTCCGTGGGGCATAGTGTTGCCCAGTATAAGGCTGTTTATAACAAATTACGTAATCTCACTGGACTCTTTCAGCGGTCTCTGATGTGTGCGCCATTACCGGCTGACTTTAGGGATGAGGAGGCAGAGGCGGAGACTTATACATCCTAACTACCCACTTCGACTTTGACCTGGAATGGTGAGCTATGCCTGTCATCTCAGCTATTCAGGAGGCGTAAGCAGAGGATCACTTGAGCTCAGAGTTCAAGACCAACCCGAGGAATTTTTATTTTTTCATCAGTTATTTACTTCCTGGAGGACAGAAGAGTGCTTGTTCCTCAGTGCTGGCGTGGATGCCTGAGAATACTCAGCTGTGGTTGGCTCATCTTCTGTCACGTGGGTCTTGGAGCTCCACCTCCAATTGTCAGGCTTTGGCCAAGTGCCTATTGTGTACCTTCTCTGCTTTATTTTGGTCCTAGAATTTAGTACCTCCTAGTAAGCACTTAGATTTCTTCTGCCCTCTCTCCCACAAGACAATGGTTCCATGAGGAAAGGGTCTTTGCTGTTGTCTTTATTGTTTGATCAATGTGTCCTCCAAGGACTAGAATGATGCGTGGTGCTCCAATATTGGTTGAGGTAAAGCAGTGGTTCTTGGTAGGAATGTAAACTGGCATAGGTCCTATGGATGTTCATCCCGCAACAGTAGCGCTTGACATACCCTAACTTCGGAGCTTGCACCATGTAACTGTGAATTCATCCCATTCATGAAAGGTTCACACCTGTGAACACCATCACAAGCGAATGGACGTTTACTATAACATTGTTTTCTTATAAAAGACTAGAAACCATCAGCTTGTTCAACAATTGAAAGACTCCCTAAACAAGCCCTTAGGTTCTTACATGGATTCTAGATATAACCAAAGGAAAGGTTTAAATGTGTATACAATGTTACAAGAGAAAGAGAGAGAGAGAGAGAGAGAGAGAGAGGAAGAGGGAGAGGGAGAGGGAGAGGGAGGGAGGGAGAGAGAACATACTGTTAAGTAAGCAAAGAACAGCGTATTACTTCTTTCTATTTGTATTAAAATAAACATATATGATATGTTTTTTTTATATGATATGTTTTAATAAGTATTTGCGGGCTGGAGAGATGGCTCAGCAGTTAAAAGCACTGACTGATCTTCTGAAGGTCTTGAGTTCAAATCCCACCAATCACATGGTGGCTCACAACCATCCGTAACAAGATCTGACGCTCTCTTCTGGTGAGTCTGAAGACAGCTACTTACATATAATAGATAAATAAATCTTTTAAAAAATCTCATTAAAAAAAAGAAGTATTTGCTATGTCAGGACTATTTCTAGAAAATGAGAAAAATACCTGTCTTTAGAGGAGGCCAGAAGTTCTAGGTTGGGATGGAAATATATTCATATGAAAATATATTCCAGGGCTGGAGAGATGGCTCAGTGGTTAAGAGCACTGACTGCTCTTCTGAAGGTCCTCAGTTCAAATCCCAGCAACCACATGGTGGCTCACAACCATCCCTAACGAGATCTGACGCCCTCTTCTGGTGTGTCTGAAGACAGCTACAGTGTACTTACATATAATAAATAAATAAATCTTAAAAAAAAATTTCACAGCTGGGTGGGGTGGCACATGCCTTCTACCATAAATCTTGAGCAAAGGTAGGAGTAACATGAGATTTTTTTTTGGGGGGGGGACCTTAGGCTCTATAACCAGATGTCATTAAAAAAATCAAATAAAACAAAATAAAAAAATAAACAAAACGAAACAAGATACATGTATGAACACATGACTGTTGCATCTAAATAGTGCAAACCTCAATGCTTTTTAGAATACTACATAAGTTTCTTTTAACATTATGATAAAAAGTTTACAGGTAGCAAAATTACCCATTTACCCTTTCTAAATGTAAGACTGGGTGGCACTGATTAAAGTCACGGTATTGTACAAACATGTCTTCAGTAGCCAAAACTTTCTCATACACTCTGGAGGCAATTATAATGTAGTGTTTACTCTCTAAAACTTATATGTGGATGTTAGTTTTATATTTATTAAAAATATTTTAAAAGAACATAGCAGGTTTAGGAAACACGGCAATGTGCCTAGGTTCTCATAGGTCATACTTTGATGCAGCAAACATCAAGATTATTATAAAATTATAAACCCTTAAAAGAGAATCAACCTTTGCCAGTGTTTCTGGATACTTGATATCTGTTGCAGGAAATATTAAAAATGGACTGCCAACTCTCCAGCCCCCACCGGACCATCTCTCCAGTGGGGACCCCCAAGTTCCTCTCCCTTCCACGCAATGCCCCATGCACCCAATGATCAGCCATCTTAATTACTCGATAGACTCAAGACTCTTAATGCTTAATTAACCCATCAGATTTATGTATCAATAATATTACAATTTACAAGATGCCAATACAATAATTTCGGAGCCAAGTGATAATGATAAAAGCTTTATCCCAATATTTCTAACCTTGTGAAATCATAGCTACTTGTGGCTGGAAAATGCCACCCGAGTACACATTAGCAGCCATCTTGGTTCTTTCTCTCACTCTCAGGGCTCAGCAACTCTTAGCTCCGCCTCCCTTTTTCCTGTCCAATCACAGGCCTCCTCTGTACTAATGTAATTGGACAGGGAAAATCCTGAGACAAATGGGATGTTTGGTGTCATGGGATTTTATAAATTACATAACCTGCTCTCAAGGGCAAGGTGGACGCCCAAATTAAGCCTATCATTAGCAGGCCCCCAAATCCAAGGATTCAGAATCAATCATCAAGAGATGTTCTGTTCCCTGATAGAAAGTGGGGCTTGAAGCGTGGACTTACCCACCTCTAGTTTGCCGCATCTCTTACAAGTTCCAGGAACCTGTCTGGTCTAGTAGTAAAGAACTGAGCTCTGTATGCTGAGGCTCTTGCTTGGTTTACCTAAAACCATGCAGAAAACCTTCAGAGACATTCTCAGTGTCTATTCCTAAGCAAATCTCCTCGGTGTCCCCTCTAAACCCAAATTTCCATTTATATTCTTCTTACTTAAACCTTTTCTCTACAGGACGAGTTCGCAGTTACAGGTTACGAAGTTCAAAATTAGGGTGTGTCAAGTGTTATCATTCTTCATTGGACCAAGGTTGGAGTCCCTGCCAGGGAGCCTGCCTCAGCCTTTAGGGGTTCGGAGCTGAGGTGGAACATGGAGTTGGGAGAAGTACAAAAGACTGACGACCGCTGGCCTTGTATCTCTCTCTAACTGTACCAGGGACTAGAAGCTGATGGCGTTTCAGAAACCTAACATTCTCTTGATTATTCTGTGACTGAAAACTGCTGGCTTCTGTTCTCTTTAAATCTGTGCTTACAGACATGCCAGGGAAATTTAACTCTTTGTTACTGTTCTGTGTGTCAATAAGTGCTAAAAAAAAATCCCCAAAAACCTCGACTCTTAATATTTAAATAAGTGCTGAGGAATTACAAAAAGGATTTATTGCTAGTGCTCCTTTCTCTGGCTGGGCGAGAGGCTTGGAGATCACTGACTCTTTTTAAACCAGAGAGAAAAGAAAGGAAAGGAAAGAAGTCACCCACCACACAGGCAACAGACACACACACACACACAAACACACACACACAAACACACACACACACACACACACACCAGGTAAGCGGAAACCAGCTATACCCTTTTTTATTGCTTCCTGCCTTTTTATAATTTTTTAGACAAAAAGTTCTTTATGTAAGAAAGAATTACTTCATAGATAAAATGTTACATAAGAGGGGAGCTACAGAAAGATATCAACATCACGTTCAAAGCAGTGTTTCATACACTAAGCTCATTACAAGTTCAAAGCAACAGTTTTGACAAGGCCTTGGCCTTATCACAGTGCACACCTGTGGCTTCATCCTGACTGTTTTTCCCTTGGACAGAAATTTGCCCCAAGCCTATATCCCTGCTTAGTGCAACTATGAAAGCTCATTGTATTTATTATTGTGCAGCCTTTACTTACTATTTATAAGAAGTGAGGACATTCCATTCTTGCGGCTAACTTTATTATGTCTTTCTAAGCAAAACAACTAAAACCATCTTAAAATTTTCTTCCTAGCCGGGCGAATGCCTGTAATCCCAGCACTCTGGGAGACAGAGGCAGGAGGATTTCTGAGTTTGAGGCCAGCCTGGTCTACAGTGTGAGTTCCAGGACAGCCAGGGCTACACAGAGAAACCCTGTCTTGAAAAAAAACAAATCCAAAAAACCAAAACCAAAACAAACCAAACCAAAACAAACAAACAAACAAACCCAAAAAACAAAACAAAACAAAACTTTCTTCCTAAAATTATTTGAATCAAATCAGGAATTCTATGACAGCATTTAAACAGCATTAATTTGTGAAAGTTCATCTTTATGTTGAGCTGCAGGAAATCCGCTCAAGAGGGAGGACTGATGCCCAGGAATCCTTAGGGTATGTAATAGTATCAGGAAAGGCGTATCAGCAGCAAGAAGCAATCTCTTGGGGCCTTTCCTTTCAGAGCACACCCACTGCCGACCAGGAAAAAAATGGTGGGCTATCTCCAGGAAGATCACCCACTGGCCTTAGCCTTTCCTGGGTGGCCCCACACAATTCCCAGTACCCATATAATCCCTAACACATCAACATGAGTAATTGGGACACAAAAGTTGCAATCACAGAATGATTTGACACCCCCACCACCACCACCTTTTTTGAGACAAGGCTTTACTATATCGTGCAGACTGTCTTGGCACATGCTAAGTAGACTAGGCTAGCTTTGAACTCACAGAGATCCACCTGGATATTGGGATTAAACGTGTGCATCACTTTGCCACACTCCGGATAAAACGCATTATCTCCAAATTATGAGTCCTTTCTGTCCACTAGCGTAAGATCTAGTGGACATGAATTCAGGTGCTTGATTCCATACAGTACATCCCCAGTGGTCTGGTGGTTGCTTGTTAAAAGTCTTACTGTCAAAGGACTGCAGAGATGGCTCGGTAGTTAAGAGCACTGGATGTTCTTCTAGAGGACCTAGGTTGGGTTCCCAGCATTCATATGAGTCTATGATTTTCTGTAACTCCAGAGCCCAGACTGGTACCCAGACTGGTATGCTTTGTAAAAAGCATAGAAATACCAGAGCTGTGCTGGCCTCTTGCCAAGTCCCTGCAGGAGGTCACACAGCCAAGCAGCTCTCCGAGTTCCTCTCTATTCTTAGCCTGAACTCTCAGTGACTCTGATCTCCAGCCCTTTCCCTCCTCTTCCCTTTGCTTGGCTTGTTGTGTATGTGATTTGTGTTTTAATAAGTGGAGCTACGTGTAGGAAACAGGCTTCAGCCAGTCCCGCTGCAGACACCCCCAAAAGAATAACCTTGAGACAAGAAGGCCTGAGAAAATAATTGGCTTCCTTTCCTCTCAAGTGACCTCGAGTGTCCTCGAGCTGCTCTCTCTCTGTCGCCGGTCACAATTGCCAACGGGGCTAAGCTGCCCACCAGGAAGACGAAATCCCCAGGAACAAGTTGCAAGGGGGACTGACTGCTGGCGTTGGCCACAGAAGCCTCATTTTGATACAGACAGAAGCTGATTCTTCCCAAGCTGAACATCTGCTTCAATTCCACTCCTCCAGTCTTCCATCAGTGAGCTTCCAAACACGAACAGTTTCTGGCACAATTCTCACGCCTCAAAACTGACTTCTTTATTTGTCCAAATACCTGCTCTGTCCAAACAAAAGCCAAAAGGAACTTAAGTAACTCCTGGCTCCCAGTTACTGAAAAGGACAAACCCAAGAGAGGTTGCAAGACATGACAGTTGTGTGTAAAATGACCCATGGAAACAACTCTGTCACATTCAGGTCAGAAAAAGGTCACTCTGGGCAAGAAGTCAGAGGAAGAATTGGAGTTAGTCTTGTATTTCTGATGTCTACTGCTGTGGCACACATTATGCTACGTTGAATATTACTATTACCACATAACAAATTAATCTTTGCGCCTTCAGACAATAAATATATTATCCAACCATTTCTGTGGCCAAGGATCTAGGTTCAAGAACTGGGTGCCTCAGGTTGGGAGTGTCTCATGTGGTTATAACTGAGCTCTTATCCTAAAGGCTGGTTGGGGTTGAAGGGAATTCAATGTCAAGCTCACTAAGGTGGTCCTTTGTGGGTTTTGGATTCCCTGATGCAGGCTTCCTCACAGAACTGCTCTAAAACTTTCTCTTTAAAAAAATATTTTATGTATGTATGTATGTATGTATGTATGTATGTATGTATGTATTTATTTATTTATTTATTACTTTTGTTTTTTTGACACAGAGTTTCTCTGTATAGCCTTGGCTGTCCTGGAACTCACTCTGTAGACCAGGCTGGCCTCAAACTCAGAAATCTGCTTGCCTCCACCTCCCAAGTGCTGGGGTTAAAGGCATGTGCCACCACTGCCCTGCACTCTAAAACTTTCTCACAGTGAAACAGTTGAATGATCAGGATAGAAGCCCCGGATCATTTGGGGCTTTTGGTTCCCGCATCTTAGGAGCACTACCTACCACTACTGCTCTCCAGACAGACTTCAGTGTTCAAGTTTTCGAATGTTCACCTCTGAGGGGGTGTGAAATGCACACATACAACCACTGTGCGACCTGAGACGCTTCTTTGTATCATCAAATGTGTTTTGTGTTGGATGATTCCCGCTGTAGGCTAATACAATTGTTCTGAGCTCTTACATTCAGTAGGACAGCTGTCTGAGATGCATTTCGGCTTCCTGCTATGCCCAACTTGTGATGAAGGAATTTATTGTTGCAAACCAAGGCATTATCTTTTGCTTTTGATTCAAAGAAAGCCACTAGTTTTAATCCTCATATAGGAATGTGAATACCAAGAGACAGTGACTATTGGGGTCTGTTTTAGAGATTGTACCACATCCTGCTAGATGGATCAGATTTAAATAGACACATGGGTGACAGAAAGATTTCAAGGGCATGCTTTTTTGTAAAGAGACAACTTAGTAGGAGGTTAACAAACAACTATAGCAATTGACTGGCCAACCCTGGACTAGATTTTCAATGTTAAACCAGAGAATTAAATTTTATCCTTGGGCCATGTCCTGCAGTTAGAGAGCAAGTGGGGGAAGGGCATTTGACTGAATACAGATGTGAAATTAATGCCCCCCTTTTAAAATAAGTAAGGATTTTTTCAAGCACCCAACACATAACGAAACTGGAAACTGAGACTTTGTCATATACGCCTGCATATCCCAATTGATGAAATCTCCTTATGCACTCTGGAAGTCTGCTGAGCCTTGGGCATTTGAGAGTAGAGAGCTCATTTTCCATACCCCTGAAAGTTTAGGAACTTATTCTATACTTAGACTGGGCTCTATTGTAACAACTGACCCTGACCCTTCCCTCTCTTGGCCTGGATGCCTCCCAGAACTGTGTCTGTATAGCTACACACCCTCAGTATGTAAGAGTACATGCTCTGACTGAGGGGTGTGTCTCTCTCTCTCTCTCTCTCTCTCTCTCTCTCTCTCTCTGTGTGTGTGTGTATGTGTGTCTGTGTCTGTGTGTGTGTGTGTGTCTGTATGTGTGTCTGTAAAGTTATAGCTAGTGAAAGAATGTGTTCACTGGGTAATGAAATCATAATGAGACATCACAGAAGAAATGGTTTAAACAATAAGACATTTACTCCTCACAGTTCTAGGGGTTCCTGGTCCAAGATGGCGGCATGAACAGCTTTGGCTTCTCTTGAGCTTTCTTTTATGGGTGCACCATGTCTGCTCTCTATGTCTTCATATGTCTCTTCTCTGCGCACAAATGTCCCCCGTGTCTCTAACACATGCTGCTGTTAGGTCAGAGCTCTGTCTGGCTGTGCGTCTGCCTCGCCACTGGGATGCCGCTTAGAGAAGACAGAACGCAGTCCAGGATACGGGGTTCCTGCCTGTGTTTTCCCAGGTGAGAAATAGCAGAGTCTGGCGCAGACGCTGGAGCTCTCCATCTCCTGTGTATCCACTCGCTGCTGGAGACTTTGAGGAGTTGAGAACGTTGGTCCATGGGTCCGCCCTCCCTATGTACCAGGCAGGAAGGGGACGGCCAAGCCCAGGATGGGGCAGATCCGGTTTGTTTCTGCTTGTATGCTGGAAGTACTGAGGGGCTGGAAGAGAGGACTTTCCAAGCGAGGCAATCCTCGGTGAAGGAGCTGGTCCTTGCTTGTCCAAAATGCTTTATTTGTGTTGATGTGAATGCATACAGGTTACTCAAGGTGAACCAGGGATTAAATAGCTTTTGCAGGAAGGGATGCCCAGGAACGGAGGCTCCTTGGTTAAACACTCGAGGCCTATCTAGATACCTCATTAGCATGGAGAACTCTTTAGCATGGAGAACTCTTAGGTTGTCATAGTACCCTTAATGGGGTGTCCTGGTTATGTGTTCCAAGGCAGGCAGAGCCTGGCTGGGGGCTGGTTCTAATGCCTGCTGTTCTCAGTTATGAGAATTCCTAGGGTTTTTGAACCTGCTTCAACCTTACCAGGTCTTCTGTCTGGTGGCACCATCTACGTGCCCCACAAGGCCCCACCCTTATAATCTCTCTTTACTTTAGTTAAAGCCTGTCGTTGAAATAGCATCACACTGGGTCTCAGGGCTCACAAATGTATGAGTTTTCCAGTAGACATCAATGAGACCATAACAGCCGATTTCTCAGTAAGTATCCTGCGTCTTCATTTATTATCCTACAAGGGTAGGAGAGTTTCCCATTTGTGCAGATTTGCTCCCATTTGGTTTTCTTTCTTTCTTTCTTTTTCTTTCTTTCTTTCTTTTTCTTTCTTTCTTTCTTTCTTTCTTTCTTTCTTTCTTTCTTTCTTTCTTTCTTTCTTTTTCTTTCTTTCTTCTCTCTCCCTCTTTCTTCTCTCTTTCCTTCTTCCCTTTCTCCTCCTCCTCCTCTTCTTCTCCTGCCCCCACCTTTTGTTTTTTATTGAGAGAGGATTTTTCTTTTTGCCCTGTCCTGAAACTCACTCTGTAGACCATACTGGCCTTGAACTGAAAGGCCCACCTGCCTCTGCCTCCCAAGTGCATGGATTACCTGGCTTTCTTCTTTTTCTTAATGGCATTTCTACTTAGGTTTGCTTTTTCTTTTTTGTTTACTTTTGAGATTGCTTTTTAGCTACAATTCTCCCTTCCTTTTTCTCCCTCCAAACTCTCCCATAAACCCCTCCCCACTCTCCTTCAACATCAAGGCCTTTAAACAAAAAAATCAAGTGCTATTATAGGCATAAATAAATTTGTATCTACATATATATTTCTAAATATAGCCTGTTGAGTCTATACAATGGTACTTGTATCTAAGTTTTCAGATGTTGGACACTGGACAACTAACTGGTGTGCTGTCTTCCGCGGGGAGAGCCACCTCTGCCCTCAGTTTTACTCGCTTGCCTCTAGTTCTTTGTGTAGGGCTGGGCTAGGGTTATCACACACACACACACATACACACACAGAGAGAGAGAGAGAGAGAGAGAGAGAGAGAGAGAGAGAGAAGGGGAAGAGGGAGAGAGGGAGAGGGGGAGAGGGAGAGTGGGAGAGTGGGAGGGGGAGAGGAGGAGGGGGAGAGGAGGAGAAGGAGGGGGAAAGGGGGAGAGGGGGAGAGGGAGAAGGGGAGGGGGAGAGGGGGAGAGGGAGGGGGGAGAGGGAGAGGGAGAAGGGGAGGGGGAGAGATGGAGAGGGAGGGGGAGAGGGGGAGAGAGGGAGAGGGAGAGGGAAAGGGGTAGAGAGGGAGAGGGAGAGGGAGGGGGAGAGGGGGAAAGAGGGAGGGGGGGAGGGGAGAGAGGGAGAGGGAGAGGGGGAGAGAGAGAGAGGGAGAGGGGAGAGAGGGAGAGGGAGAGGGGAAGAGAGGGAGAGGGGGAGGGGGAGGGGAGAGAGGGAGAGGGGGAGAGAGGGAGAGGGGGAGAGAGGGAGAGGGAGAGGGGAAGAGAGGGAGAGGGAGAGGGAAGGGGAGAGGGAGAGGGAGGGGGAGAGGGGGAGAGGGGGAGAGAGGGAGAGGGGAGAGGGAGAGGGAAAGGGGGAGAGAGGGAGAGGGGGAGAGGGAAAGGGGGAGAGAGGGAGAGGGAGAGGGAGGGGGAGAGAGGGGGAGAGGGAGAGGGAGAGGGAAGGGGAGAGGGAGAGAGAGAGAGGAAAATCCTTACCATCATAAAGTTGTAGGACTATCCTATAGCCTTCAGGAGCAGAGGTAGTTAGCTATCTCTCCTCTAGAGATGGAGCACTAATAGACCACGTGGGTTCCCATGCCCTCCAAGTCCCTGGCCCCTGGTCAAGCCTTTTCTGCTCATCCTTGGCATTTCCTGCCCTTCCTAGGCTTGACGAGGTCCAGGTCAGCACCCTGGCCACCTTTGATTCTAAACCCCATTTCTTACTCTTGTTCTGTGCTCAAAATTTCCCAGCCCCTCTAGGTTCTTACATTGGATTTTCCAAGTTACAAGTATCTGACTGGGTCAACCCTCAAGGAGCTATGCGGACTGTCAACGAGTAGATACATTACTTAACAGACAGGCTAACATCTGTGGCACTTTAAAGGTTGAAAAATACCCCCTCGACACGCAACATGTAGCATATTTTAACTGTAACAAAAATTGCATAAAGTCGATGGAATCTGTTTCCGTACCACGAAAGAAAACCTGGGGCTAGCTCAGGATCACACCACAGGGTAGTTGAGGTGGGACTTGAACTGTGAACCTGCCTGTTTTGTTTTGTTTTGTTTTCTTGCAGAGCTGAGGATTGACTTTGGACTCTGGGCACGCCAGGTGAGCACTGCACCTCTGACAGTCTCCCTAGTCCAGGCTAGCCTTGAGCTTGCTATACACACTACAGTAGCCTCGGATTCCTGCCCCAGTTTGCTCTCCTGGTGTTTAGATAAGTGGCATGATCCGATCCAAGTTGGCAAAAGGTTTATTTGGTTTATACTTCCACATTAGAGTCCACCATTAACGGACTATAAGTCCAGCAAGGCAGGAAGTCTGGGTAGGAACCCGAGATAGGAGGGAGGATGGAAGCAGAGTTCATGGGGGAACTCTGGGCTTGCTTCCTATAATGTGTTCAGCTTTAGCTTTCTTTCTTTCTTTCTTTCTTTCTTTTTTCTTTCTTTCTTTCTTTCTCTTTCTTTCTTTCTCTCTCTCTCTCTCTCTCTCTCTCTCTCTTTCTCCTTCTCCTTCTCCTTCTCCTTCTTCTTCTTCTTCTTCTTCTTCGTTTTAAATTAAAATAGGATCATATCACTTCCCCCTTCCATTTCCTCTCTCTAGCCCTTCCTACCTTCCCTCCCTCAAACCTCTCCTGGGGGCTCACATTCTCAACTTGATAGCCTCTTTTTGATAATTTTGATAACACACACACACACACACACACACACACACACACGCATGCACTCTGCTGAGTCTTTTTCTGTTGTTTGTGAGTGATGGTTTCAAGGCTGACCACTCTGCATTGGAGAATCAAATGGGTCTCCCCTCTGAGGAGATGCTAATACTCCTTGCCCAGTGTTGCCTGTGCCCTAGACTGCTCGACGACGCCCAACCCTACCTGCCCTAGGGAGTTGGGGATGAGGTAGTGCAGAGTCAACAGAGAGTCGGGGAGCCGGTGTGAAAAGCCACAGCAAGCTCTGTGAACACTGCTGCAAGCTCCTTTCAGACCCTCACTGATCCCAAGGAAGCAGCTCTTCTAAACAGCAGATCTTGATTGGCTGCCATTGTCTGCACCAGCCATCCTTGGTCTCTCAAGCAGTCTTCAATTAGGTCCTCCTGCAGGAGATGCTTTGGGGGCTGCTAGGTCCCGGGCGGTTTACATAGAGGGGGCCTGCCATTCTGCTACAGCCCCGGCAGTCAACAACTGCCTGCAGTTCTCTGTGAAGGAGTGGGGGCCTATGAAATGGTCCCCTTCTCATGCGAACATGTCCATTGCTACGGCTATTGTTCCAGTCTTGTTTATGTCGCCGTTTTAGGAGAGGCTGTCTCTCAGCAGACTTCCTGGCATTTCTGGCTCTCATAATCCTACCCCCTCCTCCACAAGCCATCCATGCCAGAGCTACGATGTAGCTAGATGTAGCTATGCATCTCTTGTGGCTTGGACCCCCACAATCTGTTGATCTCTGCACTGTATCCAGTGGTGAATTTCTGTGAGGGTCTCGTAACTACACTCCTTATCTAAAGGGACTTATCTAAGATAAAGGTCCCATGGGTCTGAAGCCCCGATCCTTGATGTGGCTGTGTTCATGCTGAAAACACACCACCACCCAGGACCTCATTTGTTCTTCATACATGCCCCAAAGACATCCACACTTGACTGCTCACAATCACTGGGCAGCACCCAAACTCGGACGCCAGCCACAGCTGTCCTGCTTCATGACACTCGTGGTTTTAATCTTAAATGGATTTGACAGTTACACGTCTGTAGAACTTCAAAAGGACATCATCCCAACAATTCTCCTTAAAATGAAGAACGTGGCTCATGAAATAGCTCTGTGACTAAAGGTGCTTGCCAGGCAAAGGTGAAAACCTTACTTTGATCCTCCCAACCATGAAAAGGTTGATAAGAACCAATCCTCTAACACTGCCTTGCTTCTACGCATGTGCCAGGGCATGCAAACACCCCTAACAGCCAAGCCCTTTTTTGGGCCCTGTCCACCTTCACTTTTGAGTCAGGGTCCCCCACTACACTTGCCAAGTGGCTGGCTATGCAAGTCCCTGAAATTCTTCTGTCTCCACCTCTTCAGCTACGGGATTACAGACGCATGCCGTCACAGCCAACTTCCTACCTAGGTACTGAAAGTCACAGTCCAGGACTTCATGCTTCAAGCATTTCACGGACTTAGCTTGCAGTTAGTATTTCTGTTCTCACAACAATAAAACGGCAGAGGCAGGGAGGCAGGGAAGCAGCGCTGTAACTACCACACTCTTCCTCTCCACCGCGTTTTTGTTTTGATTATCTTGTTTCCCCATGCATTTGTGTTTCTAGGGTCTTATCAGCAGTCCCTCCAATCACCTAATCTCTGCCCGTTATTATCACAATCCCTTTAAAATGTGTGGCTGGGGATTGTCTTGGAGCCCGTGCTCCTACCCTGAGGACCTGTTGCATGGCTGCCAGGCCGGAATCTCCCACCATTATTGTTAGCATCCCTCTAGGTTCCGCCCTACAGTTACCTAGCAACAGCCAGGTACAAGCCTTGCCCCATACAAGGACCACCCCTCCATCTACCCTCCACCGTTTTCCCTGTCCCCATCTACCTCTTACCCCTTCCTCTTTCCTCTCTCTGTGGTTTTTTTTTTATTTTTTATTTTTTATTTTTTATTTTTTATTTTTTATTTTTTATTTTTTATTTTTGGTCCCACTTTCTCTACCTCTAGCCCTTTCTAGGTCCCGCTCCAGTGCCTGGCTCTCTTCCCCCAAATAAACTTCCTTTTGTACTAGGCCTGTCACATAATGGTGATTTCCCGGAGTGGGGGAGGGAAACAGAGGGGAAACACCTTGGCAGGGCCCTCTGAGGCGCGCCCTCCCGCCGCCACCGCATCACACCACGCTTCATAAAACACAACAATCACCACCACCAGGGGAATCCCCCTGCCTCCTTCCCGGGATGTTCGTCTGCTTCCTGGACTCCCCGTCTTCCCTTAGTGTGCATGGCCCCTTCCTTCTCCTTCATGACAGATGTGCTGTGGGAGCTTCCTGAGAGGATATGCAGGACCCTGTCCTTCAGAGTCTTGCCTGTCTGCAGGCAACTAACGCTTGGTTCCAAGTCCAGTTCCAGGGGAGAAGCCATCCTGCCTCAGAAGCGCATGCGTGGCCTTTATCTTCCTGCACAGCCCGTGGGCTTGGAGCCTCCAGGGCTGCTGTTGAGGAGACCTAAGCCATTCTGACCCCTGACTCTGTGCCAGATGCTGCAGGATTTCTTTGTCTCAGCATTAGGAACGGTCACTGTGAGATGCCTGTCGTCTTGGCCGCTCAGGGTCCCTTTCTGAAAACTCATGTCCTTGGGCTCTGGGATGTTTTCGTCAATTGCTTCATTTCCTTTGTTGTGCTTCTGAAATTCCTATTATCCTGACATTGGGATGAATTTTGCATCTGTTCATTCCGAGTTTTGTCCCTACCCTTTCGCTGAAATCTCTAAAGAGGTAGTTTATATGGTCTAGATAACCATCGGTAATGGCTGTACTTTTAGTTTCAAACGAGTTTATGAAGCATATAGAAAACGGAAGGGATAGAACTTAGCACCCAGAAAGAAGCAATAGTTAGCATTAGATCAGATACTTATCGTTAGATCTCAATGAAACCCGTGCCAGATGACTAACCGGAAGTGCCTACTAACCTATCAGTGCAGATGCTGGCTACCAGGCTCTGAGCATCATCAGTACCTATTACAGAGTCACCCTGGTTGACACACCCCACCCCCTCCTAAACCTCTCCAACCCCTGATCTTCCCTTCCCCCAGCGCCTCTGATTCCTCTCTATATAAGCCAGCCATTTTGGCGACAAGTCCGCCTCTTGGTTCCAGGCCCTTCTCTTGGCTCCTGATCCCTCCCTTGGCGTCCCCACTTCTCTTTCCTCTTCCGGCTCTGTTCAGTCTGGGATCCTCCAGGTACCTCTGGCTGTGCTCTCCCTCATGTCTATACTAAAAAACCTTCTCTTAAACCATACCTAGGAACAATCGTGTCTTCATTTTGTATTCGAACGGTTCAACTGGCGTGACTGGAGCAACCTGATTTCAAGAGCAAACAGAGACGAGGTCAAACCCGGGCCCACAGTATCCAGCATCGATGCGCAAGGTAGCCATGGAGAGCCAAGCAGGGGAGGGGAGTGGTTCTTAGCTGAGGCCTTTCTCCGGGGATGAGTTTCCGATTTCCGGTTCCCACCACAGACATTTTTTTTTTACATTTTATTTATTTATTTATTTATTTATTTATTTATCTATTTATTTATTGGTTTTTTTGAGACAGGGTTTCTCTGTATAGCCCTGGCTGTCCTGGAACTCACTCTGTAGACCAGGCAGGCCTTGAACTCAGAAATCCACCTGCCTCTGCCTCCCAAGTGCTGGGATTAAAGGCATGTGCCACCTCTGCCCCACAACCACAGACATTTTTTAACACGAGTAATAAACAATACTAGCATGCAGGAAAGTCTTCCCTGCTTCTTGCTGTTCTAAGGGATGTAATGGTCTCACTACCCTTAGCTGTTCTTTCTTATACCCTTCTTGGCCTCTCTCCAAAACCTATTTTGTTCTGTGCCCAGCCCAGACCTGGTATGCACCTGAGATAGAGGGATTTCCCCGAGCCATGCATCCAGAATCACTGTTTTACAAGAGCCCAGCAACATCTTCACAGGCGTGTCAAACAGAAGCCCCGTCTACAGTCATCTCCAATGGGTAGGCACGGTGTCTACAAGTCTTTGGTGACCAGGACACCCTTGAAGCCAGGATACGTCCATAGGCTCTGGTACAGAAAGGGATTCAGGGTCCCTACCTGTCACCTTAGTTGACAGGCTCCCCAAGGGCCTGTCCTAATGTCCTCTCAGGACTTCCCTCCATGCCCCTCCCCTGGCTCTTGCCGCCCCTCCCCCGCTGCCCAGCAAGCTGCTTCCTGCACCAGCACCCTGTGTTGCTACTGCTCTCTGTGTCTGCCTCTAACAGCTGGCCCCAGCCTGGCAGCCCCTCGCTCTGAGAATTATCCAATTATCCCATTAGCCCAGCATGTCCTTCCTTCCTCTGAGCTTTTAGCTCCCCCTCCTCCCTCTCCCTTTCCCAGGGCTCCTCACAGCCTCCTATTTCCTGAGGCAGTCCTAAAGCCGGTCAACTCTAAGCGACCCACATGCCCATCGGTCTGCTCCATGGCGTTCCTCTCAAATCCAGAGTCACATGACCAGTTAATGGCAGCAGAGAACTAACACCTAGAGCTCTGCCCATCACGGCTGTGCTTTCGGCTTTCTCGCCACAGGCGTGACCTGTCCCATCAAGCGCATGCGTAAAGTAACTCATCAAGCGCTCCCTGGGGTTGCCCCTCCGACCAAGGAGATACTAATATGAATAAAGTAGCCCAGAGCCACTGAAAAGATAGAACTACGGAGCTACAGAAACACGGGAGCTGCAGGCAGCTATGAAGGTGGCAGGGGTGAAGCCATGGGGAAAAAAAAAACCGTGGCCACGGGTACCAAGGGAGAGAGTTGCAGCTTCAGTATCAACAATAATAAGCCACGCTCAAAATAAGGCCACTCAAAACAAGCTAGAGCCAGGAGGTAGGGGAAGAGGCAAAGGGTGTGACCCACTCGTAGCCAGGAAAGGGGGGCTGACACCAGTTGCGGTAGACTTTCACGCAAAGGGCATGGTGTGTTTATACCAATCTTGGTATTTTGTCCCTTCTGCACGGGTCCCAACAGTCCTGCTAGGTCACCAGGGGGAAATGAACTACCTCTGATCAGGCTTCAAGGACATCTAGAGGTCACTGGGACCGGAGATGGCAAAAGGCACAGCAGGCCAGGTACAGTTGAGACTGGGGCGCTACCTTCAGGGGCTGAGTTGTGCTTCCAGGTAAGCAGCCGCAACTACCCGATAGTTTCCTCAAGCTTTCTGTGTTGGCATATGGGGACTCTGATTGCCAGGGAACAGCAGCTGTCAAATGAGGAGTCAAATTGCCCCGCCCTTCAAGAGCTTTGCTTATTTACAAGACAAATACATTTCATGAGGAATGCTTGGAGTTCTCCAAGCATTAACAATGCAGGACAGGGCTTTGCGAAACCAGGACTAGAGTCCTTTCTCATCTCGGGGTTTCTGGAGCGGGTGTATGCTGGGTTGAGGTATATCTCTTGTTTTGGGGGGCTAAAGGAATGGCCCAGTGGTTAAGGCCACCAGCTCCTCTTCCAGAGGCCCTGAGTTCAATTCCCAGCAACCACATGGTGCCTCATAACTATCTATAATGTGATCTTATGCCCTCTTCTGGTAGATAGAGTACTCATAGACATAAAACATAAAACTAAATAGATCTTTTTTTTTCCCCAAGGCTCGTTTGGGGGCCTGTAATTTCAGTTGGCTGGGATGCAGAAGTCCCTGGTTCCACCTCAGCACCATAAAGACTTCTTATAGCACAGCATCTCCTTCGGGGGATGCCGTTCAGCCGTTTGTTCAGTATAGTTTGGCCGACCTAACTCTGCCACAGATGCCAACAGTTAAGTTGCTCGACAAGAACTTCCCCTCAGTAGTGCAGCATGCGATTACCACAAGCAGGACCATCACTGGTCTGATTCTCCAGCATTGAAATACAGGGATCTGAAAGCCGCTTGCTAGAGCCCCAGCTGTCTCGAGAGCTTGTTTGGAGGATTTAGGAGGGGAGCTCAGCTGCTCACATACCCTTGACGGAAGACTGGTCCTCAACTAAGGGACGCTCATCCTCTCTGACTGAGGGCATAGCTTCAGGAGGGATGCACATGGCGCAGTGGGGGAGGGATGAGACACCAGCCTACAACCGAGTCAACCCTGGTGATCCATGAGGTCACAGACATGGCCGCCAGATCGCCAGACTGCAGCCTCAGCTAGCCTAGGATAGTAAAGTGGGATTATGGAGATGCCAGAAGCCTTCATCCAAGATGGCACAGGCACACTACAGCTGATGGACCCTGGACCAGTGCAGTTCTTGCCCGAGCATCTGCCCTGGGACATCAGCAGCGGCCATGAAAAGTCTCCCTCACCAGGCTCATTCCAAAAATGTTTACTGAGTACCTACATGTTCCAGGCAGGAGACCAGCCCCCACCAACCACCTCTGCAGGATCTGCCTCCCTGACGTGACCATTCTTTTCCAGAAAAATGAACGGAATGTATAATCAAATAATACCTGCTGTCTCATCTCTGTAGTTCTATACTAGGCACATTGGTTGTGACTGTATATGCTAGTCCCAGGGAATGGCACTATTAGAAGGTGTGGCCTTGTTAGAGGAAGTGTATCACTGTGGGGGTGGACTTGGAGATCTTCCTCCTAGCTGCCTGAGCATGCCCAGTCTGTTCCTGGCTTTGGAAAAAAATGTAGAACTCTCAGCTCCTCCTGCACCATGCCTGTCTGGATGCTGCCATGTTCCCACCTTGACGACCATGGACTGAACTTCTGAACCTGTAAGCCAGCCCCAATTAAATGTTGTCCTTATAAGAGTTGCCTTGGTCATGGTATCTGTTCACAGCAGTAAAACCCTAACTAAGACACTGGTAAAGTAGGACGCTGAAGGGCCATACCAGAAAGTTCACCACAGCTACAGCGATGGATCTATCATATACTGGGGTCTGAGGGCCACTGTTTTCTACATCATGGAAGGATTAAGGATGACAGTGGAAACACGGTCGGGCAATTCCACTGGACTTTGTCATCCAAGGTGCTATCCCGGGACTCCTATCACTGACATGGGGTTGTTTATGTAATTTAGTTTCTGGGCAACGAGGCTGCCTTCTCTGATAGGAAGAGGAAGGGTGGGACTGTGAGGTAGCACCTCCCATTCCTGACCAGCTACAGTTCGAGGCTCAGAACTCTATCCCAGAGCTACCCCTCTGTCTATGTGTTTGGTACGAAGCCACAGCCCTCATAGGTACTGCACTGCCCACTGTCATGGGGCTTTATGGGACATCTAGTCTCTCTTGCCGCCATCATAAAACCTAAAGCAAGATGGTCAGGTGACTCCATCATATAAATACACAGGCAGAGAGCTGAGCGTCCTGATGTGTCAGTCAGGGATCGACCACCGAAGTGAGATCCACGGGAAACCAAACAGAAGTGAGAGACACCAAGAGATTTAGTACAAAGAACTTCCTGACAGGATGATAGGGAGCCTGGCTACTCAAGCCTGAGACCCACAGGGAAGCCATCAGGAAGGCCAGGCAGGCCGGTGCACTTGGGCACTGGCTGTGGTGGGCCTCACGTGTAGGGTGGCCCCCATCGTGCCACGGGCAACCACGTCTGTGTTGACCACTGGAAACAGAGTCATCGATGTCTTGAAGCCAAATCAAATGGAATGGATCCCAGAAACCCAGACCCAAAGAGGAAAATGCTGAATCCTGAAGCTTTTGTTTCTTTGGGATCGCTTTTGGCCTCAAACCAGAGGTAGAACTCACAGGCGACATGTTAGGAGGTGTTATGAGGATGTGAGGGAGTGGGGAGGGGAGCTGGCTAGGTCAGTCTAATAGCTCTACGGAGAGTTGACAAGCAGGCAGGCTGAACTTCTTGCCAGGGGCTGGAACTGCTGTCTACACAGAATTCCTTCCTTCCCACGGAAGGCTCAACGATGCTCTTTAGCTTTATAAACAGGCTGAGTGAGGCTCACCTTAGTTTTATGACACGATCAATCAACAGGCTGTAAACTTTGATTGAATTTGTAAGATACCTTTGCACGGTGCTGGGCATGGTGGCACATCCACAGCTGTAGTCCTAGCTACTTGGAAGGCTATGGCAGGATGATGTTTCGATCCTGAGTTCAAGGCCAGCTCAGGAAAGACAATGGGACCATGTCTCCCACCTCAGATTCTTTGCATTGCCTAGTGAGATGATTTGTCTATGCTCGTCCCAGGGAGTGGCACTATTAGGAGGTGTGGTCCTGTTGGAGTAGGTGTGGCCTTGCTAGAGTGGGTGTGGTCTTGTTGGAGTAGGTGTGTCACTGTGGGTGTGGGCTTTAAGACCCTCACCCTAGCTGCCTAGAAGCCAGTTCTCCTGGCTGCCTTCAGATGAAGATGTAGAACTCTCAGCTCCTCCTGCACCATGCCTGCCTGGACACTGCCATGCTCCTGCCTTGATGATAATGGACTGAACCTCTGAACCTGTAAACCAGCCCCAGCTAAATGGTGTCCTTTATGAGAGTTGCCTTGGTCATGGTGTCTGTTCACAGCAGTAAAACCCTAAGACACCTAGGTTGGTGCCTGCCTGAATAAGTTGGGCCATAGCTAAGTTGACTCAGTTCACACTAAGAACAACCCACCTGCTCCCAGACGTGCTATGGTCTCCGTGACTCTCATCTGCTCTGTCTTCCTACTAGTACAGTTTCCCCAATTGGCCCATCAAGGAGCTGATGGAGCCTTGAGATGAGATCAGAATGGAGTTGAGGAGCAATGACGGCAGGGAGAAGCAGAGAAGAATCGGAACTGGAGCTCAGCTTAAGGTCGGCCTGGTCCACGTGGCATCTCATTATAGACGCAGATGGAGAGCAGGGGTGGGAAGCCGGGAAGTCCATCCGCGCTGCCCGCGCCCGGGTATTACCACATCCTCCCCTGGACCAGCTCCTTTCTATAGCCTTACTACGATCCTACAGTATCCTAGCTTGGGGTAGAATCTACACTACACAAGACACGTTTGAACTATACCAATCCAGTTACATTTAATAAAATTTCAATGTTGTTGAATCATCTTTTGAATCCCCAAACATTTCCAAATCCCTGGGGGGAAAAATCTCATATTCATCATTAACAATGATCACACACACACACACACACACACACACACACACACACACTTGCCTGTTCTACCCTCCTCCTGCTTGATTATTGAAAACCCCCTTGTGTGCATTTTAAAACTTATCCACTGGGGCTGGACATGTCCCCAAACCTAACCCGAGCTAGGGGGTAGAACCAGATCTTCCTTCACAATGTTGGGACTGTAGTTGGGTTTGACCGCTTCGGCAAGCTCCCGGGCGTACATCTCAAGCCGTCCTGTCATCTGAAAAAGAGAAACACATAGACTTTGGAAGATTTACAAATAAATAAATAAATAAAGCCATCCCTTACTCGCCACCCCTTCTGGCCACTAGGGGGCAGCCACAGGACAGAAATGCATCCACCATGCTGATTGACAGGGCTATTTGAGACAGCAAGAAGACAAAGAATGGCCGACCTCAACTCGGATTCCAGTAATATTCCAGAGTGCAGGATTGTTCACACAGTCCATCCCAGTTGACCATCACCTCTCAGCCCAGGCTGTGTGTGTGTGTGTGTGTGTGTGTGTGTGTGTGTAGAGGGGGTGTGGTCAGGCTTAGGGCAGGATGGAGAAGAGAAGCATATACCAGCTAGGAGCAGAGATTTGGAACTGGAACTCTGCCTGCTCCGTGTAGCATCTTGTTATAAACACAGAGACCAGAGATGGAAAGCTGGGAGCTCTATCAGAGCTGCCCACTCCCAGGTACGCTCTCCCCCCATCCTCGCCCCCCACCCCCGTGCCAGCCCCTCCCAAGCAGCCTTAGAAAGGAGCTCACACCCATCACCACTGGGGAGGCTTTAGGTCTGAGAAAGGGTCTAAAGAGAAACCGCTCTGCTTGTTTTTCCAGGAGATGCATGGCTAAAGAGCTGGCTGAGTTCTTGGCTCTAACTTCTAACTGAGAAGGAATTCTGCTTTAATGCCAAGAAGATGACAGGGAAATCGGGAGACCTTCTTACAGGCACGATCTTGTTTATCCAATAAGAATCTAGGCCTCTGGAATATGACCAAGAACTCACACTCAGAGTGGCGGGGACTAGAGTTTAGAGTGCACACCGGGCTTCTCCAGTGACTTAGAGCAAAGCCATTCAATCACATAGAACGGAACACACGGTTTTCTTCGTCTGCGGTCAGGAGCCCTTCCAGGGGTCCTGGCCTTGGACACCTGTCTCATCTCAGAGTGGCAGGCACCTGCACTCCTAGACTGCTGACTCTACAGGCAGCTTTTGGGACCATTCTTAAGTCTTAGGGACAGACGATGCTTGCACCAAAGGAAGTGAGTAGGGTGGAGTCAGAGCCGGCAAAGATGCAGTTCTCCCCTGTGACCCGATTCCCACTATTGTTTCAATGCCTAGACTGTGGAGCCTGGTGGCAGGCCGAGCCAGACACGCACATTTATCTTGTGACAAGTGCAAATCCCTGGAAAGAAAAAACAGATTACGGAAGCCAACCCTCTGTATTCTCTAGACAAATGAAATTGAGATTAATTTGGGCAAAGACGCCTAGAATCTAAATCAAATGAAGGGAGAATTTATTGAGCCCGTATGCTTGTACATCGTGCCACCCGGGGCTTCCTCCCCACAGCCGTCAGTCTCAGCCCTCTGCTCGGCTGCAGAGTCGGGGACTTGGTGCCTTTCCCCAGCTGCCCGTTGGAGCGAACCTGGCTCCTGAAGTTGGCGCAGCCGCAGAGTGGGTAGAGACCGAGAAGCGGGGTATCGGGGCAACGGAAGGGGACGCGGGTACCCACCTTGAAAGTCCAGAAATCGTTGATCTGCTGGCAGAGATTGAGGTTGAGCTCAGTGACCAGCAGCCCATCCTGATTACGGGAGAGGCCGGGGGTCCGGCTGCCGTCGGGAGCTGCCACGTAGCTCGAACCATAGAAGTAGCCAAGGTCATGGTGAGCTTTAAGGGGCAAAGGGAGTAGTCATGAGGTTATACATAGGGTGGGCTCTGAAGAAGGGCAGGCAGGACACCCGGGAGAAAGCATTCAAAACCACCCCCATGTCTGCCAGCTTCCAGACTCCCTCCCTCAGGCCCAAAGGTCTAGGGATGGGGGAGGGGCAGAGTTTTGTTTTCATGTCAGTCACTCTCCCCTGCTTCTGAGAGCAACTACAGATGACTTTAGGTGGGCTAGCCCTTCTCTTTCAACAGAAGCTGCCCAATCCCAAGGAGAGTCTCTGTCTCTAGGGATGGTCTGTGTGTCCCGTTTCCTGTGGTGGGTCTGCCCGGTGAACTGGATGGTCCGTCCTTCTTTTCCTGGAGCTGATAGACTTCAATGCTCTTCTATATGCCTCAGCCCTTGGCCAGCTACAGAGTGCTAAAGGCCACCACTGCTGAGTGAGGTGGCCTCTCTAAGACAGGCCCAGAACCTCCTTTCCTGTCTGTCTGTCTGTCTGTCTGCCTGTTCATCCAGATGCATATGGGATTGGAAGTTCTGCAAGTGTGAGGTGCCGTCTGGGACCTCAGATGGTGGGGATCTGTTTATCCTTCTGGGTCTTTCTGAGGGGGACCCACCCAGCCAGGAACACCAGGCTCTTCCCTCTCTCATTCTTGGCTAGAGAGGTGGGCCCTCAGGGGGGAGAAGTTCTAGCAGAGGTGTGTTAGTTAGCCGCTGCCTTCAGATCACAACCACCCAAGGACCCCAGGACCTGTGACAATCTGTGCTGACCCTGGGGACATCATCAGTATGGATGGATTGTGGGGAAGGGAGAAGAAAGATGAGGACCCTTCTAGAGAGCTCACAGAGGGGCTCCCCATATCGTCATGATCCAGTTTCACATAGTCCCGGGGAGGCAGAGAGGCCAGTCAGTTCCCATCTGATGCCCATTTGGGGAACAAGGTGTCCGCCCATGAAGGATCTGTACCCCAGCCACAGACTCCCACAGTCCATGCCAGGACACAGAGGAGAGTCAGTGCTCCCTTCCTGGTACCCAAGGAGAGGCCACAGGCTGTGGAGCAGACCCTGCCCAGAGGAAGTGGGTGGAACGGGGGATGATGAGGCCCACCGACAGGAGACTTCATGATCAATACCTTTCTTTCCATCTCCAGAAGTAAACTCGTTGGGGAAGCGTTCCTGTGAAATTAAGTGCAAGGCTGAGATGAACCTCTAGGTGGCAGCACCTGGATAGTCATTCCAGATCACCCAGCCAGTCCCAGAGCCGCAAGAGGCCCAAGTAGAAAACAGAGGCTGGGGGTTGCACTCAGTGGGCGATCAGCAAGGGTTTGCTCAAGGTTTGTTCAGCAGGCCAGTGACGGGCTTAGAAGCCAGCAAAGAATGCGATGTATTTGGGTTTAAAATCCTGGAGCAGGGAGACACTAGGTACCCACAATTCTCAGGGCTGGGCTGTATATACGAGGCCAGCCTGCTTGTGGAAATAATACTCCAAGTTGAATAAGAGAGCAGACAGGAAAGGAAGGGAGGAGAATAAGGGGTGGGGGAGGAGAGAGGAAGAGAAATAGGAGGAGGGGAAGGGAGAGGAGAGAAAAGGCAAGAGGAGAGACCAAAAAACCAGAAGAAAACGACCAGATCAAGCCATGTTCTCTTTTGGGACCCTAAGATTTGTGGCATGTAGGCATAAGGAGCCAGAAGGCAGGTGACGTGTCCCCTCAGAGGCCAGCAGCCAGTGGACCCTTTCCTTAAGTGGTACCTCAGACACATACCTGACCCACACGGTTGAGGGCACAGGTGAAGCAGTGATTGGCAATGGCTGCGTTTCTGGCTTCGATCGGCCACAGGGACTCACTGTGAGGGGGTAAGAATGGAGCACGCTGTAGACGGCTCAGCCCCTCTGCGCATGCTCAGCTCTAAGACGCAGCCCGGCCGTGAGCTGAGCCGGGCATGGTATCAATGTAGCACGTAGGAAACTGAGGCAAGAGGTCTCTGAGTTAGAAACCAGCCCAGGTTACACCGGGAGGACCGGGCTCTCCTGAGCTAGCTAAGATGCAAAACAAAAGGTTGGTACGCGATCGGCTTGCTTAGTTAGTAGCAGCTTCCCAGGGAAAGCCAGCTAAAGGTAGAGTCCATGTGGCCCTAGTCTACTGGAGGGTCAGACAGCCTCTACCAAACCTTCATCCCAAGTCTCTCTCTCCACACAAAACATCAGTCAAATGAGATGATGCAGCTTGGATGCTCAAGAAGAAGTTCCACAAGGTTGTTGTTTTATACCTGTCGTGGGACTGACGGCTGGTAAGTATCAGAGTGGAGCTAGGGGTTTAGGGAGCTAATGCATGGCCCGTGGGGGATGGGCTTGGAGATCGTGATGTGACACAACATGGGGGGTTTGCTTAACACTACACTTAAAAAAAAAGAAACGTCAATCACTTATACAAATAATCATTATTGGTTAAAGAAAATTCCCCAGATTCCCCACCAGCCTAATAAACTAAGTGCTATTATTTTTTTTTCCATCCTCTATGACTATCCTTGCCCAGGGCGCCACCCCCGCCTCATCCCCAAGTCACAGAGTTCTGACCACACATATTGGGGTCGATGAATCTCACATTTTTCCATTACTCAGAGATTTTATCACCAGGCTACATCACCTTCATAATGACACACTTTACTGTCACCCATAGAAGAAGTAGGTTGAGATTTATTTAACCCTGACATTTCTGTGGCTGTCAGCGTCTGCATCACGAATGAATGCCGTCACACCACTACAACCATCTCACACGCAATCCTGTGACATCTGTGACGTCACTTCCTTAGGCTCTAATTCTAGAAGCGTCATTGTCTATCCTACAAAGCGCACTGCTGTCCCAGAGTCCACTACAGCGGTTCACGCTTCCCACACCCCTGAGAGTTGGAAGGTTGGGCAACTCTTGGGCAAGGAAGGAAAAGGCAACAACCGTTTTCAATAAGACTGCTGTGGACATAAGAAGTTGCCGGCATATTACATCGGGTTGCTTCTGGTTGCTTCATTGCAACTAAGGAAAGCGGAAGATGATGGGCATAGGAGATGATGGGCATAGAAGATGACGATGATAAGGAACTCCTTTGCATACTTAACGTGAGGTAGCTTTCTAGGTTTTCCCGGAAGCCAGTGCACACCCATACGCCCCGCCTGAGGGGAAGACCGAGTTCCCTAAATGTATTCTAAATTTTGTAAATTACATTTTATCTATCTATCTATCTATCTATCTATCTATCTATCTATCTATCATCTATCTTATCTACCCATCTTATCTATCACCTGTCATCTATTTATTTATTATCTAACCATCTATCTATATGTCTATCTATTTATCATCTATCTAAATGTCTGTCTGTCTATCTCTGCGTATGCATTTGGAGATGAGAGAACAACTTATAGGACCTTGGCTCTCTGCTTCTACCAGTGGGACCCGAGGATTGAACTCAGGTTATCAGCTTGCCAACCGGCACCTTTATCCTCTACGCTATCTTTCCATCCCCTCTCTAAATCTTATACCCAGCTGGTAGAAGAGGGGTACGCCACGAGGTAGTCCCAAGGTTCCACTAAGACCTGGTGGATGATGGCGGATGGATGATGACCTTGCCTTTCAGGTGACAACAGACAGTTGCTTGTATTCAAAGCACCATGAGACATATATTCTGAGTAGAATCCCCGAGGGGAAATCCAAAGTCTGATCTTTTTCCTTCTACCCAAAGGCACCTCTCCTAGACCCACACAACATCCCCTCCAAATGCACTTAACAAGCAACTAGAGAATTATATTCCAGTCTCCTAGGAGCCTGCTGTGAAAATTCCGAGTGCGGAGGGATATTACTCAGGAGAGGAGCACCGTGCTTCAGAGCGAACGCAGATGAGAAGTTGCCTCTGACATTTACAAGAAACTGAATAAAAATCCATTGAGACCGCAGGGCTTTTCCCACGACCCCAACCCTATTGGGACGGAATGCAGACATCATAGCCACAGGACAGAAGCCAGCGCTTCCTGCTTTGTCCATCCTCATGTTCTGGAGGAAGTCCGTTGTTCCAGGTTGGGATATTAGCATGTAAATTCCTAGAGCTTTTAAGACTTGTAATAATTTGGAATCACCGAGGAGACATACTTCTGAGATTCTCAGAGAGACTTAACTGAGGGTGTCTCACCCTTATCCCCAAACTTGAGCAGTACTGTGCCCCTGAGCTGGAGTCTTAGACTGAATTAAAAGGAAGGGGGGAGGAGAGAGCTAATTGCATTAATCTCTGGATACAGCCCTCACAGTGCCACTCTTACGATTCACCTGCCGCGGTGGGCTGACCCACGAGGTCCCATGCCTTCAAAATAGACCCTGCTTCCTTCAGAGTTACTTCTTGCCTGACTTGTGGTCCCCAGTAACAAAAAAAGTAACTATTTAGACCACTGATATTGAAAAAGTGTGTGTGTGTAGGAGGGGAGTCTTCCCTTTAAGAAACCTGGCTATATGGTTCATAGGCAATTGGAGGGAACACTAAAGTTTGGAGCTGTGGACCAGAGATGCCAAGGAATGCTGTAAGGAGAGTTGGTAGTCCATTCTGGCCCAGAGTTTAAAAGACACGAATGATGATATAAACTTAGGTGCTTTAAGACGCTGCAAATGAAGTTTTCAAGGGAGAATAAAGACTCCCAGGAAGTGGGGTAGACACCATTCATTTTAGGCCATTGCTAAGAATGAGGCTACAACTAGGCCAAATATGCTTTAGCTGGAACCTTGAAGGAAGCTGAATTCAAAAGCAAAGACAGATTTGTCTGGACAAAGGAAATTCTGAGATAGCACAGCTTTGGCAACTGTTCTTATCAACATTTACAGTAAAAGAAAAGGAGAAAGGGGATGGGGAAAAGGAAACTGGTTTCTTGGGGGGCAGGATCCAGTTTGTAAAAATCAAATTTATTTGAAAGAAAAGAGGCTGAATTGAGAACACCTTCCAAAGGGTTCTGTGATGGAAAACCACAGCCTCAGGGAGTTTCCTCAGGTTCAGCCACCAGGCACACAGAGGCCTCCGTGGCTGTAGAAGAAAGAGGGGCAGATTACATCTCAAGCTAGCAACAGAATCTGGCAGCACTGTCTCCATGGTACTGGTTTTCAGATATGCAAATATAAGAGTTACAGAGTCACAGTGGCTTACATCGAGGGTCCAGAAAGCCACCGAAGCCATGAAGTGTGTAGCAGGGTTGGATTCCTTGCAAGAGGGTCTTTAAAGGCCAATGGATGAAGCTATGAAGCCTACGTTGCTATGGAGACTCCAGGATAGTGGAGATGTGGGGACTGTGGGGCATCACTGAAGTAGTCTACACACATGGAAATGCTCTGGCCCAAGAGGGAGGAGACCTGGTACTTTAGTCAGGGTTTCTATTCCTGCACAAACATCATGATCAAGAAGCAAGTTGGGGAGGAAAGGGTTTATTCACCTTACACTTCCACATTGCTGTTCATCACCAAAGGAAGTCAGGACTGGAACTCAAGCAGGTCAGGAAGCAGGAGCTGATGCAGAGGCCATGGAGGGATGCTTCTTATTGGCTTGCTCAGCTTGATCTCTTATAGGACCCAGGACTACCAGCCCAGGGATGGCACCACCCACAATGGGCCCCTTCCCCCTTGATCACTAATTGAGAAAATGCCTTACAGCTGGATCTCATGGAGGCATTTTCTCAAGGAAGGCGCCTTTCTCTGTGATAACTCCAGCTTGTGTCAGGTTGACACACAAAGCCAGCCAGTTTACCAAGTGTGCCTGCAGTAGAATGAAGGGGCGGGGCTACTCAAGACTGTAGGGACCTAGGTGATGCCATGCAGAGCCCCAGAAGCCAGACATGGGGCTTTGAGACTTGGTGTATTTTATGCTGGACCTCAGTCTTGCTTGGACTGATCTTTTCTTGTTATGTTTCCTTTTAAAATAGGAATGTTTGTTCTATGTCCCTGGATGTTAGAATTGACACCCCCACCCCCAAGAGTTTCACGATTTCCTTGAGTCTCAAAAGAGATCTGATTTCTGAACAATGTCGGAACTGTCGAGACAACAACGGAAGACTGCATTATGAGACAGGCCTGAGGCCCGAGACTCAGCAGTTGAATGTTAGGAGTTAAAAAGCTGTCGGGAGCCGCCCGAACGCTCCTAAGTCCTCCATTACAAGATGGCGCCTACTTCCTGTTCTTGCTGAGCCGTAAACAGGCCAAGTGCGCATGCCCCAGCGGAGTTTCCCGCCACTGAGTCTCTGCCTACCTCGTGGCGTCATATGGGGTAATGAGCCGCAGCCAACCAGGGTACGCCACGTCCAAGGCGGGAGGACTTGCCTATATAAGACTTGGGTTCGCGCTCCCTCGGGGTCTCCGCCATGTAAGCTTATGCTCTCCCTCTCAAGAGGTATAAAGCTTTCTACAGAAGGATCCTAAGTGTGCCGCGTCGTTCTTGCTGGCGAGACGGTAGCGCGGGACAAAAAGCCATGTGTTCATGTGTCAAGTAAAATGAATGGACTTATGGTGGGGTTAATCTTCATTGTCAGCTTAACAGTGATTTAGAATTATCTCTGAGACCACCTCTGGTTGAGTCTATGAGAGCATCTCTGTAGATGTTTAAAAGAGGGAAGAAAAGACTCATCCTAAACCCCATGGCAGTTCAGCATTGAACTGTGAGCTGGGGTCCTGGATATAATAAGAATTGGGAAATGAGAAAAGCAACACCGCTCTCTTTCTGCTTCCTGACTGCAGAGGCAATGCAACCAACCAGCCACCTCACACACCTCCTGCCTTCCCCACCATGGCTCAGACCTTCAAACTCTGAGCCCAAATGAATTCTCCTTTGAGTCTTGTTAGCAATTCATTCACAGCTACGAGAAAACTGACAAATATACTTGCAACCCCCCAAGTGCTTAGTCAAAGCAGAAGAGATACATACCCCACATTTGCATAGCCATGTGGGGTTTATCTAAGCTGACCCCCCCCCTCCGTCCTCCAGGTCCCGCCCAAGTGCTCACTTGCTCCAGCCCTGAGCAACACAACAAATCCGTTTTTACCTGTATTAGAGAGGAGGCTGATATGCACGCAAACAGTTCCTGTTACATATTTTGAAAGGGAAACTTTTCATTGGTTAAAACACGTCTCCTGGACTATCGCCCGGTGGAGCTACTTCCTGGGTCCTTTGGAGGACTGCCTTTCCTACTGGGCGTGGCAGAACTGAGGCTCAAGACTGAAGACCCCTGTTCAGAAGTTCATGTTGGTCAGGCACCTGTTGTACTCCATTAGGAAGTCAGACTTTGGGGACAAGAGAGATGGCTCAGCGGTTAAGAGCACTCACTGTTCTTCTAGAGGTCCTGAGTTCAATTCCCAGCAATTACACGGTGGCTCACAACCATTTGTAATGGGATCAGATGCCCTCTTCTGGTGTGTCTGAAGACAGCTACAGTGTACTCATATAAATAATAAATAAGTAAAACTTAAAAAATAAAGTCAGGCTTTGAGATTCTGACCATCATGCAGAAGGCTGAGACTATTGTCTTTGTCCCTATGTTCAGGGTCCCAGCAAAGGTTGCTGCCAATGGCAGAATGGCTCTTTGGGGAGGTCAGATTTTGTAATGGTCACATTGGGTGGGGTTTTTTTTTTTTCCACTGAAAAAATGATTAACTGTGCAACAACATCCAATGACAGAGCTGGGATCTAGACATCCTGGTGATGGTGCCTGCTTCCTATGGCTTACCAAACCCATGCCACAGTCCCAGAGATTGACCCTAGGCCCGAGACAGTGGGTGAACCCTAGAAAGACACCCCCCCTCCCCCCGAGCCTTCCCACCAAGAGACCTGAGTTCTCCAATGGTTGCCGAAGGGTTGAAGATGATTTCAGCTCCGTTGATACTGTACATGAGCCAGTTGAGGGGGTGATGCCGCCCGTAGCAAATGTTCACCGCGATCCTGCCAAACTGGGTCTGGAACACGGGGTGGCCCAGGTTTCCCTCCATGTAGTAGGTGGACTGAGAAATCACAAACAAAGGGCCCTGTGGTTGGTGCCTCGGAGTGGAGAAAACACTTCTGCTCTCCTTAGACTCAGCAGGAGTGATTATGGCCGGTTGATCTGAAATTAGCGTTTGGGTGTGACTCTATTTTAAGATCCAGAATTTCAGTGTGGTCGGGCACACGCAAAACCCAGACATAATAACAAAGCAATCCCCAAGGGGAAAAAGCACAATGGCCTAAGTATTTAACCCGCAATGTGCTTTGTGGTCTATCACATGACTTCCAGGATAACCTATGGTAAGGTTTTCAATCATGGCACAAGGAAAGGTTGTGGTTAGGTCAATGTTAGGAGGAGGAGGGCCATACCAGCCACACAGAATGCTAGAGGTGAAAAAGTCCCAGACTCACTTAGAGCAACTCCTCCTTTTTGGAAACTGAATCTCGCTTGAATTGGTCTGGGACTTGACCAACTGACTAGGACCAAATCTGAGAGTGGAACACATACACTCTAGGTAGTGGATTGAGCATCCGGCCTCGGATTAAGGATCCCTTGCAGGACAAGCAAACGGAAGCCTCATTCACCCATCCCTTCCGCCCTGCTTCATCCCCGAGGGTGCCACTTCTGCATCTTGATGAGGATATATATAGCTGAGGGGAGGGTCGAGGGACAAGGTGGGTGGCAAACAGATCGGCTCCTAGAACGCTTGGCTTCCTCTCATGCATTTCAAAATTGGCTGAGTTAGACAGCAACCAGGATATGTACACATAGGGGACCCTGAGCAGATTCTGCTGTACTTAGACCAGTGATATCAGCAGGGAGCTAATGATTAACTCTGGTAAACAGGTGAGGAGCGTCTGTTCCACCCCACCTCCAGCTGCTACTTAGAAACAGCATCTCTTCCGTCTCCCTGTAACCCTGTAGATGGTGTGTCACCTTGCTGACCAGCCTGACAGCAGCCTAGAGCCCCAAAGCAAGGATGAGGTACTGAGCTAAGGATCAGGGACAGCACATCCTGAACTATTGGGCCTCTTGAAAAGTCAAGTTCGAATCCAGGTTTAGTATCCTGATATTATATATTCATTTTTCCTCCATCAAAAACCCTCCATTGCCATCCGACTTGTGAACTGGCATTTACCAATCAGAACAGCCCCCCTCTCCCAGAATTCCTATCACCAGTGAGTCTAAGAAGTCCTCTATAACCACCAATGTACACAAACAAACACATTCGAAGACACCTACCCGAACACGAGACAACTTAGATACCATGTAAGTTACAAAGACTATCATCCACTAAAACTAGGATTATATCATGGTTGCCTGGGAGCTCAGAGTCCCTTCACAAGGGCTCACCAGGGTAATTTCTTATTTGTGTATTGTTTATTTGCATGTTCCTTTATGCACCAATTATCCCAAGGAAATATTACAGAAAGCCAAGTTACCTCATACATACAAAATATCTCTAAATCTCATGCTGCTAAAAGGTTTTGTGACCCAAATATCTCATCTGTGTGACAAGGGCAATGCTATCAGAGCCTCTGAAGACCACAGCAGTGATCCCCTGCAGGGTGACACTTCCCAGCCTCTGATACAGAACTTCCCTCTGAGGGAAGCCCTCCAAGCCCAAGTTGGCACGTACCTCGTTGAAGTCACCCACTCTCGGGATGTGATTCTTTCTGGTCTTTCCCATGACCAGTCCTGAATTGGAGATCACCACAGCTGTGTTCCACAGAACTCCCCCATGATCTCTATCACGCTCCAAAATTGGAGATATCACCACCATGTTGTGCTTCTTGGCCAGCTGGGGAGTTGAAAAGAAAAAAACAAAAAACAAACAAACAAACAAAGCAAAAAACAAGTTCTCTTTCAGGTAAATTGTTACTCCTTTACCTTTTTAAATTGGAGAAGAATTTAATGATGTTCCTAAATACATAGACTTAGTTTCCAGCTATGAAAACAATTACTTTACAGATTTGTTTGTTTTTTTAATGTCTTTGAATACACTGTTACTAGCTTCAGACACACCAGAAGAGGGCATCAGATCTCATTACAGATGGCTGTGAGCCACCATGTGGTTGTTGGGAATTGAACTCAGGACCTCTGGAAGAGCAGTTGGTATTCTTAACCACTGAGCCATCTTTCCAGCCCCAAACAATTTTTTTTTGAAGTGGAGAGGCACTATTAGGAGGTGTGGCCTCACTGCAGTGTGTGTGGCCTTGTTGTAGTAGGCGTGGTATTGTTATGCGGGAGTGGCCTTGTTGGTGTGGGTGTGTCGCTGAGGGTGGGGCTTTAAGATCCTCATGTGGAGAAAGAGGAACACTCCTCCACTGCTAATGGGGTGGCAAGCTGGTACTACCACTCTGGAAATCAGTCTGGTGGTTCCTCAGAAAACTGGGAATGATACTTCCAGAGGACCCCGCTATACCACTCCTGGGCATATACCCAGAGGATTCCCCAGCATGTAATAAGGATATATGCTCCACTATGTTCATAGCAGCCCTATTTATAATAGCCAGAAGCTGGAAAGAACCCAGATGTCCTTCAACAGAGGAATGGATACAGAAAATGTAGTTTATATACACAATGGAGTATTATTCAGCCATTAGAAACAATGAATTCATGAAATTATTAGACAAATGGATGGAACTGGAGAACATCATCCTAAGTGAGGTAACCCAGTCTCAAAAGAACACTCATGGTATGCACTCACTGATAAACAGATATTAGCCTAGAAGCTTGGAATACCCAAGACACAATTCACATATCAAATGATGCCCAAGAAGAAGGAAGGAGTGGCCCCTGGTCCTGGAAAGGCTCAGTGCAGCAGTGTAGGGGAATACCAGGACAGGGAAGTGGGAAGGGGTGGATTGGGGAACAGGAGGAGGGAAAAGGGCTTATGGGACTTTTGGGGAGGGGGGATCCAGGAAAGGGAAAATCACTTGAAATGTAAATAAAGAATATATGGGGGTGGGGGGGAAGATCCTCATCCTAGCTGCTTGGAAGCCAGTATTCTGCTAGCAGCCTTAAGATGAAGATGTAGAACTCTCAGCTCCTCTTCTACCATGCCTGCCTGGACTCTGCCATGTTCCTGCCTTGATGATAATGGACTGAACCTCTGAATCTGTAAGCCAGCACAGTTAAATGTTGTCCTTTATAAGACTTACTTTGGTCATGGTGTCTGTTCACAGCAGTAAAACCCTAAGACAGTAGGCACTCAGTGAGACAGATCTAATGTAGTGATAAACCCAGATTCAGAGATGCACTATTTGTTATCATTAAGAACCAAGAAGTTTCAGGGCAGTGATGGTGGCTCACGCCTTTAATCCCAGCACCTCGGAGGCAGAGGCAGGAGGATTTCTGAGTTTGAGGCCAGCCTGGTCTACAGAGTGAGTTCCAGGACAGCCAGGGCTACACAGAGAAACCCTGTCTTGAACAACAACAACAACAACAACAAAAAAAAAAAAAAAAAAAAAAACAAAAACAGAACCAAGAAGTAGAAGCAGCTTCTCTGTCCACCAGCAGATGAACAGCTGAACAAAATGTGGTGTATCAAGACAATGAAACATTATCCACCCATGTCATGTCAGGAATTCCTATCATGTTACAAGACTGATGAACCCTGAGGGCACTATGCTAGTGATGTCATCTCTTATTAAAGTGCAATGGATGATTTTGTTGTTGTTGTTGTTTTTGGTTTTTTGGAATTGGTTATTTTGAGACAGGGTTTCTCTGTATAGCCTTGGCTGTCCTGGAACTCATTCTGTAGACCAGGCTGGCCTTGAACTTAGAAATCCACCTGCCTCTGCCTCCCAGAGTGCTGGAATTACAGACGTGCACCACCACCAGCCGGCTATGATTTTCACCTATAAAGGAATGCTAGAGTAACGAATTTCGTAGACATAGAAAGTAGAATTTGCTTCTCAGGGGCGTGTAGGGAGAGGTACTAGGAGAATCTCCAATGGATGTAGTGTTTTAGATTTTCTTCTCAAGGGTGGGGAGGAAAGGTACTAGGAGAATCTCTAAGGGTTACAGTGTTTTAGATTTCCCCAAAGCAAGGTTTTGACAGTCTGTGGCACAGCTGCGAGAACACATTTCATAGAGTTGAACTGTATAGGCAAAAAAAGCATGGTGGATGACAAGTTTAATATTTTTCATATGATAAAAAAGTGAATTGTACGCTTGAATTATCAAAACCAAGGAGCAGACACAAAGGTTGGAGGGGCCATATTGGAGGCGTGTCCTGTGGAGTGGGAGGAGCTTGGCGGTGCATAGGATCAAGATGTATTGTACACATGTATTAAACTGTCCAAGAATAAATGAAAGATATTTTAAAAAATCAAGTCAGGTATGGTAGTTCATACCTGTAGCTCTAGGACTTGGTAGGCTGGTGTGAGAGAGTTAAGAGTGTGAGACTAGATTGGGAGACATATTTAGAGAGTTCAAGGCTAATAATCCTAGGGTAAGACCCCCATCTCAAAAAAGGCTCTTAATGAATCATCATATTCTTCTTGGCTATAGTAAGACACCTTGCCACTTAGTCTGTTTTATGCTCTTAGAGCAGAATAATAGAAAACAGAGATTTCTCCTTGGAGGTCCAGATCCAAGATCAAACACACAGCAGCCAGCTATGACGGGGCCACTGTGCTGAATTGTCCCAGTGGAGGCAGAGAGAGTAAGATGACACTGGGCTTGCTTTTATTAAAGGGGGGAAAACGACTCTGGAGATACGGATGCAAATCCACGCACAAGAGCTAAATCCTCATGACCCACGCCCACCTTTATAATATACCGCCTCCCAATACACATATAGCAAATTAATTTTCTAACCATTCAGTCTTGGAGAACATAATCAAAGCCATAGAAGACTCTAAATTATTTCTGTCTCCAGTACAAACACCAGAACCTGTGGACAGAGTGTTCAGAACTTCAGGTGGTCACACGTCGTCAGTACTACCTAAGCCATCATAACCTGTAACCTTATTAAGGGACCAGGGTCCCTCTTGATGTTGACAAGTATTCTCTGGCACACGCTCCCTCTAGCCCTAACCTAGGCTTACCAAGGGAAACAGTCTTCACCCAGTCCCCTTCCTATTACCACAGCAACGAATCAATAACTTGATGAGATACTCCCACCATAGCTTGACAGAACAGATGTTCAGAGCCACAATTTTGTACTGATAAAAATCACAGGGCTGGAGAGACAGCTCAGCAGTTAAGGGCACAGTCTGCTCTTCCAGAGACCCTGAGTTCAATTCCCAGCTACGACATGGTGGCTCACAGCCATCTGTAATGAGATCTGACGCCCTCTTCTGGTGCGTCTGAGTACAGCTACAGGGTACGCATATACATAAAATAGATAAATCTTGTTTAAAAGAATCACCATGATTATGACTCTGCCCCAGACCCCCTGAAGCGTAATACAGAGTCTGAATGAGAACAGAAAGCTGTTGGAGCTGAGAATAAAGACCTATTGCCGTTCATAATTTCTTGACTAGTATGGATTTTTTTCGTAACAGCTTTACTAAAATATAGTTCACAAGGGATAGAGGCAATCCTTTTTGTTTGCTTTTTTGTTTGTTTGTTTGTTTGTTTTGCTTTTGCTCTTTCAAGGCAGTGTTTCTTTGTGCAGCCCTGGCTGTCCAGGAACTTTGTAGACCAGGCTGGCCTCGAACTCACAGAGATCTGATCTGCCTGCCTCTGCTTGAGTGATGGAATAAAAGGCATGAGCCACCACTGCCCACCCAGAATCCTTTTTTTTTTTGGTTTTTTGGATTTGTATTTTTCGAGACAGGGTTTCTCTGTATAGCCCTGGCTGTCCTGGAGCTCACTCTGTAGACCAGGCTGGCCTCAAACTCAGAAATCCGCCTGCCTCTGCCTCCCAGAGTGCTGGGATTATAGGTGTGCGCCACCACTGCACCATGATTTCTTTAAGGTGATGTGTATGCAACTAGTGTTCAGTGTATTGCCAGAGTTGTTTAATAGCTACAAGGAGCTAATTTTGATACATTGTTATCACCCGCAAAGGGTTCCTGCACCCATTAGCAAATGCCCCCCTTCTTTCCTAACCCTCTCGCCCTGACTTTTTCCTCCTGTCTCCAAAGATTTGAGTATTCTGGACAGTTTATATAATTGGGATCAGATCTCATATAAAAGGAGGTTTTAGTTAGGAAAAATAAAAACCAATCTCTACACTATGAGACAGACTGTGTGTTGAAACTTTCGCTGAATTACATCAAGTGAGAAGGGCAAAGGTCTAAAGAAGATAAATGACCCTCATCCCGGAGTGGTATCTCTGCCATTTGCCAGATTTTCCATGAAGTCACCCCAAACCACCCCTCTCCAGGCTGCAGCTTGTCACCAGTAAAGCCAGGGAGGGCCCTTGAGGCTCTGAAACTACAAACTTAAATGAAAGTAAACCCGACCAAAAAAACCAAAGTATCCAAGTTCTGTCTAATCTTATCTGGTAAATATTTTCCACTCTCAAGAGGCACATCAGACAGCTGTGACTGTGCTCTACAACCTGCGAGGGTTTGCCAGCCACCACCCCGGGGCATGGTTAATGTTACCTTCTGACAGAACCTGGTGGTGAGCCCATCCTCTGCCGACTCAGCAAATTCTGTCCAAGGAAGTTTTTCTCGCGTACAAAAAGCAAAGGGCATATCTGTGTAGAGAGAGGGGGGAGGATGGGCAGGAATGAATCATGTGACCCCTTAGTGGGTATCCTCAGCCCAGAGCAAGTCACCACTGGGACCTTTTATCCTCTGGGGACAGGGAGGCTTTTTCAGAAATAAGCCTTTCAATAATCCTATAAAAGTTTGGAAAAAAAATAAAAGTTTGGAAACGACTGGCCAGGAGGGGTAAGTCCAAAGATAAAGGCGTCATTTTCAGCATCCTGCCAGGGACTTTTTTTTTGAGACAGGGTTTCTCTGTGTAGCCCTGGCTATCCTGGAACTCACTCTGTAGACCAGGCTGGCCTTGAACTCAGAAATCCGCCTGCCTCTGCCTCCCAAATGCTGGGATTACAGGCATGCACCACTACTGCACAGCTCCTGCCAGGAACTTAATTCAGTAGAATTTTTTGTTTTTATTATACTATGTTTTCTTTGGTTGCTTTTACTCTGTTATGTGTGCATGTATGTGTGGACGTATGTGTTACTGAAGTCAAACTCAGGTCTTTGGGCAAACTAACCACTCTAGCACTGTCTATACCCTCAGAGATCTAAGTTTTCAGTGTTAAGGTTTAAACCCAGAGTGTTACGCATGTAAGACAAGCACTCTACCACTGAGTCATGTCCCTAAATCTAAAGTCACTAGCTTGTATCTGCTTTCTTCCCAACACTGGATACAGTAAAGAATGTGTGTCATTTCCATACATATGGTACTCACAACAGCACTTTCCTGTACATGGGTGTGGTGGTTTGAATAAAATGACCCCATAGGCTGTGTTTGAATGCTTGGCCCACAGCAAGTGGCACCAATAGAAAGTGTGGTCCTTTTGGAATAGGTATGGCCTTATTGGAGGAAGTCTGACACTATGGGGCCAGGCTTTGAGGTCTCTGAGGCTTAAGCCCAGGTTCACAGTTCAGTTCTGCTGCCTGTGGATCAAGATGCAGAACTCTCAGCTGCCTCTGCAGCAGCAGTCTACCTGTGTGCCACTGTGCTTCCCGCCATGATGGTAAGGGACTGAACCTCCGAACTGTAAGCCAGCCCCAATGAAATGGTTTCCTTTATAAGAGTTGCTGCAGTCATGGTGTCTCTGCACAGCAATAGGAGTCTTAACTAAGACGATGGGTCAGAGGGACTGCAGTAGGAATGGACCCTGGGACTCTCAGCAATGTACAACATTATACAACATAGCCTGGGTATCCTAGTTAGGGTTTTACTGCTGTGAAGAGACACCATGACCAATACAACTCTTACAAGAACAACATTTTTTTTATATTCATTTATTTATTTATTATTTCTAAGTACACTGTGGCTGTCTTCAGACACTACAGAAGAAGGCATCAGATTTCATTACCAATGGCTGTGAGCCACCATGCAGTTGCTGGGATTTGAACTCAGGGCCTTTGGAAAAGCAGTCGGTGCTCTTAACCACTGAGCTATCTCTCCAACCCCCACCAGGACAACATTTAATTGGGGCTGGCTTACGGGTTCAGAGGTTCAGTCCATTTTCATTTAGGTGGGAGCAGGGCAGCATCCAGCAGGCATGGTGTCAGCAGAGCTGAGAGTTCCACACCTTCATCTGAAGGCTGCTAGGAGAAGACTGACTTCCAGGCAGCTAGGATGAGGGTCTTAAAGCTCTCGCTTGCAGTGACACACCCACTCCAGCAAGGCCACACCCACTCCAGCAAGGCCACACCCACTCCAGCAAGGCCACACCCACTCCAACAAGGCCATGCCTCCTAACAGTGCCACTCTCTGGGCCAAGCATATACAATCCATCACACTGGGCAAATGTGAAACACAATAATAAAGCAGTGATCTTGATATCTACCACCGTGCTAAGCAAACGGATACCTCATCATAATTAAGCATGCCTTCCTTGTCCTGGAAGCAGCTCACTGGTAGGGCACCTCTCTCAAAGGCATAGCTAGATTCTGTCTCAGTATCGCAGAGATAAAAATGTTCATTAGCTGGGCAGCGGTGGTGCCTGACTTTAACCCCAGCACTTGGGAGGCAGAGGCAGGTGGATTTTTGAGTTCAAGGCCATCCTGGTCCTCAGAGTGAGTTCCAGAACAGCTAGGGCTACACAGAGAAACTCTGCCCCCCGAAAACAGTTCTTTATTCCTAGTCACACTGAGTATCCTGCTGCATATTTCCTGGGGATTCTGGATCCATCCTCTCTTCGCTGCTTATACTCCATGCCCATCACCATGGCTACTTTCTCCTGGGCTCATGGGTTTATCGTTGCTGTTATTTGTTTGTTTGTTTTTCTTGAGGTATGCGTATGTTGACAGACCCATTCAGCAGTCTTTAGCCCCCTGCCTTATATGAGCCTACTTCCTTTTTGTTTTGAGTTGGCTAGCTGAACAGATGTTTCCAGATGTTTTTGCTAGGGCTCTTCTTGTTCCAAACTGATCTATTTTCAAGAAACACATCACCTCATGACACGACCCGGTTGTGTTTACCTAGCATCGGCATGGAGTTTGGGGCCTAGTGAGGGACCATGGCAACAGCCAACGTGAGAATGGGCAGCTCAACTCTCACACCTTGTCAGGTCACTGTGATGCCCCTCCCTGCTCACCGAAGAAAGAGAAGCCACGAGTTTGCATTTGTCCTGGCCTGGGTGAGCCTGGTCCTAAGGGTCAGCAGGATATCGGTGGCACTGTCACCCACCCTGATCCATTGGCAGAGGATATTGCCAACAAAGTCCAGGAAGTCTTGGTTCCAGGCTCGAGGCTCCCTAAAGTCCTTTCAGTCCAGACAAAACTATTTTAAGGAATCCAGCAAGAGGAGCTGCTGATAACAAAATAATCCCCAATGACCATCAATTCTCAGCTTCCAGAATCTAAGAAGTGACTTAAGTGTCCCCAGAGAACAACATTTCCCATGCTGATTTCATTTCAAGCCATCAAGGGTTCCAGATTTCTGTTTCCCTTTGAAAAGCTTCTTTTCCTGTGTACATAAATATCCCAACACAAATAAATTTGCCAAAAGAAGATACAGCATGGAGATCAGAGGAAGCCAGGGACTGCAAAACCCAAGTAACTTTTATTTTTCAACTGGAGGGGGAAGGGATTCCACATTCTCAGACCTAACATTGAGTCAGCCTCGTGATGAAGACATTACTCTGTTCTTAGGAACTGCTGGCTGGCCTAGAGAAAAAAAAAACCCAAAACCCATGGATTATATTATATACAAGTGTTATGCACTTGGAATCCCAGGACTCAGAGGGTAAGGCAGGATCATGCTGAGTTTGAGGCCAACCTGGGTTACACAGAGAAACTCTGTGTCAAAAACGTAAAGGGAAAGAGACAGCTTAGGATCCGTGTACTAGTTGCCTTACTATTGCTATGACAATATCACAACCCAAAGCAACTTACTGGGGAGTTTATCTTGTCTTACAGTTCCAGAGGGAGGGTCTGTAAGGATGGGGAAGGCATGGCAGCAGGCAGGGAGAGTAGGAAGCTGGGGGGGGGGGGAGAGAGAGAGAGAGAAAGAGAGAGAGGAAGAAGAGGAGAAAGAGGTAGAAGAGAAGGAGAAAGAGGTAGAAGGGGAGGAGAAAGAGGAAGAGGAAGAGGAGGAGGAAGAGGAAGAGGAGGAGGAAGAGGAAGAGGAAGAGGAGGAGGAAGAGGAAGAGAAGGAGGAAGAGGAAGAGGAGGAAGAGAGGAAGTAGGGCTAGGCTGTAATAGCTCAAAGCTGTCCCAGTGACCTACTTTCTCCATTAAGGTTGTATCTTTCATTGCTATTCTAAGGTTGTTCCCTTGCCTTCCCAAACAGCACCAACAATTGGGGATCAAGCGCTCAAATATCTGAGCCTATGGGGGGACATTTCTCCTTTGAGTCACCACAGATGGCCATACTATCTACCAGGACAGAGTGCCCAAACTGTCCTGGGTAGGAGTGGGGTCTCCGGGGTCTCACGAAGGAGAAAGCGATTGTGCTAGGCACTGAGGGCTGAGCAGGAGTTCCAGAAACAAAGCAGAGTCTAGCAGATGTCTTAGTGCTTTCTGTACATCAATTATTGCCCCATTATAGACAAGGGAAGCCGGGGACAAAAAAAACCCAGTAAGTGTAAGCAATGGCCTCACGGAACTTATAGTCTAACGGGAGCTGCAGACAAGAGCCAAAGGAGAGGGAAACAGATGCAGCAAGAATAGGGGGAAATTGCAAAATGGCTACCACGACCTTTGACCTCTTTCTCTTTTTGACAGGAGTAGACTCTTTTTCTAGAACCTGAGCAGTCTGATGGAAATAATCAGGAGATTAGGGACATTGGAATTACCTATGCCAGAGCATCCTAAACAACACTCAGAGGAGAAGCCTCTCCAAGGCACTCACACTTGAGTATCAGTTCTTTCATCCTCAATCTTTAGAACATAGGCTGATGTATGAAAGAGGGGGTGCAAGGGGACAAACTTAGAGTAAGTAAGGAGCATGCAAGGGGACAAACTTTAATGTTAGCATCCTAGGAGGTGAGAGAAGAGAGCACAAACACGAGACAAGACCAAGGTACGATGGAGCAAGGACTTCCAGAGTAAAAGAACTCCCATAAATTCAGAATATGATAACAGAAAGGAAAGAATGAGGGCTGGGGAGATGGCTCGTGGGTAAAGTGATACTCATAGATAAAGTGATGGCTCATGGGTAAAGTGATGGCTCATGGGTAAAGTGATGCTCATGGGTAAAGTGATACTCATGGGTAAAGTGATGGCTCATGGGTAAAGTGATGCTCATAGGTAAAGTGATGCTTATGGGTAAAGTGATGGCTCATGGGTAAAGTGATGGCTCATGGGTAAAGTGATGGCTCATGGGTAACGTGATACTCATGGGTAAAGTAATGGCTCATGGGTAAAGTGATGCTCATAGGTAAAGTGATGCTTATGGGTAAAGTGATGGCTCATGGGTAAAGTGATGGCTCATGGGTAAAGTGATGGCTCATGGGTAACGTGATACTCATGGGTAAAGTAATGGCTCATGGGTAAAGTGATGCTCATAGGTAAAGTGATGCTCATAGGTAAAGTGATGCTCATAGGTAAAGTGATGCTTATGGGTAAAGTGATGGCTCATGGGTAAAGTGATGGCTCATGGGTAAAGTGATGGCTCATAGGTAAAGTGGTGCTCATGGGTAAAGTAATGGCTCATGGGTAAAGTGATGCTCATAGGTAAAGTGATGCTCATGGGTAAAGTGATGCTCATGGGTAAAGTGATGCTCATGGGTAAAGTGATGGCTCATGGGTAAAGTGATGGCTCATGGGTAAAGTAATGCTCATAGGTAAAGTGATGCTTATGGGTAAAGTGATGGCTCATGGGTAAAGTGATGGCTCATGGGTAAAGTGATGGCTCATGGGTAAAGTGATGGCTCATGGGTAAAGTGATGGCTCATGGGTAAAGTGATACTCATGGGTAACGTGATACTCATGGGTAAAGTGATGGCTCATGGGTAAAGTGATGCTCATGGGTAACGTGATACTCATGGGTAAAGTGATGGCTCATGGGTAAAGTGATGGCTCATGGGTAAAGTGATGCTCATGGGTAAAGTGATGCTCATGGGTAAAGTGATGGCTCATGGGTAAAGTGATGCTCATGGGTAAAGTGATGCTCATGGGTAAAGTGCATGCCGGGCAAGCATAAGTTTTTTATGTGGATTCCTAGGACCCACATAAAAAACTGGGTGTGCTGGAGAGGGAGGGGTGGAGACAAGCATATTCCTGAAGTTTATCGGCCAAAAAAATCCAGCAAATTTGAACTTCAGGCTCCGTTATTGTCTTGGTTGGGCCTTTGTCAATTGACACATGCTAGAGTTATCTGGCGAGAGGAACCTCAGCTGAGAAAATGTCTCCATCAGACTGCCTGTATGCAAGTCTGTGGAGGCATCATCTTGATTAATGACTGACATGGGAGGACCCAGCCCACAGCAGAGTACACCAAGCCCGGGGCAGGTGGTTATGAATTGTGAGAAAGGCTGAGCAAGCCATGGAGAGCAGGCCAGGAAGGATTCCCTTATGGTCTCTGCTTCAGCTCCTGTCTCCAGATTCCTGCCCTGGTTTTCCTCCAGGATGGACTCACTTATAAGATGTAATAAATCCTTTCCTCCCAAAGTTGCTTTTGGTCATGGTGCTTATTACAGTGATGGGGAAAAATTAATACAGCAGTTGGTTCTAGGAGTGGGCTGATGTGGCTTAATGCAGCAGGAGAGGAAGCACCTCAGTAGACTGGCCAGGGGGTTCCCCTGAGGAATCACTGCCAAGGGGCAGGTGACAGGCCTAGTACAAAAAGGAAGTTTATTGGGGGAAGGGAGCCAGGGAGTGAAGCAGGGACCTGGAAAGGGGTAGAGACAGAGAAGGACAGAAAGAGAGGAGACCTTGTGCTTAGCCCAATGGTTGGCTGAGAGCATCCACCTCTGTATTTGTCGGGAAACTGGCAGAGCTTCTCAGGAGACAGCTATATCAGGCACCATTGAACTGAGCACAAGGTCCCCAATGGAGGAGCTAGAGAGGGGACCAAATGAGCTGAAGGAACTTGTAGCCCCATAGGAGGAACAACAATATGAACCAACCAGTGGCCCCCAGAGCTCCCAGAGACTAAACCACCAACCAAAGAGTACACATGGAGGGACCCATGGCTCCAGCCCCATATGTAGCAGAGGATCATCTTGTTGGACATCAAAGGGAGGAGAGGCCCTTGATTCTGAGAAGGCTCCATGCCCCAGTATAGGGGAAATGCCAGGACAGGGGAGCTGGAGGGGGTGGGAGAGTGAGGAGGGGGAAGGAAGAGGGGGGAGGGGGATGGGATGGGGTTTTTCGGAGGGGAAATCAAGAAAGGTTGGCTCACACCTGGCAGGTAGCTAAGCAAGCCCTTAGTAGGTAGCTGTTGGGCAGAGCCTAAAGGAATTACTCACAGATGTCTCCCCCCACCCCAGGAATGTGGAAGGATTTGGATCTTTGAGCTAAAAAATAACTGAAACATTTGAGCAGAGCTTAAAGAGCTATCTCAGCAGGAGCTTGGAAGACAGAGCTTAGAGTAATGTGGACTTAGGCTCAGCTCAAGAGGTTTTAGACAAGAACAATACCGACAACTGGTGGACTTGAGACATTTTAGCCAAGAATGTGGCTATTTTCTGTCCTGTGAACTGGCCTGAGGCTAAATTTAAAGATTAACGGGGACTCTTTTCTTTGGCAGAGGAGACTTCGAGTCAGCATAATATTGACTCTGGCATGTGGTTTTTAGTAAGCCCTCCGATGAATGCAGATCTACATTAAGGGCAAGGACGTGGAGAAAGTGGGCTAAGGGTCTGGAGAGATGGTTTAGAGGTTAAGAGCACTGGCTGCTCTTCTAGCCAGCAATTGAGGAACTGAGTTCAATTCCCAGCAACTACATGGTGGCTCACAACCATCTGTAATGGGATCTGGTGCCCTCTTCTGGTGTGCAGGTGTACATGCAGGGAGACTACTGTATACACAATAAATAAATAAATAAACAAATAAATAAATAAATAAGAAAGAAAGAAACAAAGTGGGGTGAGAAGAGAAATAAGGTGTATAGTGTGAAGAGGTTTTGTTTGTTTTGTTTTTTGGATTTGTCTTTTTCGAGACAGGGTCTCTCTGTGTAGCCCTTGCTGTCCTGGAACTCACTCTGTAGACCAGACTGGCCTCAAACTCAGAAATCTGCCTGCCTCTGCCTCCCAGAGTGCTGGGATTACAGGCGTGCGCCACCACCGCCCCACTGTGTGAGGAGTTAAGAAAGGACAAAATAGAAAAATAGAAAGAAAAGAGAAAATTCTGGAACTAGTCTAGAGACAGACCCTGATGGAGTATCAGGAAGTAAGGGTATGGATGGGGCAGAGAAATGTTATATAAAAATGTAGGAGGACATGGTTTTGGCCTAGGCCCAGCAGATCAGGCTAGCCTTCAAAATGGTGTCACTCATACCAAAGTTGGATACCATGTAGCAACTTTGTTGCACTGTTCTGCTGAGGTAAGATGGCTGCTCCGCCCTTCCTCCTTCCTTTCTGCTTTATACAGACATGTCCACAAAACCAAATGCTTCCACTCCTCTCAATACTTTCTTTTACGGGAAGAAGCATAGCCTGATTCTAGAATAAAGTTCTTTTAAAACTCTAAACGAGCTGGTGTGGTGGTGTACGCCTTTAATTCCAGCACTGGGGTGGCAGAGGCAAGTGGACCTCTCTGTGAGTTTGAGGTCCCGCCAGGTCTACAAAGTTTCAGGACATCTAGGGCTACAACGAGAGACCCTGTTTCAACAAACAAAACAAGACAAAAAATCCTTTAAGCCTCCAAATTTGATTTTTGGCAAAGTATAAAAGAATATAAGAAAACATAGGCCGATTCAATTGTCTATACTAAAAGACTCCTGTAAGCATCTAGAATAAGGTACACACAAAGGAACGCCCTCACAAAATCACAGAGATATTAGCAAAACCAAAAGACCTACAACCTTCTGGAGTAAGAGCAAACAGATCAAAGATAAGAAATGGGTCGTCAAAAAGCACTCAACACTAGAGGTGGAAGAACAACTCAAACTCCAAAGAAAAACAATTTCTAACCTAGACTTTAATGTTTAGTCAAACGACCACACAAGTTGTAGAGACATAAGTTTTCACACACACCGGTAACCAGAGGCTAACCTCGAACACACTCCTTCTCAGGGAACCTGATCTACCAGCTGAAGGAAAGAAAAGAGAAAGGCAAGTTTCTTCCAGAATGAGATCTCCGGGGTATCTCCAAGTAGCCAGCAGAGGGCGTGACTAAGTCAGACCAAAGCAATCGGAAGTCTGCTGGATTCCTTCGGAGATGGACTTCCTAGACCACTTAATGTGTCTATACAGGTTAAGAGGATTTAGACACTGATCGAAAGTGTAGGACAGTGCTTGAATTAGAACCCAAAGCAAAAGTACGGAAAACAGGGATTCAGGACAAATGGCTTGGCAGAGGCTGACGGTGGATGGGGGGGCGGGGAAGACGTGCCTGTGAGGTGGATGGTTATGTTTGTTGTGGTGAGGATGCACGGTGGGCGGAGAACTGAAAAATCACGGGTCTGGCAAAGGAATCCTGGCAGCCTAGGGTCAACCTGCAGGTCCCACAGGCTGAAGGGGCAGAGCCGATTCTTACAGGTTGTCCTCTGACCTCCATAGGATGTATGTGCAAATATATATACATCACAAATAAATACACATCACAAGTAAATGTCTGAAAAGCTGAAGATTAAGCGGCAGCTACAGAAAGGGGGGGGGGGAAAGAAATTCCGAAAGAACCCACTGAGTATTCAAGGCATTGTCCCTTGGAAATACTTACTCTGCTTGCTTGTTTGTTTGTTTGTTTGTTTGTTTGTTTTTGAAACAGGACTCCTCTGTGTAGCCCTGGCTATCCTGCAACTTGTTCTGTAGACCAGGCTGCCCTCAAAGTCACAGAGATCTGCCTGCCTCTGTCTCCGGAGTGCTGGGATTAAATTTAAGGAAGTGCCTCACTACCACCAGGCAGAGAACACTTACTTTTAGTTTTGTTTTTGGTAACAGACCATGGACTCATTTTATCTCCCTGACAGTTAAAACACAACACATAATATGACCAAAAGGTCCATGGTACCAACTATGTATACAACAGAAAATTCAGTTTCCTCCAAGGAGGGCGGCCAGAGAAGGCTGTGTGTGATGCTCACTGGGGAAGGTAGTACTCAGCACGTGCGAGGCCCAGGCTTTGACGTCTCAGTGCTGAATGAGACAAGGCTCACTCCTGACTGCTGCTGGTCTAACCTGGGTCCACGCGGTAGAGGCAGAGAGGAGTGAACCATCAGGAGACACAGGCGCCTTGGTTTCTGGTGTTGTAAGATGCATTGTCTAGGCCAGCCATCCTGGCTGGGGTTTGTAACCTCAGTCTTTGAGAGGCAGAGACAGGGGCTTTGTTGCAAGTTCCAGGCTAGCCACAGGTACTTAGCCATTGTTTTATTGCCATTAAAACATTTTGATTCCTAGTGGTGGCGCACACCTTTAATCCCAGCACTAGGGAGGCAGAGGCAGGCAGATCTCTGTGAGTTGAGGCCAGCTTGGTCTACAGACCATGTTCCAGGACATCCAGGGCTACAAAGAGAAGCCCTGTCTAAACAACAACAACAACAACAACAAAAAACCCCAAAAATAAATAAATAAAAAAATAATATTTTTTTTGATAGAAGAAAGAAGATTGAAACAAAAACAAAACCTCAGGCAGCCGATACTCTGGCGAGAGAATACACATTGGATTTAAGTGAGAACGAATCATGACAGAGACTCACTCCACGCCTCCTGGAAACAGATGATGTTGACTCCACACATGGCTGCCACCTCGGCAATCTCCCCTATGCGTTTGTGGAGGGCAGAGACCTGACAATTTAAAAAGCAAGCATTAGAATCCACTCACTACTACTACTGTCTGTCTGAGACTACTGAAAAGAATTCACCCCAGATGGAACAGCGAATCTCCCACCTGACCACTGGTTAAAAAGGGGGGAGGGGAAGGGGGAAGGGAGGGGAAGGGGAAGAGGGGGAGGGGAGGGGCAAGAGGAGGAGAGGGGCGAGGAGGGGAGGGGAAGAGGAAGGGAAGGAGAGGGAAGGGAGGGGCAGGAGGGGGAGGGGCAAGAGAGGAGAGGAGGGGAGGGGCAGGAGGAGGGGAACGGGGAGGGGCAAGAGGAGGAGAAAGAGGGGGAGGGGTGACATCTGGCCTCCCGCAGCTACGACTTGAGCCCCCCTCCATTCTTTATTCTTCACACACTATCTCCTGCCCCACCCTACCCTACCCTACCACGCTGGGATAAACACCTTTCCTCAAGGTGTCACTGAACAGTGTGAAAGAGTCGGGATGCACTTCCAGTACGCCGGGCAGGAGTGTGTCCCTGTATAGCACACCCTACCCGCCAGCTATTACACACTGTAGACCACCGGCATTCAGAGTTTTAGTCTACTGCGACCACTTCCGCTGTCCTGTAAGATCTGGCTTTCTGGCTGGTTTAAACCTTACATGCGCTGGGATGTGTTCTGGACCAGGAGTGTGTCGCTTTCTGCTCTCTAATCTTCTAGAAGGTGTCACCCATGCCACCTCACCCCTCTAGAAATGCTCTCAGCCGTTTGTGGGTACCCCTGTGGCAGTACCGTCTCTAATGTGGTACTATGGTTCCCCAGTTGTCTGTCACTCAGAGGACGCTGCAGGCTCCTTGTCATGTGTTTGCTCGGCATAGAGATTGGCACTCAGAGGACAATCAGACGTGTGTTCAAAATAAATAAAATAAAATATAAAATAAGATAAAAGTTTTGGAGCCAGACTGAAACAGTAAAGAGCTTGGTTTTTTCGTTCATTCTTATTTATTTATTTATTTATTTATTTATTTATTTATTTATTATATGTAAGTACACTGTAGCTGTGTTCAGACACTCCAGAAGAGGGCATCCGATCTCATTGCAGATGGTTGTGAGCCACCATGTGGTTGCTGGGATTTGAACTGAGGACCTCTGGAAGAACAGTCAGTGCTCTTACCCACTGAGCCATCTCTCCAGCCCACACTCGTTTGTTCTGAGGGTCACAGTCTCTTCCTAAGAGCCTGTGAGCTCCAGTCATTCCCATGACCCTAGGTTTGCTCAGCACCATCAACGCAAAGTGAACTTCTAGGTACAGTGGGGGTGAGACTGTCCCTGTCCCTGTCCCTGTAGCCTGACAGCAGAGATGACAGATCCAGGGACAAAAGTGAGCTGAGAATCACTCTGTGAGTGTGTGTCTGTGAGTGTGTGTGTGTGTGTGTGTGTGTGTGTGTGTGTGTGTATGTGTGTGTATCTGTGTGTGTATGTATGTGTGTGTGTCTGTGTGTGTGTATGTGTGTGTGTGTATGTGTGTATATGTGTGTGTATGTGTGTATATGTGTGTGTATGTGTGTATGTGTGTATATATGTGTGTGTATATGTGTGTATGTGTGTGTGTATATGTATGTGTGTGTGTCTGTGTGTGTGTGTCTGTGTGTGTGTATGTGTGTGTATGTGTGTGTGTGTGTTCTTTTATTCTTCTTTCATATATCTGGAAGCATAGAACCAGTCTGGCCTGGAATCCAAGTGACCTGAGGTTTCCTGCACAACACTTAAGAATTATCAAGCGTGCTGAGGTTACCTCTATAGTCAATGCCATCGAAGTCCCCTGAAAACTGTTTTTGTTTTCCTGTTTTTTGTTTTTCTAAATACAGCTGTGAAAAGCTGTTTAAATCAACTACCCGCGTCTGTGACCACGATCTTTTCGAGAACTGTACAATGTGACCACGTTGATTAGCGACACGATAAGGGGCTGTCCGCTGTATTCTCACAACCTGCGTTCCTCTGAGCAAACATAGAGCCCCACGTTAGTAAACCCTCGAGGGCGCAGTGAGCTCCTGGCTTTACGATAAGAGGGTGTGATGCCAGGTGGGCGCGCGCACGCTGCCAGGTGGTGGCCTTTTGCCAGGAAGCCACCCTGCGGAAAGAGCTCCTTCTCAGCCGGGAGGTGACACCTCAGCTTAGGAGGAGCAGAGGAAACTGAAGGGTGCGTGCACGGAGAAGAAAGAGGAGTTCTGGGGACGAGATCGGAAGGAAGAAGAAAGGGCAGAGCTGAGTCCTGGGCTACCGACCCCTCAGTTCAGCCAGCCAGGGGCTGCACAGTGGGACAAGCCAGGGCCCTATTTATGTGTGTTCTTTTTTTTTTTTTTAAAGATGGTACCTGTTCTGCCACAGGGGCGGAAGTGGGGAGCGGGATTCTGTTCTGAACGAGGCCCACGCGCACGATCTGGGGGCATCTCTGCTGCTCCTTGGCTGCCTCGAAACCGTATCCCTTCAGTTCAAAGTTTCTTTGTGAGGCAGCTTCTAAAGCTTCTCTGGGCAGATCGAGATCCCTGAAAAGGCAGCGGAGGAGAGAAAGGCATTTCAAAGAGTCTGATATACTCAACCCCCACCACTGGGGTGGGGGGCAGCGGGCGGGGATCAGACCATGTGTGGCGCCCTGGGTCACACCCTACAATGAAAAGAAAAATCTCCCTACCTCTTTGTAGTTGTTTAGCAGATTAAAAATTGTTGTAGGATGTCTTGTTTGGAAAGATTCCAGTACGGGGCCTGCGGAGCTGTCAGGTTGGCGCGTCCACGAACAGACATTTCACTGATAGTAAACTGGGAGACGCTAGCTATCATGGAGGAGGTCTGACTAGGGCTGGCGAGGGGAGGCAGTTACAGAGGAGCAGGGCAAAGACTGAAGTTCCCAGGGCCAGCACAGACAGGAAGGAATTGGCTCTAAAAATGTTTTTTGAACCAGGATCAGAGGGCTGTGAGGATCCTAGGGTTTGGGCCAGCTGTACTACCAGAGAAGGCTACAGGGGCTCAGGAGACAGGCTGGATGGAGTCCAGGAACTGCTAGAAAAAGTGAGGTCTGTATTCATCTGCCCCTCAGGAATCTGAGTTTCAGGTAGTCCGTCCGTTTTGTTCAGGTAGTCCGTTTTGTTCTAGTATAGTTTCATGTCCTGTTCTGGCTGGGTGCTGGCTGGGTTGGAAAGGGTGCAAGCATAAATGTTTGCCCACCTTTGTGGTTCATCACTCACTGCTAGACGATTATTTACTTTCTACCACAGAGACCAAGGGTCAGGCGTCAAATACCTCCTGGTGCCCAGTGCCATGTCCAGGGCTGGGGTGAAACCCAGGGGACATAGTTCATGGCCCAGGGCCAGGAAGGGCTTACCATCTAAAGGCAAAATGATTATGAAATAGTAAGAACACATCAAAAAAATAATAACCTGACAGGCATTACCTAATAATAATATTTCTCTCCTACTTTAAGTCACTCTCTTAAAGACATTTCGTTCAAAATCACAGCCCTGTCAGTCCAAGCCCCCTGTCTCCACCCCCTGCCAGGAGCTTCCCTGACAGCTCTGAGCTGGGTTCCGCCCCTGACAATCAGCCTGCTTTTCAAGCAGTCAAAGCTCCCTTTCCTCTGGTGGATTAGAAATAGCTGCGGTGCCCACACCTGGCCTCCCCTCAGAGTCTTCCCACCATGGGGGGGTTGGGCTCTTGTGGGTCTAGTTCCTAGGAAATCTTTCTTGGTGAGAGAACAGTCCCACATCTTCCCAGGAGTTACACACTTAGGACCTCTGGATGTAACACAGGGAGAAAAGAAAAACAAAAAAACCAAAAAACAAGAAAGGCTTTTGTCTGTAGGTTTCTCAAAGGCTATGGGGCTCAAGAGCCAGGCTGCCCTTCCAGAGCATCCTGTGGGCTCAGTCTGGGACGATGGCAAGCCTGGCTCGCTGGTGGGCATCTCTATCACACCCCGTACCTGTCTGCTGTCATTTAGGACCAGCCATTGTTCTAGTCCCCCTTCCTTCCTGAATTCTATCTGAGTCCAGTGTTGCCCTCACCTCAGCCTGCGGTGAGACTGCACCCTTGGTCGATCCCAGCTCTCTGCAGACACGCATTCCCTCCATCCTCCAGGCCACGTGTCTTTTTAACTGTGTGGTTTTGCATCTTCCTGATCTATTTTCCTGCATCTCTTTTTATGGCTACCACCTGTAAGATCTCTCTGCCATCCTGCTAGTCCACGTTGTAAATCCTGATTCCCTATGCTGCCCCGAATTTAAGAGTTCCAACTCAACGTTCGGTCCAGGCAAGACTTTGGTTTAGAGGAGTCTGGGACACTGCAGATGAATATGGGCCCTGCAGCCCCTCCCAACACTTGAAAGACTGAAATCCTAACCTCTCAGAGGGCCTAGGGTGTGTCTGGCTGTGGGTATGAACCCTCTACGAATGGCATTACAGCGCCTGTTAAAATCCCAGATAATGTATGTGGCTTGCCTCTTGACCACACATCTACAAGAAGTCACTATTTATTCAGTCCAGAGAGGGGACTCCACCAGACTCTAAACACACCAATGTCTCTGCATCTTCAAAGCCATTAAGAAAATACATTTTCCTGAAAAGTAACCCACTTGCTGTTATCAAAGCTAAAAATAATAATAATAATAATAATAACAAAACTAAAACAGTTGTTGGTATCAGAACCTCGACATCACATTGGCTTCACACTTGTTGCCAAGGCAACAGCCACCATATTCCCAGAATCCACTTGGCTCACCTTTCACCTTTATCTGTGGCCACATCACCATCCATATATATAAAGAAAGGTCTCTCTCTCTCTCTCTCTCTCTCTCTCTCTCTCTCTCTCTCTCTCTCTCTCTCCCCCTCTCTCCCTCTCTCTCTCTTTCTCTCTCTCTCCCTCTCTCTCTCTTCTCCCCTTCTCTTTCTGCCTCTACCTTGCCCTTTCCTCTCTCAAAAAAACTCACATGGAACTGTTTGGCCTGGTATGGTCTTTCTGGAGCCTTGGGACAGTCACAACAACAACAACAACAAAGACAAAAAGAAAATGATAGGCACTTAATGGAACCATAGCCCAGGAAATAAATAAAAAAAAAAAAAAAAACAACTGAAAATGAGCCTCAAATTTACTCACGTGTCTCATGATGCATACAGCTATCTGTCCCTGTAGTTCAGTGGTTCTCAACCTTCCTAAAGTTGTGATCCTTTAATAGAGTTCCTCACGTCGTGCTGAGCCCCAGCCAAAAAATTATTTCATTGCTACCGCATAACTGTTATTTATGCTACTGTTAGGAATCGTACCTGACATGGGACCCGGGATCCACAGGTTGAGAATCACTGCCGTACTTCATTTCATTTCCTGCCTCTGCCTCTCGCTCGTGCTATGGGGTGTCTCAGCCCCCCTTTCCTCACCCCCAGCTTCGAGGAGGAAGGCTTGTTGCTTCTCATCCTGGCTCCAGCACACAGTCCTGGTCCTCTCCTTACTAGCACGGAGGCAGACCTATCCTAAGAGCTCTAGGGTTCTGTCTCCTCGGCTAGAAAATCTCATCTCTCTTCCTCTGGTGGCTCTTTTGCCATGAGTACTTTAAATTATTGAACTGGAGCACTGGTACAACGGAAACAGGTTTGTAGGGTGAGAAATGAAAAGCAAGTCTTCTTCAAGGTCTAGCTCGGAACCGTCAAAGGGGGTTTGATGTTTTATGCGTCCTTCCAAAGAGATACGAAGTTACCATTGTAATGGCAGTTTCCTGAATGTCCTCTTCCTCCTGCCTGTTTCACTGGACATCCCAGAGGCACGCGGACACAATGACTTTTCTATCAGCGAGGGACTGCATAGGTTACTTCAGTCCCCTAAAGATTGTGGTGGACCTGAAAAGTTCCCGTCACCTTGTGACATCCTGATTGTCGTGACAGCCTTAGTACATTATATATAACCGTGCTACCTAACTGTAGTACATTATATAACTGTGCCTAACATGCAGGAGACCCTGAGTTTGGGTCTCAGTACCAACAAATTGATGATGATGATGATGATGATGATGATGATGATAAGCACAAGAACAAGGATCATGTGTTACAAACAGTCCCTCTAAAGTCCTAGGGAAAAATAAGTGAACAGGCCAGGGGTTTGGGGGGGAGTGGCACAAGTCTTTAATCCCAGCACTTGGGAGGCAGAGGCAGGTGATCTCTGTGAGTTTGAGGCCAGCCTGGTCTAAAAAGGCTGTTCCAGGATAGCCAGGGCACAGAGAAACCTTGTCTCAATACAGAAACAAAAACAATAAAAAAAAAAAAAGTGAGCAAAATGTTTAAGGGATTAACGAATTTAATGAGCGCTTCTCGGTTCTGTTCTCTGGGTCTTGTCCGTCCTGTATAGACACTCATGTGGCTCTCTCGCTTAGCAAATGTTTAATAAATATTGTCAGTATATACTGGGCGCAGCAAGAAGTCTCAGACAAGAACGATTTGGGGAGCTAGCCATGTACAAGCTGACCTCTGAAGAATGAACAGGAGTTTAAGTGGGAGGGGTTTCTAAGTATTTTAAAGACAGAATAATTTCCTATCTTCAGTTGAAACCTCTATTCACAGCCAAAACGCACCCAATCCTAAGAATTAAGCATGCACGAAGGTTCAGACCTTAAGAGAGAAAACAGTGAAAAGGTCATCGGAGAACCGAACCTAAGAGAAGAATGGGAAACGGGCAAAGGAACTTGTTCAGCTATCAGAAATCAAACCCCAGGGTTAGGGGCTGGCAGTCCCAGGTTAGCACAGGTTGGTCCCAGGTTAGCACAGGTTAGTCCCAGTTAGCATTGTACTCTCCATTACAATTCTGCCCTGTTCTGTGATTCTCCAAATGCTGATACAATCCCTCTCACCCTGCAGTTCCTGACCTGGCCCCAGCCCTACCCAGAATGGGTACCAGTCACTTCTGTGGGAAACATTTCTTTCTTCATAAAGTCCCTCGATTTTACTTCTGACGCCAACGAAATCATTCTATTCCAGGATAACGTGCTTACTTTACCCTTAAAACGGAACTATTACCATCCCTAGAAACTGGGCTAAGATAACCCTTGCTTTGTTGTTTTTTTTTTGTTGTTGTTGTTTTGTTTTGGATTTTTTTGTTGTTGTTGTTTTTTTCAAGACAGGGTTTCTCTGTATAGCCCTGGCTGTACTGGAACTCACTCTGTAGACCAGGCTGGCCTTGAACTCAGAAATCTGCCTGCCTCTGCCTCCCAAGTGCTGGGATTAAAGGCATGCGCCATCACGGCCCAGCGGAAGCCTCGGTTCTAACACTTCCCATGTGACTAATCTCATGTGCTGCTATGGTTAGGGGGTGTTGCATGGGGTTGTGGAAACCCATGCCTCAGGCATCCTAGCAGGCACTGAGCTATGTCACCTACCCCCGTGACTGGCTGATCTTGTCAACACAGTAGAAAATGAGAGCATTTTGGGTCTTCTAGCCCCTCACAGATTATGGAGAAGTTTTTGTTTTGTTTGGTTTTTTGTTTTTGGTGGGGGGAGTGGGGGCTGGCAAAATGCCAGTGAAGTTCTTCTACCATCCACTTGCTGTGGTAGATTTAGTGGCTCGGGGCCTCCCTGCAGGAACCCTAAGGTTGCCAGGAAACCAGTGATTTCATTAATTATCTTTGGCTGATCAAGGATCTAATGCAGGGTCACCGGCATGTGGTCCAGAGAGCAAACAAGCTAGACTGGAGAAGGCCTGGGCAGAAGCAGTATAAGCCAGAGCTGGCAGCCGTTAGCCAGGTCAGAGTTCACATTTTGTTCTAACAGCCTAGAAAACCCCCTTGCAGGCTTTTGAGCAAAGGACAAGGACACGGTCCATTTAAAGACACCTTTCTGATTGCTCCAGAAAAGGAGATTGAAAATAAAGACCAAGAGGGGGTATTTTTCTCCAGCTCTCTTATACCAGACACCCAACTCTAAAAACAAAGAAAAGAAATAAAAAAAATCTGGTGAGCTTGCTCAGAGTGGGAAAACGTCAGCTTCCACTTCTCTTGTCTGGAAAGGCTGGAAGCCTCCTTAGTTTGATCCAGTATTCCTCTACCTCCAAGCTGTGAGGAAGGATGGTTCGTTCGTTCGTGGGACCCTCGCTGCAGGCATTGGATAGACCCCCAGGGAGGAAGCTGGGATCTGAGTCAAACCTAGAAGCTTAGGGAGGGGGGACTGTTGGAGTAGCCCCGGAGATAGCTTTAAGAGAAAAATTCCTTTTCGGTCCTATTTTTTTTTCACACAAGGTGGACAATGCGGTGGGGAGAGGGGGAGCGGTGTGGGGGACGGAAGAGGGAAGCGGGGAGTCTGGGACAATGAGAGTACAGTTTGTAAGAGTCACCCCCTAAAGATCCTCATCGCGCATGACAAATGTGGCCTCTGTGAGCCTACAGGTTTCTTAGTCACTGCCCCCACAGAGCCATTTGCTTCCCCTTGCCCCTCCAGCCCACAGATGGGTGACTCCAAAAGCCCCCAAACTCCGTCGCTGGGTATCTGACCTAGTCTGCTTGCCGTAGAGAATTCGCTTCACCTGGCCCAGATCGTCAGGCGGCAGATGCTTTTCCAGGCACTGCTCCACGGACTGCCACTCAGGTCCCGCCATGGCCAGAGGCTGGCTGCAGAGTCTGAATGTCCCAGGCGAGTGACCTGCCCTCTGCCCCCAGTATGGGGAGAAGGAGGCAGCAGCAGCAGCCTGGCAATCCTCCAGAAGCACTGGATTTGGTGCTCTGCCCAGGAGGGTTCACGTGCAGACAACACCCTCCTCATGCCTCTACTGAGGGCAGCCAATACAGGCTCAGGACGTTGCTGGTAGACCCTTTCTATTGGCTCTTCATCTGGTGCCCCTAGCCCAGGGGTCTCCTTCTTCTTCCCTCCTCCTTAGATCTCTGATGGGCTGAAGTAACTTAACCTTGGTCTTGGTCAGCAAGCCGCGCTGGCCCACTACTACACGGGGCTGCCGATGGGCAAGAAGCGATACTTTGGCTTCTGAGTATTTCTGGGACCAGTCCAGAGTCCTGGCACTATGGTAATGCCAGGCCTTGGGCTTCCTTTGATCACGTGAGTCAGGCGAAGCAAGCCTGGTTTCCCAGGATTCAGTACTGTAGAATATGGGACCCGGAGCTGGGTACTCTGTACTCTGATGCTAGTTTGAGATCTCCGCCTTTTGCGGTATGCACGCATGCCCACGTGCGCGCTCTGCCGGCTGCATAGTGGAGAAAGACTCTCTTGCTGTTCTCTGTAACCCACAGAGGCCATATATTTGGGAACTGGAATGGCAGGGAAGCACTCCCAGATCCTGATTTTGTCCTGTGGCTTGGGGACACAGGATTCTGCTACTCGGGAGTCATCTGTTGCTTTATCTGCGAAATTGGAATGCGGTGACTACTTAGCATCCTTGCTGGAGTTTAGTTCAGTGGTAGAACCCTTGCCTCCCTGCTTTGGGGCCTGGAGCTAGAAGGTGTGGCTTAAGATATTTATATCACTGCTCTGATGTTCTCTGACAGTTTCTAGTGGCTTCCTTTTCTAGAAACTGAGCGATTTGTGTGGGAGACTTCACAAAGAATAACACAAAGACAGCAGAGATAAGGACATTGAGACAGACAGTTGGCACTCCGTGTGTAGGTCCCACTGCTGCATATTTGACCAACCTCGATCAAAAAGCTTCCTCCGAGTTGTGGCCCCTCCATATTATTCCCTAAAAATACAATGTGTCAGTTGCTTATATAGCATTTACATTGTATTAACCTTGCTCTTACTGAGGGTTACTATTGTCTTGGTGAAACACCATCACCAAAAGTAACCTGGGGAGGAAAAGGTTTATTTCACTCACAGTTCCCTATAATTCTTCACCAGAAGCCATGAGGGCAGGAACGGGGAGGCAGGAGCTGATGTAGAGGCCACGGAGGAGTGCTACTTACCCGCTTACTCCCTATGGCTTACTCAGCCTGCTTTCTTACAGAACCCATGACTACCAGCCCAGGGGTAGCCCCACCCACAGTGGGCTTGGCCCTCCCCCAGCAACCATTAATTAAGAAAATATCCTGCAAGATTCCCCACAGCCCCTTCTTTAAAAAAAAAAAAAGATTTATTTATGTATGTATGTCTAGGAGTACACTGTAGCTGGACAGAGGGTTGTGAGCCATCATGTGGTTGCTGGGAATGGAACTCAGGACCTCCACTCACTCTGGCCCAAAGATTTACTTATTATATGTAAGTTCTCTGTAGCTGTCTTCAGACACACCAGAAGAGGGCATCCAATCTCATTACATATGGTTGTGAGCCACCATGTGGTTGCTGGGATTTGAACTCAGGACCTCTGGAAGAGCAGTCAGTGCTCTTAACCACTGAGCCATCTCTCCAGCCCTGCCCACAGCCCCTTCTTATGGAGGCATTTTCTTAATTGAGGTTCCCTCCTCTCAGATGACTTTAGCTTGTGCCACATTTGAGATAGGTATCATAACCTGGAGACTCTTTGAAGTAGATGGTATGGCTTATCTGGAAATACCACACTATGTTAAAGAAAGGACTCATGCTTCCAGAATTTGGGATCCATAGGGGGTCCTAGAACCAACCTTATATGGATATCTACCTTTTAAACAATGTAACTTTAGAAGCTAGGAAGATTGAACATATGGTATTGCAAAGACACATAACTGTATTCTTTCATTCATCCATCCTTCCTTCCTTCTATCCTTCCTTCCTTCTATCCTTCCTTCCTTTTATCCTTCCTTCCTTCCTTCCTTCCTTCCTTCCTTCCTTCCTTCCTTCCTTCCTTCCTTCCTTCCTTCCTTTTCCTTTTCCAAACCTGGTCTCCCTATGTATTTCTGGCCTGGAGCTCTCTGTATATTCCAGGCTGACTCTAAACTCACAGACGCACCTGCTTTTCTCTCCAACTGCTAGGATTAAAGATGTTCCCTCCCACACTCAGAAAGCATACTTTTTCTTGAGATGAAATGTCTGTTTCATGTGTCCTGGGCCAGTGTGTGTGTGTGTCCATGAATGCGTGTGTCCGTGCACGAGTGCACCATGTGAGTGCCTTTGTGCCCTACCACAGGCTTAAGATCTGTATTAAACTCTTTTCTTTTTGAAGAAGAAGTTCATTTTTATTTCTGAATAATGTATATGTGTTTATGTGTTCATGACTATCACGTGTGAAGGCGTCCTCAGAGTCTAGACCTGTGGCTCTGGAGTCACAGGCCTGGATGCTGAGACCCGGACTCCAGTCTTCTGGAAGAACAGTGAATGCTAAATCCTTGTCTGTCTTAAACTCCAACTTGGCCTCACTGTGAAACTTCAGCCACGAAGTTGAGAGTCCTGCTTTTTCTTAGTGGTGGTCTCTGGTCTCCAGTAAGGACCCCCGTGGTCTGTCACAGCCAATGCCCCCTTCTCCTGCAGATGACTGTGACTGCTTACAAAGACAAATCTACATATCTGTTCTTGACAACTACTTAATAAAGCAAAATATGATTTGAACTTGGAGAAGAGAAGGCTGAAAAAAAATCAATCCTCTCCAAAGTACAAGGCCACTTTCATCAAAGAAGGTGGCTCAGTGTCATCAGTTTTTGTGTATATTCTTGACCAGTTTTAAATGGGTTTTCTTCCAGGCTCACCTGCAAAGCTAAAATCCATCTTGTTAAAGAGAAACACCTGTCGAGAGCAATGGCAGATGATGACTGAACACCTGAGGACTCCATCAGATCTGCTTATTTCGTTTTGGAGTTGCCTACCAGCCATTTCCCTACTCACCCAAGAATGTTACTTTCTTAGTGAAAGGCTACAAATCCTTGTGTTCCGGAGAGCGTAGAAACTTCATCTAGTCCCATAGATGACAACTCTCCTGATGCTTCCAAACCCCCTGATACTGTTCCTTATGTTGTGGTGGTCCTCAACCACGCAATTATTTCTGTTGCTACATCGTAACTATAATGTTGCTGCTATTAGGACAATTGTAAATGTCTAATAGGCCAGATATCTGATAAGCAAACCTCGTGAAAGGGTCATTGTACCCCCACAAGGGGTCAGGACCCACAGGTTGAGAACCAGTGCTCTAGCGGCATGGGACCCTTCCTAGTACTCTGCAGGATTCACAGTCAGGAACCTGATTGCTAACTGGGAGAGACTTAAACTCACTCTTTCTAACATGAATGAAACCTACAATGAATTAAATCATGAAAGGAAAACTTTAGAAAGCTCAAAGGATGCTTTCCCAGGTTGGCCTGGAAAATACTCTTTATCCTACTTGTTGACGGGTTACATCTGATTAGAAGACAGATTTGAGCCGGATGGAGCAGTAGAGGTCCAACTTTGTAACCCCTGCAGTAGGAGGCTAAGGTGAGATGCTTGATACTCGGAGGCTAGCCTGGGTTACATACAGATACAGTCTTAAAAATAAAAACAAACAAACACACTTTAGCAAGAGTAAGTAATACAGTAGATGGTTCTTCCCTGTTCTGTCTCTCCATTGCTTTATTTTTATTAGTTTTTATTTTATGCATATGGACACTTTGCCAGCATGTATGACCATGCAGTATAAAAGCAGGTTTTATTCTCCTGCTCTCAAGTCTCTGAGGCGTATTGTCTTAGTCTGCTAATCTAAGCTAACCTATACCTAGTCCTGGAAGCTTCTAGCCTCCGTACAATCTTATCTAGGTCTAGAATGTTTTCAGCCTGAGACTTACTACTGAATAAACTCACCCTTGTTCTTTCTGAACTCTGGTGGGCAGGATCAACTCAGCTGTTCTGGCTCAAACCCCTCTCCACGCTGACTGATTTATTCTGTCTTCTCTCTGCTTCTCCTGAATTGCTCTGCTTGGCTTCAAACTAACTTTGGCAATTTGTTCTAATCTTCTGGCTCCTTCTCCTTCTCTGGCTCTTTCTCTCTTCACCCATGTCTAGCTTGTTCTCTCTCTGTAACCTGCCTCTCCCAGTAAAACTGCCTCCCTCCTTCCTCTCTCTGCAGTGTTTCCTTAAGTACTTCCCTTGTCTCTCTCTTCTCATCAGAGTTGGGCAGATCCTAGTCTGTCAAATCTTTCTCTGGTTCATCCCTTTGTCTGCTACTCAATTAGACAAAACTTTCAAACACGGATGCTTCCTTCTACAAACTAACTTTACCTTCATTGTTTGGCTTTAAAGGGCATGTCTAGTTTCCAGACAGAGGGATTAAAGGTGTGTGCTAAAGGCTGAGACACACCACAACTAAAAACAGGGTTTTGTGTTTTCAGTAAATAACACAATCTCCGGGTTCCCAGTATGATCAAATATCTTGCAACAATGTATCACATGTGCGCAGTAGTTCCTTTAGAAGCCAGAAGAGGGAGTCTGATTCCCTGGAACTGGAGTTACAGGCAATTGTCAGCTGCCATGAGGGTGCCGGGAATTGAATTCTGGTTCTTTGTAAGAGCAGCCAGTGCTCTTAATTGCTGAGCCATCTTTCCTGTCCCTGTTGATTGCTTCTTAAAATCAGGAACTTAAGCTTTTCATAAGATGTTTCCCCTTCGCCTGCTTGCTGTCACTAGGCCTTTACGACCTTCTCAATAGTCTTGGTTTAGATTTAGATTTTTCTTGTTTCAACCAGGATTTAGAAATGCAAATGTAGAACTAAGGATTGTTTATGTTATGGAGGAAATAATTAGGTTGATAATTGAAAGACAGAAAAAACTTTTTGAAAAACTAGTCAATGATAAAATCTGAAAATTATTTTATGTATATGTGTTATATATCAAGTCAATATATATGCTCATAATTATAAGTAATTAATGTGGCTATCAAAGTTACCTGAGAAATGAGAGCTCTTGAATTTTAAAAGGCATGAACCTAAATACTTCACAAGTTTTACATGACTCAGTAAAACTATTAAGTAGAAATGACTTGTTTATGTTGTTTTGTTTGGTTGCTTTTAGAGACCATCTCACTGGAATTGGTTTGGAACTTGCTATGTAGGCCAGGTTGGCTTCAAATTGGCAATCCTCCTGCCTTAGCCTCATTAGTGCTGTTATATGAAGCCTACGTCAGGATGCCTGGAATTATATCAGTTTAATAAAAATCTGTAGGAGGCACGGAGGTCCTTGTGCTCACAGATAAGTGCCAGGAAACCAGGAATGTTAAACACACGGGGGTGTCTCTTCAATAGTGAACTGTATAATTCATTTTCTGCCCGGAAGCCCGTGAGTGGAGGTGGTTAACCACCTGGTGACCTTTGTGCTACCTGTATGATCAAGATCACATCCGACCCACCCTAATTCCTATCATGAGCCTTGCTTTTCTAAATTTATAGAACCTATCTTTATGGAAGATGTCACATGTATTCAATCTATAGAGCCTACCTTATCTCGCATGTTTTTTTTTTTTTTTAATCTGAGGGTCATGTCAGTCAAATATACAACACCACAAAAAGTATCTATGTTTCTTGGTCAACAAAATACACATGCCCTTTATAGACTTCTTGCTTAAACATTGTTCAGAATCTACATGCTAGTAAAACCAAAAAGCTCTCTGCCCAAATAAATGAGAAAATGCCTACAAATAAACTTAACCAAGGAGGAGAAATACATCTTCATTGAAACCTTCAAAGCAATGAAGAAAGAAATCGAAGAAGGTGCTGAAAGATAGCAAAGCTACCCCTGTATATAGATCGGCAGAATTAATATTATAAAATGGCTATGTCGCTGAAAGTAATTTACAGATTCATCACTGTCTCTATCAGAATTCTCATGACAGAGCTGGTGAGATAGCTTAGTGGTAAGAGCATTTGCCACCAAGCCTGACAACTGGAGGTTCTATCCCCAGCACCCATCCTGTGGAAGGTGAGAACCAACGTCCACAAAGTGTCTTCTGACAGTTTACTAATATGCTTCTCATTTTTCCTTAGTTATTTGTGTGTGCTTGTATGTTTGAGTACATCCATGCATGCCACACCATATGTCTGGAGGTTAGGTGAACAATAAGGCTGAACACCTGACATCTTTCTCTGGCCTCTGTTCCTTCATAGATATCATGCGTGTACCCACATACACTATATAGTCGCACACACATTCCGGGGTTGTTTTTCACAGAACTAGAAAAAAAAAACAGCTCAAAAATTCACATAGAAGCACAAAGCAATCCCAAGTAGAAAAGCATTACTGCTGATATCAATACCTGACCTCAAATTAGACTACAGAGCCAAAGTGACCCAGAACTGAGTGGTACTAAAAAAAATCCACACAGCTGCAGATATTTAAAATTTTACAAAGATGTCAAAAATACACGTTGGTGGTAGACAGCCTCTTCAAATAGTACTGAGATAGTACTGAAAGTCCATATGTACAGGAGTGAAAAATAGTCCCTATCTCTCACCCTACACAAACATCAATTCCAAGAGTACCAAGCGTTATTGATATGCCTGAAATCTTGAAAGTTCTAGAAGAAAACACACGTAAAACCTTCAAGATACAGGTATAACCAAGAGCTTACTGGGAAAAACCCCCACACCCTTCACTACTTCAGGAAGCAATCCTTGAAGAATTGACAAGTGGAATTAGACAAAACTTAAAAGCTCTCTGCACAGCAAAGAAAATAACCATTGGAGGATGGAGACAACCTGCAGAGCGGAAGAGAATTTTTATCAGTTGTATATCACACAGGGATCTGTTCTCTAGCATGTATAAGAAGTGCAGAAATTAAACATCAAAGCAAAATCAACTCAATAAACGGGCAAATAAAATGAACAGACGGTTTTCGAAAGAAGGAATACAAACAGGGAGTGAATATTGGAAAAGCGTTCTACATCCTCAGTGATCAGGAAAATGGGAATTAAAACTGCTTTGAGATTTCATCTCACCCCAGGCAGAATGACCATCATCAAGAAAACAAGTTCTTGCTCGTAGGAGCAAGTCGTGCCTCTACCTGGGTTAACTATTAAGCTTTAAAGAGTTTTGATTTACTTGGTTACTGGAATGTGGGTCCGCTGATGGTGGAGAGGGAACATGGCTGAGATGCTGTGAGAGCTAGCTGGGAGAGATTAGCTCTGCGGGGGCAGCAAGAACCTTGGGGACTTGGTGCTGAGGCCTGGTGGGGCAGGAGAGTTGGCAGGTCAGTCTTTTTTTTTTAAATATTTCCCCGCAACATTGTCGACTCCACTTCCATTCAGTGGGGACCTTACCTCTTGGCGTGATCCAGGGTCCCCTTTAGCCCTGGCATCTCTGTCTCCTTAGACTTTCTTTCTCTTCCTAATTTTCAGACCTCTCTCCTCTCACCACACCTCCACTTCCTGGGGTCTCCCCCCCCTCCTTTGCCACAGACCCTCTCAGGCATTGCTTCTTGACTATCTCCATTTCTACTGCCACCCGCCTACCCACAGAAGCATTCGCCACCAGGGCCACTACACTTGTCTATGATCCAGAGATGGCAAAGGCAACCAAAGAGTAGAACACTCACCCAGCAAAGACGAGACCTGATGATGCCAAGAATACCTCAGACATCTACAGATGCCGAGATCCCAAGGCAAAAACACAAGCATGACCAGCCAAGTCAATATATACGCCTCCACAAGATGTCAGTAAGCCTACTGCAGAAGGCCCAAAGAAATGCAATGTACTGAAACGCCAGACGAGGATTTCAGACTAGCAATTATGAATATATCCGAGGACCCGAGGGAGGAGAGGAATAAATCCTTTAATGAAGTCTGTAAAAACCCAGTTGAGTAAAATAATGAAAACGATTCAGAACATGAAAGCAGAATTTAGCAAGTAGAATCACCAAAGGGGGAAAACAACCCTGAAATAAAACTGGAAAGGAAAAATGTAGGATGTCTAACAAAACCTCAGAGGTAAGCTTCACCAAGGAGTGTAAGACGTGGAAGAGAGAATCACAGCGTAGAAGAGATGGATATCTCTGCCAAAGAACTTGTCAGATCTAAAAAACCCCAGGCACAAAAACATCCAGGAAATCCGGAACCAAACTTATAAATAGTGGGGATGGAAGAAGGAGAAGAAACCCAGGCTAAAGGCACAGGAAATATTTTTAACAAAACCATAGGGAAAAAAGACACCAACCTATAGAAGGAGGTGCCTATCGATGCACAGGAAGTATATGGAACACCAAGTAGGACTAGAAAAGAAATTCCCCACAACACATAATAATCAAAATACTAAATCCACAGAAGAAAGAATATTAAAACCTTCAAGGGAAAACCAACACAAATCAATTCACACCTGACTTCTCAATGAAGACTCTAAAAGCCAGAAAGGTTTCAGCTGATGTTTTATAAACACTAAGAGACCACAGATACCAGCCTAGGCTACTATAACCAGCAAAACTATCAATCACAATTGATGGAGAAAGAAAAAACATCCCGTGATAAAACCAAACTTAAGCAAAACTGTCTGCCAATCCAGCTCTACAGAAGGCATTTGAAGGAAAACTTTAGTCTGAAGAGGTTAACCACCCCCAAGAAGATGTAAGGAATTAATAATCCCAGAGTAGTTAATCAAAAGAGGTACGAAAGCCCATATCATAACAAAACCATAATGGGAGTCAATAAATGCTGCTCATTTATGACTCTCAATATTAATGATCTCTATTCCCCAATAAAACGACACAGACTAACAAACTGGATTAGAAAACAGGACCCATCTTTCTGCTGCATCCAAAATACACAGCTTACCATTAAAGATAGATATTAGTTCAGGGTAAAAAGACACAACAAGGCACTCCAGCAAATGGACCCAACAAGAAAGCAGGTTTAGCCATTTTGGTATCAGACACAACAGAGTATAAACCAAAACTAATCAGAAGAAATAGAGACGGACACTGCATACTCACGAAAGGAAAAAGCCATTAAGAGGACACTCCAATATTTAACAACAATGTGCCAAACCCAAAGGCACCCAAGTTCATAAAAGAAACACCACGATAGCTAAATTCCTTGTTGAACCTCACACACGGACAGTGGGACCCTCACCAATAGGCAGGTCACCCAGACCAAAACAAAACAACCCCCCCCCCCAAAAAAAACAAAACACTAATTGGAGAAATTCTGGAGTTAAACGACATCAAATGGACCCTGTAGACATCTAAAGACCATTTCACCCAAACACCAAACGTTCTTCTCAGCAGCTCACAGGACTTTCTCCAAAAGTGACCACACACTTGACACAAAACAACTCTCAACATACATAAGAGATCTGAAATAGCGACCTGCATCCTCTGTGACCACCATGAATTAAAGCAGGAGATCAACAACAGCAGAAACTATACAAACTTAGGGAAACAAAACAACTCACACTGAAAAATGTGTCAGGAAAGTAACCAAAAAGGACATTAAAATCCTTTTAGAAGTGGATGAAAATGAAGGCACCCCAAATCCGTGGGATGCAAGGAAGATGGGCCTAAAAGGCAAGTTCAGAGAGCAAATGTATGCATTCAACAGCTGGCGTGATCTCAGATTAATAGCTTCCTGATACACCCAAAGACTCCAGAAGAAGAAGAAGAAATGACACCCGAAACCAGTGGACACCAAGAGATAAGCAAAACAGAGGTTGAGATCCATGAAGTAGAAACAACAGATATAAAGAATCAATGAAGCAATGGGGTGTTTCTGTAAGAAAATCAGTAAGAGTGGCATATCCTTAGCCATAGTCACTAAAGAGAGAAAGGATCGAAATAAGTAAGATTAGAAATCAAAAGGGGAGCCGGGCGTTGGTGGCGCTCGCCTGTAATCCCAGCACTCTGGGAGGCAGAGGCAGGCAGATTTCTGAGTTCGAGGCCAGCCTGGTCTACAGAGTGAGTTCCAGGACAGCCAGGGCTACACAGAGAAACCCTGTCTCCAAAAAACCAAATCCAAAAAAAAAAAAAAAAAAAAAAAAAAAAAAAAAAAAAAGAAATCAAAAGGGGGACATTACACGTGACACCAAGAACATTCAGAGTCAGATCCTTTCACGGACAGCCCAAAGCGGTTTACAGCCAGCTTCTGGACCCAGCGATGACGTCATCCCTAGATGATCGCCCTCCCTGCGACTGTTGCCATGGCATCCGTTGCACACCCCCTGCCCAGGTGTTACTTGTGTTACCTGCATCATCACCTGCCTGTTACCTACATCACGGCCTGGATAAAAGACACGGACCCCAACCCATAGCGCGCTCTCTCTTCCTCACTTCTTTCCCTCACCCCGCTTCGGGGGCACCTCTGTCAGTAAAGACCTCTGCCACGAGAACTGTGCTAACTTGGAGATCTGTCCAGGAATACGCCGTCCCCATCTAACAATAAGGACATTCTTTAAAAATCTGTACTCCAGCTAAGTGGGAAATATCAAAGAAATGGATGAATTTCTAAACATATATGACCTACCACATTTAAGTGGAGATCAAATAAGCTGTTTAAACAGACTCGTAACACCTAGGGAAAGAGAAACAGTAATTAAGTCTCCAAACCAACCAACCAGCCATCGACCAACCAACCAGCCAACCAACCAACCAACCAAAACAAACAAACAAACAAAAAAACCAAGGACCAGATGGAGTCATCCCCAAATTCTACCAGACCTTCAAAGAAGAATTAAAGCCAATACTCAAGGTGTGTCTGGCCATTCGGTCTTAGTTAATTCCAGATGTAGTCAAGTTGACAACCAAGAATAGCCATCACGTGGATAGAACCTACATTTAGCTCAGAGGGAACTAGACAGTTGGGCTTGTCGGAGACCTAAAGCAACCGGCCCAGACATGACAACTGGAAACCTCTAAACCTCTTTCCCCGTCTTGAGTTGTTTTTGTTGTTGTTTGGTTTGGTTTGTTGGTTCCGTCCTCCCTCTCCCCCCACCCCCAATTATTTGTCAGAAGAACAGGAAGCTAACTAACTCAAATGGGAGTAAAAGCAGCTAGGGGCAGATCCCGGGTAACTATGTAACACTCAGACAACAGTATATAAAAGCCAGTTCAGGCAGTACCAGCATGGCATGGAGACACTGGGAAAATCAGGCTGCAGAGGAAAGAGGCCATAGACAGCTGACAGTTTGAGGGTGTGAATTGGAGTCTCTTGGAAGGAAGAGCTAAGCCCACCCAATGAGGGAAGGTTAAATAAAGGGGAGGGGATTGCTGCCTACCCATGTAAGCAGCCAGATGGCCTTTGGAGTTGGTGGCAGACGAGACAGTTGGGCCAGCCTGTGCTAGCTGACTTTCTTTTCCCATTCTTGCTGCTGCTCCTTCTTCTCCAGATACTAGTCCCTCCTGTTTGCACGACACCTATTCCATTACCCCGTCCTTCCCTGCCCCAGCCTTCTTTAACGAGGGATCACTCTGAGATGCTGGAAAATCCTAAGGAAAAGGAACTCAGGCAGGCTTTCAGATCATTTCAGATCATTTCAGGTCATTAGGACACCCACTGAAGGCTGTTTATGACCAGTGTCTGCCGGAGACAAACACGTTCGTGTATTTCTACAATGTCAGGATTTAGTGAGTAACTGTCAGTTCGCAACGGTTAGCAGTTTCCATGACAGCAATTTGTCATAATAATCTGCTTCCTATCTCGGCAGAAGCAAATGTATGTTCTTTATCCTGATCTTTATGACAGGTCCTAAGTCATTATTATGTATTATGTATATATGTAGAGAGATGTATTTATTGTGTGCATTAGCATACAATAAATACATCTCTCTACATATATACATGGGTTCCAGAATAAACACACATTCAAGAGGCTGTGACAGCTCTCCAGGGTTTCAGAAGTGGGCTGAGAAAGAGTCTGAATAGATACAATAATGACCGAGCTCCAGGGGGGAGCTGTTGGGGGGTGGCAGGGGTCGGGGGTGGGGAGTCAAAGTCAGAGAACAAAGCTGCTTAATTTGGCTGCGGGGTCAAAGGTCAGACTGGGTTCAGAGCAGGAAATGTGTCAAGAGCAGGAAACAGTGGGGCAGGTCCAGTCCAGATGGGCCAACAGGTGGATGGGCAGACTGTAAGTAAACTGTATCAACAGCGGGGGAACAAATCGAGTCAGCGAGGAGTCTTTGGGCCCTTGCTTCATACATGCAGGTATCAGGTGTTAAGTTGGTTAATGCGCTATCTCTTTAAGAGGACCAAACAATAAACACTTTCTCTTATATCTTCTCCTTGATCTGGTGTATCCAATAAATTCTTGGGTGTGGTTTCCCTGGTAAGACTTTCATGGCCCCCCCCACTCCAATATTTAACTCCCCAATATACTTTTTGTTTTAATTTTAATTTATTTAGTTTTAATGTCCCAATAAGCTTACAGGGTGTCCCTTTTATGTCCCCCCCCCCAATAGGTCATTATCAGTCTGCTGGATGGGGCTGCCTGACAGACGGTAGGGTTCCTTGCTCCATACAAGAGCCACAGCCATTTTTCTTCCTTAAAGTGGAGTAAAAGACTGCTTGGAGGATAGAATTTCCTAGAGCAATGGTTCCCAGCCTTCCTAATGCCTTTTAATACAACAGTTCCTCAGGTTGTGGTGACCGCCCAACCATAAAATTATGTTGTTGTTACTTCATAATTGTAATTTTTTGCTACCGTTAGGAATCCTTGATGTAAGTATCTGATGGGCAGGATATCTGATATGCAACCCCCAAAGGGTTGTGACCCACAGGTTGAGAATCACCATTTAAAACAATGAATCAAGCACCTTATGAAGAACAACAGCATTTCGTACAATATGGAGCAAGTTAGAGTAGGGCGTGGCTTGGTCTCAGCAACCAAGCAAAGCCCTTCCCAATTTCAGACAAATCACCCCCTGACCACTTCCATTGGAAAAGTGGTCAGGTTTGCTCTGCCTAAATTGCTCCCGCTTTTCTCTGGCATTTTGAGGGAGGACCTGGGCCCATACATAGCACATAATGAGATTTTTATGTCTCTCTGGGAACCATCTGGATAGTCTCCTGACTGCACCAAGCAGCGACAGAATAGACTAACCTTTGCCCACGACCTTTAAAGATTAAGGAGGAGGGGGAACTCTGGAAAGGGCAATGAGGCGGAAAGGGAAAGGTCTGGTTTTTCTGTCTTTGAGGAAAAGCAGATTTTTGTAGGACATGCATCCTAGGATACCCCCGATCGATAATAGCTATTCCCTCTGAAACGTGTAACCCAGAACACCTGCGTTGACCACTCCTGGAGCGACAATTATGGATACCTCAGATGAAGCTTTTCTCTTCAGGGAGCCAAGAATTCTGTCCGGTGTTCTAGTTCCTGGATACTTGAGCATAAACCCTACTAAAACCTCCTTTGAATGATACTTTCCTGAACTGAAGACAATAACTCCACATTGACTGGCAAAAGAGGCCAGTCATTTTCAGCTTGGAAAGGAAAACCTCTGAAAGCCCACTAGGAGAGGTTTCATTGCCAAACCAGAATGCCTCACATGAACTTGAATTTTTCTCTACCCTGCTACGATGATGTCTTAGTTTGGGTTTTTTATTCCTGTCAAGAGACCCCATGACCACTTTTACAAAGGCAAACATTTAATTGGGGCGGGCTTACTGTTTGGAGGTTTAGTCCGTTATTGTCATGGTGGGAAGCATGGAGGCCCGAGATAGACGTGGTGCTGCAGAGGAAGCTGAGGGTTCAACATTTACTTCAGGACGCTGGGCCTGGCTTGAGCATCTGAAACCTCAGAGCCCAGTCCCAATGACTGCACTTTCTCCAACAAGGCCACACCCACCCCAACAAGGCCACACCTCCTAATAGTGCCACCTCATGAGCCTATAGGAACCATTTTCATTCAAACCACCAGACTGTAATAAAGATAGTCAACCTAGGATCACTTAGGAAGGCAAGCCTGTGGGCACGCCTATAAGGAATTATCTAGATTAGATTAATGTGGGGGCTCACCCTAAAAGGAAGACAGTGGGATTTCCAGGCCTGGCGTGGGGGCTGCATACAAGGGGGGAAGGCAGCGGAGCGTGAATATCCCCTCTCTTTCTGTGGAAGCAATGCGGTCAGCTCTGCCTCATAGAAGCTGGCTGTGACAGTGACAAACCTACCTCATTTCCCTAGCTTTGGCTAGCAGACTACTGACTGAAACAATGGATCCGTGAAGGCTCAATGCTCTTCAGAACCTCACGCTTACCTTTTTATCCAGTCTAGGTCCCCGCCCACGAAAGGCAGCTACCCATAGGCCTTTGCACCTCAACCAGATTTTAAAAGACCCCTCGTAGGCTATGTGGACGGAGCAACCCAATGTAGAAAATTCTTCACTAAGACTTTTCCCTGATGGTCCTAGAATATGACGAATTAACAAACCATCATCGCGTGTGCCTTACATATCCCAATGGCTCCCGTCTTTGCCCAGACTCTCATTTTCTCTTGTAGCATTTGGACCAGCTCGCACTGTTCCTCCTTGCTTTAATTTGCTCTTGGTTCCAGACTGATCCGTTAGACAGGAGATGGCGCCAGGTTCTCTCATTTGACTCATCTTATGCTGTGGTGTTTATCAGATTCCCTAGTTTAACCCGGACATCAACTGGAACTGAAACTACAGGAGTCACTGGCGCACCAATTTCTACGCGACTATGCATGCCCCTGTTCCTGGCTTGTCTTGTCTCAAATCCATAGTCCTTGCCCTAGAATGGAAGTTATTTCCTTCATAGGACTTATTTCCTTATTGTTACTATTGTCCTCTTTTTTTTTTCCTTTTTAAAGTGTAACTTCCATTTTATTTTTCCAAGGCATCTTTCCTTCCGCACTTATGAAACCACCTCTTTACATGGAGGTCCTGGTGCAGCGCCAGCAGGTCTGAATTGTGGTGGCGGTGTCCGCTCCTTCCGGGCTTCAGGAGATCGATTCCTGACGACCTTGCTGTGAATAGCACAGCTCACACGGTAATGCAGCTTCCACGGAGCATGGGAAGCACGTAGGCGTCGAAGACGCTCGCTTCAGCTATGTCCCTGACAGCAGCGGTGTCTACAATGTTCCTAATGACAAACTTCTTAATGGCCTCATCCTAGGGCACGCACTGGGCGCAGTTCGTGTAACAAATTGACTGCATATGGCCGTGGCCCTTTACAACCGTTGTTTCTTCTTCTTCTTCTTCTTTTTTTTTTTTTTTTGGTCGTCTTGGAGCCAAGCCTTAAAAGCGTTACTATTGTCCTTATGTGGGCTTCCCAAGGACCCCCACTATTGTCAAATTATGTCTGGTGGCATGTTCCAAATGTCTGCTTTTGTTCACCCAACAGATCCATATTCGAACCTAGAGTCCAGTGTCTTTTGTACAGTAAAGCCTCCCCGAATCTTTTATGTTTTCTTTTTTTTAAGATTTATTTGTTTGCTTGTTTTATTTGAGTACACTGTCACTTTCTTCAAACACCTCAGAAGAGGGCATCAGAGCCCATTACAGATGGTTGTGAGTTGCTCCCATGTGGTTGCTGGGAATTGAACTCAGAACCTCTGGAAGAGCAGTCAGTGCTCTTAATCATTGAGCCATCTCTCCAGCCCCAATCTTTTATGGTTTTTTTTTCAAGTTCCAGATTACCCCAGCATTATGCACAGTTAATAGCAAGTATGCTGTGTTTCTTATAGCTAGAGATATAGCATGGTTTTGAATCTCCAGAGCTTTGTGTATAACGGATGCTCTGGAAATTACTGTGGAGTCCAATTGAACACCATATCAGGACATGTAAATATTCATCACCTACTGACTCCTTTTTGCATATATTAACTCAATAGCTTATGTGTTCTACTTTATCAAAAGACTACCCTTAACTCTGGGAGGCTTAAAATTGTTCACTTCAACAAGGCTCTTCGCCATCTTGGTACGCTTGATGTCTAATATAGAAGGAGTCTGGGTCTTTGAGTAGCTTTGACAACAGTGGATACTGAGGGTCCACACCCTTGTACTGTTACGTATGACCAACTCTTCGCTCAGAATTAAACATGGGTCATCGCCCTCTGAGTGGCCTCCTGGGTCATTTTCCCTTAAATTATGAGTTTGGAAGGCTCCTTTACCACAATGCTTCACAGATATTATACAGAATTTACATCTGGCCTTTTATTTCTTTAAACCCATCTTGCTATAGGTAACACAGCTATCTGCTTGTAGTTTGAGGACTGATCATCTAAAATATGTTTGCATTTTGAGAAGCAGTTGAAGAGAAAGAACACTGGACTGGGTACATAAACAAGTTTTAACCACAGATTTACTATTAGATCTAGCTTCTACACGGCAGGGGGGTGTTGTTTGATGTCTCATAAATTCTAAGTTTAAAGCATTAGCATAATCACAAAGTCCAAGATGCTGTGATTAGGGGAGTATGTGATTAGCAAGAGCAACATTTTTACCAACAACTAAGAGGACAACTTTGGATACTAATATCTCAGGTCAAGAACTAATTCATATTTTATTGGGAAAACATGGATAGAAAGACTGTACTGTATCCCACAGGTTGGCCCCCTGAATCTTTCTCTGTAACTGTGTCACTATGTTTCTCTATCTTTATTTCTTCTTGGAAAAAAATAGGAGTACTTTCTTTGATTTGAAAGAACCAAACACATTGTTTAACAGTATTCCATAATCCATGCAGTGTAATAACGTGACATTTTTAATTAATAAAAAAGATATCTGGATGGAATTTAACCATGGGTACGTATAAGCACACTGTCTTTGACATAACAGATATTTGTACTTATTTTTTCCCTAGGGGTAATCATGACTTTAAACCAAATCATTTATAATGTTTATGCCAAGTCTTCCAGTGACAAAATAAGTTACTTGAAAGATGGATCGTTTTGAAGAAGGCAGCAGTTTAAGACCATGAAATGACACAAAGCTTGAGTAGCCCAAGCTGAAAGCCAGCCTGTGGTTGAGTCACCATCCAATTGTCTATAATTTGGCCTAGAAAACTAAGGCTTGTGTATCACCAGGGATCCAAACCCCGTGCTGAACATTCAGATCTCAAATTCAATAATATCAATATGGTAAGTATGCTAGCCCATCCACCCTTCCCCAACTGTCACATAAGTATATAACTGGTTTAATACTACTATATATGGGCTGGAGAGGTGGCTCAGCAGTTAAGATGACTCATCTGCTCTTCCAGAGGTCCTGAGTTCAAATCCCAGCAACCACACAGTGGCTCACAACCGTCTGTAATGGGATCTGATGCCCTCTTCTGTGTGTCTGAAGACAGCTATAGTGTACTCACATACATAGAATAAATAAATCTTTATAAAAATGCTACTATATAAGATACTTAGGGAGATTCACTTAGATATAAGCTTAACAGGAGTGGGGACTATAACTGTCAAGAGAGCTAATATAGTCTTATATTGTATTATCGTGTCTAGAACACAAAAAGGTGATTGTCTTATTCTTTTCTATGCTGATGGAACATGCATCTATCTCTAGGTAAGATATATTACATATATATTTTCTTACATAGATGGAAAGGAAAGCAAGAAGCTGTTGGTGGGGATATCTAATAATAAGGGTTGAAAACTAGGGGAAATTCATATAGCAACACAAAGCAAATGAAATGGGAAAGGACTGTACCACTAGACCTTGATTTCTAAAGAAGGGGGTCATACACAAAAGGTTTTAATTTGTTCTATCTAGCCTGAGGATAGGAGTTAAGTCAATGGATAGAAACCAGGACAATTATTTCCAACAGACTGTGTCAAAAGATGAGTTAGGGCTGGGCAGTGGTAGCCTGTACCCTTAACCCCAGTAGTTGGGAGGCAGTGGCAGAGGCAGAGGCAGGGAGATCTATGTGAGTTTGAGGCCATACTGGTCTACATAGTAAGTACTAAGAAGGCCAAGGCTACAGGGAAACTCTGTCTTGGGGGGTTGGGGGAAAATGAGTTAGGATGCTAGCAGTGACTTCTTCCTCAATCCTTCATTATGTGCAGGGACAGTCCCAATGGCCACTGGGTGGGAGTATTGTAGAAGAAAGCCAATTATGAGATGCTTCCTTGGCCTAGAAAAACCATGATTTATGTGTAGTACTGCAACCCTAATCACAAAACAAACAAACAAAAAATCCCTGATGGGGAATCTACTTCAAATAACTACAAACAATTCACATAACATTAAAAGATAGACAGCTGGTATCTAAGATGCAGAAGTCAAGAAATGTGGATGACCAAGGTGTAAGAAGATATTAAGGGCCAAACAAACTTAGACTCTGTACTTCACCATCCATAGAAACCACCACCCTAAAGTCTATTATGCTATATGCTGAAATATTGCATGCCAGATTATTATAATGACCAGCCAGACTCGGTACCCTCATACCAGCTCTACCACTGACAAATTCAGCCCAACCTTCAGCAAGAGGCCCATCTTTCCCCCTTAGTTCTAGTCTGACTTCAGATCTGAATGTTGCCGCCATCCCTGCCTCAAATAGGAGTCGATTACATTTGAAACATCCAACCTCTCTCTATGCTCACTCACTTTAATTTGTCTCATTTCTAGATACCCAAGTCTCTTCCTGCTAGTAAACAGCCTCCTTTGAGACTTAAAATTGGCAAAGGCTGGAGTCCAGATGTTTGAGTGTCACTCTGGTCATTGGCCCTCTTCTCTCTCACTAGAGTTTATAGCTCAGACTACTGTTAAATCCCAGGGCCCTTGAGCCTCACCTTCAGGTCTGTGTGAGTACTACAGCTCCAAGCTTCAATTCTCCCTAAGAATTAGACATCGCCAGAGCCTCTTCTAGCGATTGCAGTTGTGGTAGCAACGCAATATTCAGGATTGATCCCAGGGCTTTATATGCTCTAGAGAAGCTACAACCCCCAGTCTAAGAGACCCTTCATAATTCCAAGTTCCTCTGATTTAAGGAGGGTTGTAGATTTGGGCCTGTGTCCAAAGCCATGGTCTCTTCCAAAGTCAGCCTCCACAGTCACAAGACCAAAAGAATTCATCCAGCTGTCAATGGTACCATACACACATTTCCTGGGCCTCTAAGAAACACTGCTCTATCTCTATTAATTATGGGCTGTAGCTGCATAGAACCAGTGACATTAGTTTCAATAGCCTGTAAGTAAGGTTGGTTGTCTCACAACCATTCAGAATTTCCAAACATGCACTTCATAAATCAGGCACCCAGGCCAAATATCAACACTGTATGATGCTTGTTTCCTTAATTATGATAATAATCATAATCTACTTCTTGTGCTCCTCCTGTGTGCCAGGTGCAGTGAAAGACCCATAGTGTCAGGCTTAGAGAGGACTAGAGTGTATGACTTAGGTCTAGAATTGACAGCCCGCATAGGGATGAGAGTTAGAGACAACCACGTGGTAAATGTTTATTAATGACATCAGTGTTTGTGCTGTTAGGAAATAGCATTACCAATGGTGCCATAAAGGTCCAGAGGCAGGAGAACAATGGTGGGCCAGAAGGATGTTTAGTAAGCATGGGAAGGCTGGGCCAAGAAGGAAAGAAGGAAAGGCCAGGCTGAAGCAGAAGGCGACCTCTGGAAAGCGCCATCTAGATCACAAGCAGACAGAGGGCCCCGGGGAATAATGTACAAGAATCAGACCCACACCGTTCTAGAGACTTCGCTACTGTATGCCTCTGAGAAAATGATTGCGTCGATTTGTAAACACCAAAAGAACAAGTACGGTTCACGTGTGAATTATCCAATCAAAGGAAGGAATATTGTAGTGTTTAGTCCAGTGAGGGAGGGAGAGGGGAAGGAGAGCAGGAGGGACAGAGGGAGGGAGGGAGGAATGGAGAGAGAGAAAAGAGCTTACAAAATGAAAGATGACTCTTTCATGTAAGTATGCATTGATTAAAGTACTTGGCAGGACTAGCAGAACTCTCTTTATGGTAACTCAAGTCTGCAGGCTTCCAACTCTGTCAATTCAGTGTAATTACATATACAAATGTGTGGAGTGTTCAGGTGGTGGGTTTGTGGAATTCAAGGGGAGAAGTAAAAACCTACTGCGTTCAAGTATCCGTGAGTGAACAAAGGCCCTGGGTGGCAAATACACAGAAGCCTTCATTCCCCAGACTTTGTATGAGGGCAAGGAAATACTATTGATTTTTGACCTAAACTGTAACACACTTGTCTCAGTTAGGGTTTCCATTGCTGTGAACAAGACAACATGACCAAGGCAACTCTTACAAAGGATGATATTGGAGCTGGCTTACAGGTTCAGAGGTTCAGCCTGTTATCATCAAGGCGAGAGGGGAGCATGGAGGAGCTGAAAGTTCTTTATCTTGATCCAAAGGCAGACAGGAGAAGATTGTCTCCCATATGGCTAGGAGAGTCTCAAAGCCTACCCCCAGAGTGACACACTTCATTCAACAAGGCCACACCCACTCCAACAAGACCACACCTCCTAATAGTACCACTCCCCAAGAATATTCAAATCACCACAATACTTAGTGTGAAAACACTGACTAAAAAGAACTTGGAAAGGAAAGAGTTTATTTGGCTTACAGGTCACAGTCCATAATGGAAGGAAGCTAAGACAGGAACTCAAGACAGGAATTTGGAAGCATGAACAGAGGCTATGGATGGATACTGCTTACTGGATTGCTTCCCATGATTTGCTTAGCCTGCTTTCTCATACCTGCCCACTGTGGCTTGCACCCACCCACACTAGTCATTAAGAAGAAAAAAAGCTCTATAGACATGCCTACAGGCCAATCTGATAGAGGCAATTTCTCAGTTGGGGTTTCTTCTTCCCAGGTGACTCTATTTTGGGTTGAGTTGATAAAACCCGATCAGCACAGTATCCTTCTAATATCAGAGGGAGTCAAATCTGATGATTCCCCAAACACTTTTATTTCTGATTTTCTATTTCTATAAAGCAGGCTTGACTTCTCAAGATCTATGGCAATTTTCATGCTTAGATTCATTTACCTGTATTAATGAAGACAAAAGCCATAAGGAATACATGAAAGTAAATGTTAAAGTTATGGGAGAGTGACTCACAAAATGCTTCAGTGGTTGAGAGTACTTGCTGCTCTTCCAGAGGACCCGCATGGTGCTTTACAGCGAGATAGGAATCCAGTGATCTTGTCTGGATCACCTTCAGGATCACCAGCACACACATGATGCAGCTATATACATGCAAGCAAAATACCCATACACATAAAATAGCTTTTTAAAAAGTTATATGCATAAAGTAAATGGTATTTAACTAATCACTTTTCCAGATATTGAAAATAGATTTTTATTCTACCAGAAGGTCTCATGTAGTGCTAGTCAAACCTCAACTAGGGCTGGTCTTGAACTCTTGATCCTCCTGTTTCTACCACCAGGCAGGGGTGAAAAAGTCTGTCCCACTATGCCTGGTTTAAAGTCATAAGTATGTAGTTCCAACTTACTTATGTATTGGCTTAATAGCTAAGCAAATTATGTAACTTGTGGATTCCCCTTTAGATGTGTTTGTTTGCTTGGTTTTGAGTTTTGTTGTGGTTTTGTTTGTTTCATTCATTCATTAATTATTTACTTTACATCTCAGTTGGAGCTTCCTCTCTGTCTTAGTTTGGGTTTCCATTGTTCTGAAGAGATACCATGACCAAGGCAACTCTTATAAGGGACAACATTTAATTGGGGATAGCTTAAAGGTTCAGAGGTTCAGCCCATTATCATAAAGGTGGGAACATGGCAGCAAGCAGGCAGACATGGTACAGGAAAAGCTGAGAGTTCTCCATCTTCATCTGAAGGCTGCTATTGAAATACTAGGCAGCTAGGCCACACCTCCTCCAACAGGGTCACACCTAATAGTGTCACTCCCTGGGCTGAGCATATACAAACCATTATAGTTATCAACCACTTTCTGATAGTATTTAAGATGTGTCTTTTAAGATGGAACTGATGCCTAGTATTGTTAACTGGGCCAAGAACCCAAGGCTGGAAGGATCATAAGCCTTCCTACTGTTATTTCCATAAGGGACATAGTATTAAACTATTCCCTAAATACTTATCTTTATGTCCATAGATTAATATAGCTCTTGTTTGCTATAGTATATGTTTGCACGCGTGTGCAGAAGCTGGATATCAACCTGCAGTGTCATTCCTCAGGGATTCTCTTTCTTTTTTCTTTCTTTTTTTTTTATTTGATATATTTTTTTATTTACATTTCAAAATCAGAGTGGCTTGTTTCTGCAATAGATGGTGATGAATACTGAGATTCAATTGGTCGAAGTGTAGAGAAAAAAAATCCAAGCCGCATAAAGGAGAGAAAACATGCAATATTTGTCTTTCGGAGACTGACTTAATTTGCTTAATGTGATTATCTTCAGTCATATCCATTTTCCTGCAAGTGACATAATGTCGTTCTTCTTGGATGAAAATTTTCCATTGCATCATTATAACACATTTTTTTTAAATCCATTCTTTAGTTAGTGGACACCTAGATTGGTTCTGTAACTCACCTATTGTGAATAGCACTGCAGGAAAAAAATCTATGGGCAAGTGTCTCTTGTAAGGTCCAAAGGGTACCCCACCCCCTGCTACACACAAACACACACACACACACACACACACACACACACACACACACACACACACGTGCGCACACACACACACACACACACACACACACACACACACACACGCACGTGTACACACAGACACAAACACATGAGGGCAGGCCCACTGACTCTGTCCAAAATTGGGTCTAGGCCCAGCTCAATCAACACGGACTATAGAATGATTTCTGGCAGTTAGATAAAAGCCAGAATTCTTCCAGAATCTGTAAAACCACTTCTCTCTCTGCTCTGGCCTCTTCCAGATGCCTCTAGTTATTCTGTCTGTCTGTCTGTCTGTCTGTCCAATAAAAACCTTCCCCAATAATAGAGCAGTCATGTTCGCAGTACCTTTCTGCCACCCCTTGCATACATCTCTATGATACACTGACTTGGGGTTACTGGGGTAAATACATAGCATGGAATAACCGGGTCACGCAGCAGATCTACTTTTGGGGATTTTTTTTTGTATTAGGAATGGTGTGTGTGTGTGTGTGTGTGTTTCATCTGTGTACAGAAAGATTTGGGTCACTTTACATGTATATGTTTGCACGCGTGTGCAGAAGCTGGATATCAACCTGCAGTGTCATTCCTCAGGGATTCTCTTTCTTTTTTCTTTCTTTCTTTTTTTTTATTCGATATTTTTTTTTATTTACATTTCAAAATGATTTCCCCTTTTCTGGCCCCCCCACTCCCCAAAAGTCACATAAGCTCCCTTCCCTCCCCCTGTTCTCCCATCCACCCCTTCCCACTTCCCTGTTCTGGTTTTGTTCAATACTGCTTCACTGAGTCTTTCCAGAACCAGGGCCACTCCTCCATTCTTCTTGTACCTCATGTGATGTGTGGATTATGTTTTGGGTATTCCAATTTTCCAGGCTAATATCCACTTATCAGTGAGTGCATACCATGATTGATCTTTTGAGACTGGGTTACCTCATTTAGTATGATGTTCTTCAGCTCCATCCATTTGCCTAAGAATTTCATAAATTCATTGTTTCTAATGGCTGAATAATACTCCATTGTGTATATACACCACATTTTTTTGCATCCATTCTTCTGTTGAGGGATACCTGGGTTCTTTCCAGCTTCTGGCTATTATAAATAGGGCTGCTATGAACATAGTGGAGCACGTATCCTTATTACGTGCTGGGGAATCCTCTGGGTATATGCCCAGGAGTGGTATAGCAGGATCTTCTGGAAGTGAGATGCCCAGTTTTCTGAGGAACTGCCAGACTGATTTCCAGAGTGGTTGTACCAATTTGCAACCCCACCAACAGTGGAGGAGTGTTCCTCTTTCTCCACATCCTCGCCAACACCTGCTGTCTCCTGAATTTTTAATCTTAGCCATTATGATTGGTGTAAGGTGAAATCTCAAGGTTGTTTTGATTTGCATTTCCCTAATGACTAATGAAGTTGAGCATTTTTTAAAGGTGCTTCTCAGCCATTTGAAGTTCTTCCGGTGAAAATTCTTTGTTTAGCTCTGTACCCCATTTTTTAATAGGGTTACTTGGTTTTCTGGGGTCTAACTTCTTTAGTTCTTTGTATATATTGGATATTAGCCCTCTATCTGATGTAGGGTTGGTGAAGATCTTTTCCCAATTTGTTGGTTGCCGATTTGTCCTTTTGATGGTGTCCTTTGCCTTACAGAAACTTTGTAATTTTATGAGGTCCCATTTGTCAATTCTTGATCTTAGAGCATACACTATTGGTGTTCTCCTTCTTAATAGTCTTCTAGGCAGGGGTCCCTAGGGGGACCTGGGGTATGCAGAATAAGCTAGGGTAGCTGGCCAGGGAGCCTCTTGTCTGCCCCCCTCTGTTGAGATTGTAAGTATTGCCACAGTGATGACTTCTGTGTGAGTGCTGTAGATCTAACTCATGCTTATGTGGCAAAGCTTTTCTGACTGAGGTGTCCCACCCCCAGCCCCTCCATACTGATGTTCCTAGAGGTTGGCCTAATTTACATTTCCCCCACCTGCATAGGAGACCTCCCCTTTGCCTCTATTCCGAACAACATTTACTGTGACTTGCTTCTAACGGGTGAGATAAAACCTCAAAGTCTGAATTTGCATGTCTCTGACAGCCATTCTGGGATGTCTCTGACTTCATCTGGGATGTTTGGTTTCTTCCTTGGGATTCTAGTTCTTCGTACATTGCAGATATTAGCCCTATCAGAGGCACGGCTTGCAAAGATTCCCTTCCACTCCGTAGGCTGTCTCTTGTATAACTCTTTCCTTTGCTTTGCAGAAATTTTCTACTTTCCTGGGGTCCCATTTGCTTTCTTTCCTGGGTGAAGAAGTCCCCCATGATACCTATGTCATGATACCTCTGCCTTTGGATTAAGGTATGGAACTCTGAGCTTCTTCAACACCGTGTCTGCCTGGATGCTGCCATTTTTCTCGCTATGAAGGTAACAGACTGAACCTCTGATACTGAAAGCCAGTTCCAATGAAATGCTGTCCTTTATGAGAGTTGCCTTGGTCAAAGTGTATCTTTATAACAATGACACCCCAGCTAAGAAAGTACTTTAGACTTCCCAATTAAAAGATCTAAAGCACTTTGCTTCCTTGGTTAGGCTTATCCCAGAGGTTTTTTTGTTTTGCTATTATAAATGGAATGTTCTCCTGATTTCTTTCTTGATATGTATGTTACTGGAATGGAGGAAAGCTATTGGTTTTGTATGATAATTTTTAAGTTCCTTCTTTGTGTATGGTCTATGTCCATGTCCATGGGGGTGTAATACAAGTGTATGTATATGTGTATACGTATCTGTATGTGTACATGTGGATGTTAGAGGCAGACATCACTTGTCTTCTTTGATTACTCTCCACATTTTCAGACAAGGTCTTTCACTGAACCTAGTGCTAGCACTCTGTCTAAGCTCCACCCCATAGTTACCTGGCGACAGCCAGGCTTGCCTGACTCACTATAAAAGGGGCTGCTCGCTCTCTCCTCTCTCTTGCTCTTGCCTTCCTGCTCCTGTTCTCTCTCCATTCCCTTCCCCTTTCTCTCTCCATGTGCTCATGGCCAGCCTCTACTTCTCTACTCTCTGTCTCTCTCTCTGCCTCTACTACCCTCTCAACTCCCCTCCCCATGCCCTTAATAAACTCTATTCTACTCTATATAGTCATGTGACTGGTCCCTCAGGGGAAAGGGATACCTCAGCATGGGCCCTCGAAGGCACCCCCTTTCCCCACACCTCACTACCCCTCCATAAAATGTCTTCTTCTATCTTTTTATAAACACATCACCTAGAGTTCATCAATTTCTTAGCTGGCTGGGTAGTGAGCTCCAGGCATCTGCCTGTCTCCACTCCCCCCTCCCACAATGCTGGGGTCACATGTATGAACAAGAGCCTTGCCTGGCCTTTTCATGGATGTTTACAATCCAACCTCAGGCTCTCATCCTGTGTAGCAGACACCGTACTGATCCAGCTATCTTCAGAGTCCTTAGGCTTTCTTTATATACAACTCGAAATTGGCTGATAGGAATTTTTAAAGCCTTATTTTGAATCTTATTCTATTGAGGCCTATTATATTCTCCTGGAAGAGAGTCATTTGTCTTGACAGCAACACACGTGCTGTGTGGCACTGTTTCTGGGAAGACAAGAACAAGTATAGACTCACCTCAGAGAAAGAGAAAACCAAGACCATAGAAAGCATGCCACCAACATCTGATTAGGTGAGGCCATGATTTTATTGGGACTGTTTGTAGGAATATGGGCGAGGAGTTGCCTACAGGAGAAGAAAAGACTTAAAGAAAGCTGTGTTGTTGAGCGCTTACCCTCGCATGGGCTCACAGTTCACAAAAGTTTAAAACCTGGAGCACACTGCCTGACTGGCAGGCAGCTCAACAGGCTGGAGAGTGTCTCTTCCAGGCAGCTCAGGGCATCTTTGGTTTCTAGCTCTGCTGGTCTGGGAGTTTCTCTCAGTGATCCTTCTTTCTTATATAAACTAGGCGAGAGAGAGAGAGAGAGAGAGAGAGAGAGAGAGAGAGAGAGAGAGAGAGAGAGAGAGAGAGAGAGAGAGAGAGGCCTAGTACGTCTGGTTAGTTTCAGGGACTTCCTGAAACTTCTGAGTTGTTTACTTCCTGAGTTTTAATCAGCTTCCCTTCAGGGTGGCAAATGCCAACTCAGAGGAAATTGTTATATGTTAGTATCTTAAGATAAATTTGTGTTTACCCTATCAATACCCTTTCTTTGGGCTTCCAGATTTAAAAACTGAAATATTTTTTCTTTCTGTGGCCATCTTCCAGATTATGAAACATCTTGTGTTCTGTCCCTTCTCTAGTCTCCCTGTCCATCATGGCTGCCCTCTGACATTGCATCCTTTCTACATTAACTAGAAGCTTCCTCCTATTTCTGTTTGCCTCCAGCAGAGTCTTTTCAGACAAGGTCAGATGTGTTCAGAAAGTTATGGCCACAGACTAGCAGAGCCTTTTCAAACTGATATTCCTACAACAACCTTGTCATGATAATTGATATATCAGTTACTTTTTTGAATGACTATCAGTGAGATAGTCATATCAAGTCTGACATGATGGCATATGCTTATAATTTCAACTGCTTGAGAGGCTGAGATAAATCAAAAATTCAAGGCCAGCCTGGCCTACAGAGTGAATTCAAACCCAACTAGAGAAACTTGGAAAATAAAAACAAGAACAAATGGTTTGAGATAGAGTTCAGTGGTTGAATAGGTTGCCTTGTGAAAAGATCTGCTCCTTAAATTCCTATACCATCCTACCATGCCCACAAAGGCTTGTGGGCCTGTTTCTCTGATTAAAATTTTAGCATTCTGAAAGCAGGAAGAGTTTTATCTAAGCCAGTAATGCTTAATGCAGGGCCTTGTAAGTAGCTGTGTGACTCTGAGCCAGTTATCTAATGACTCCATGTCGAAGACAAACATTCATAGAGGTTAGATGCGGGGAGGAGCGGGCGTCCGAGGTCTGTGTGCCAGCTCCTAGTTAATGCCGAGGTGAGGGTGATTTCCAGTTACATGCTAACTTTAGCACCTAACAGCGTGTTGGAACTGGCCAACGTGTTTCCTAGCTGGAATGCAATGACCGGTAGGCAGCATTCTTTGAAAGGAGCGGCAGTGGGAATAATTTCTCAATAAGCTGGCAACTGCAGGAGGGATGAAGACTAGGTCATTATGGAAGATGAGAATCAGCTTTTTAAAATGAAGGACCCTGGGCCATCTTTGTGAACGGCATTACAAGGAAACGTAGAAGGGGCAACACGGTATGTATTGCGTTCGAGGCTATATAGTAACCCCTTTCCATGTTCTATACAGTATCTTATAATCACCAATAGGACTTCACTTGAGGCTCAATAGGGATAACTAAGATTTATTTGACTGCAGTGGCCGCTTTGCACCCCATGTAGCTAGCTGTTCCTAGCCTATTACCCATCTCTAATGCAGCACACAAGAAGGGGAAAGCCCGTACCAGTGGCTCATATCTGTAATCCTAGACCTCAGGAGAGTGAGGTAGGAGGAAGCCAGTCTGGGCTGCACTGTAGGTACCAAGCCAGATTCATGGTGTGAGACTGTGTCTGAAAAATAGCCAGAGGGAGGGAGGGAGGGAGGGAAGGGGAGAGAGGAGAGGAAGAAAGAGAGGGAGAGGGAGGGAAGGAGGGAAAGAAGAAGGGGTGGGAGAGAGGGAGGGGAGGGAGGGAAGGAGGGGGAAGGCAGGAGAGGGAAAAAGGAGAAGGGGAGGGAGGAGAGAGGGAGAGGAGGAAAAAGGGAGGAGGAGGGGAAAGGAGGAAGAGGGAAGGAGAGAGGGAAGAAGAGGAGGAAAGGAGGGAGGGAGGGAGGCAGGGAGAGAAGAAGAAAGAATAATTTGCAGATCTAGGTATGGAACCAAGAAGGGATGCTAGTGGGGCCGGGTCACTGTGGGGAATCCTGGGAAGAATGGGGGCCACGTCCTTGACAACAGGCAGGATATAAAATGAAGCTGCACACAGTAAGGCCAGGGAATAGAAACACCAGCCCTGGTGGGCATCCCGAGCCTTGGCTGCTCATCCCCTCCGAGGGAAAGTGGGTGTCATGAAGGCATCAGGAAATGCTTGCTCAATAGTTAATGCTGGAAGCTGGTGTTTGACAAATGGGCTCAGGGCTGAGTTGGTAAAAATAAAAACCAAAAAACCCAAACAAAACAAAACAAAACAACCCCCCCAAAAAAACCTTTTTATGCTACTTGAAATTTCTTAAACTTCCAGAGAATTAATAATCAAAAACAAAACAAAAAAGAAAACAGGTTTGACACCAGAATAAGCCTTTAAACAGTTTTTAAAAAAGATTTACTTTTATTTCATGTGTATGAGTATTTTGCCTGCATGTGTGCCTGTGTACCATGCGCATGCCCAGTGCCCAAAGGAGGGGGATCCCCTGGAACTGGAGTTACAGATGGCTGTGAACTACCAAGTGGGTGCTAAGAGTCAGACCCAGGTTCTCTGAAGATCAACCAGTGCTGCTCTTCTCAGTACTGAGATTAAAAAAAAATGTGTGTGTGTGTGTGTGTGTGTGTGTGTACCCACACAAGCACACAGGAGTGTGCATGCAGCCAAGAAGAGAGCATCAGATCCTGTAGAGATGAAGTTACAGGTAATCATGAGCCACCTGAGGCGGGTTCTGGGAATTGAACTCAGTCTGTATGGACTCCTGATTGCTAACCCATGTCTCCACCCCTGTGCCATATTTTACGGCCCCTAAAAAGGAGTAGAGAACTGTCTTTTTTCTTTTAAAGAAGACTTAAAGTTGGGAGATAGGGATAAAGGGAGGTGGGTCTTCTGGAGAGTAGGAGTGAATATAATCAAAATACTGTGTGTGAAATTCTTAGAAATCAGTAAAAATATTGTATCAGAAAGCTGGCGAAGTAAAGCAGCCATGGCAGTAGACAGCTGTAGTCCCAGCTTCTCAAGAGGCAGAAGCAGAAGGAACATTTTAACCTAGAAGTTTCACCCCAGTCGGATGAATATTGAGAAACCCAGGAACAAATAAGTAAGCTCACAAGAAAACACCAGAAGCTTCCAGAAGCGTCAGCACATTAGCAAAGTATTCCTTCCCAAACAGCATGCAGGTGGATGGCGGGCAGGCACCTGCCAGCAGGGAATTTGAAATTAAGTAGTATGTGTCACTCTGTACCTTGCAGATTGGCTGAAAGCCAAAACACTGACATGCGAGGTTGGCTCATTAGGAAGTGAGCTGTAGGGCCTCCCATTCCTCCTGAGTTAGAGAAACTGTATACAGGAACCTTAGAGGACTGTTTGGCAATTCTTTTGTGAAACTAATCTGCTCTTGAGATGTGTTCCAGTAGTTGTGATCCTTAGTGTTGACCCGGAGGAGAAGAAATCTCATGTTTACACAGACACTTGTATGTGTGTGTTTGTGGCAGCATTGTTTACAAGTGCCAAGGCGTGAGAGTAGTCAAGTTGCCCCCTAGGAGGGAAAGGAGTAAGTAAACTGGTGTTGTATAGAATGTTCTGTCCTGAGGAGAAATGAGCTATCCACCCATGAAGAGACAAGGAGGAACCTTAAATGCACAGTACAGCGGTGAGAAAGCAAATCAGAAAAGGCAACGCACTATGAACCCCACTATAGGCAGTCAGGAAAATGCTCAGACAGATCAGTGGATGGCGGGGATTCTAGGAAAGAGGAAAGGATAAACAGGTAGAAGGATTCTTAGAGTGGTAAAACTATCCTGCATGATATAAGAATAAGAAACATACACTAGCACAGACATGCATGTCTGCACATATCAAATATATTTAACCAAGAGGGAACCCTAATATAACCTCTGGACTTGGAAAGATAAAGATATATCCCTTCAAGATCATCACTTGTAGAAACATCCCTCTCTGGGGCTGTATGGTATAAATGCCCCCCCCCTCTCTCTCTGTGTGTGTGTATGTGTGTGTGTGCAGGATATGAATGGGATACCTCCATACTTGTTTTGGTGGTAAACTTAAAATACAGCATTGAGTGTGGTGGCGAGTGCCTATGATCCCAGCACTGGGAGGCAGAGGCAGGTAGATCTCTGAGTTGTTTGAGGCTAACCTGGTCTACAGAGCTAGTTCTGGGACAGTCAGTGCTACACACACACACACACACACACACATACACACAAAGAAAACCCATCTCAAAAAAACAAAAATTAAACAAATAAATTGAATATCCAATGCAGGGTCTCATGAAATTCCTGGCTAGCCTCAACCTCATTGTATAGTGAAGGACGACTTTGAACTTCTGACTCTTTTGCCTCCATCGATTGAATGCTAGAACTGTGGGCTCCACTACATCCCATTTGTATTGGGCATGGTGGGCAAACATTCTGCAAACTGAGCCCCTTAAATATCACCAGCCACAAGCACACTCTTGAAATAAAGTCTATATTTTAAATGGGAAGAGAATTGGAAAGTCAATAGGAAACAACTGTAGGAAATCAATAGAAACAATTTTATGTTTACTCAGATAGAAAGTCTTTAAAGAGTAGATTATAAGGCATAAAACCAGAACAAAACAAAACAAAACCCCAAAACCAACCAACTAACCAACCACCAACAAAAAACCCCACAGACACTAAAACTCAATATTCTCAAGGCAGTGCAGAAAGCAAAGGCATCCTAACCCTGGAGAGTGGACATTGAGCCCTGGTGTGAAGAATTCCTGGGATCCTGGCTCTGTCAATAGGGACAATTCCTGTCATCTCATTGGCTCTGTTTGCTCAAGCTGTAAAATCTGGGTGTAATCTGTGATATCTAAGGTGCCTTTGAGTTTGGAATATCAGCCTCTGTATTTGAAGATAGTATAACCTAGCTCTTGGAAGGCCAGACTCAATCACTTGGGTTCAGTTCCCTCACCTCATACCTGACCACAGGCAAGCTGTTCCTGTCACTCTGGAACTTGGGTTCCCATTTCTATACTAGGATGGAGATAGTAAATTTGCCCTGCTTGGGGTTGCGGAATCAATAAAAAGGATCTATTTTTAAAATGCCCAGGGCAGTGAATATCAGAAAAAGAGAAATCATTATAAATGCAGGTTATAGAGGCTGTTTCGCTAATACCCATTTGGCACCACGGTCGGCATAAAAGCCCGCGTCTCCATGTAGCTGCAAGATGCCAAAGGTAAATGAGATTAACAGAGCAGACAGAGGTTTGCTAGGTTCTCCTTGTGGGACAGGAATGAACGGAATCCTAGGAGATGGTGCGGTCAGGACCTCTGGGTTACAACTAGGTCAGAGTCAACTGAAAAATATTCCCATAGTTCAGTGGAAAGTCACTGAAAACTCTGAAGACAGTACCACCCCTTCGTTGGTGTTTTTATTTTCCAGGATACGCTGCTGACTCCAGAGGTCTGACATACTGTTATCCTGGCAGAGACAGGACTTTAAACAGGCTTGGGAGATTTTCCCAACCCAAATGCTAAATGTCTACAGTGGGCTCTGCTAAACTGATGAAACAGCCAGACTCAAGCCTGTGAGAGTTTGTTGTCGATGGCAAGAATCAAAGAGACGTATATTTGACTCACTGACAGGGACAATGATGTAGTAATGATCAGAGGGTGTATTAGTCAGGGTTCTCTAGAGTTCCAGAACTTATGGGTACTCTCTCTATAGTAAGAGAATTTGCTGGTTATCTACAGTCTGTAGTCCAACTCCCCAACAATGGTCAGCAGCAGCTGTGAATGGAAGTCTAAGGATCTAGTAGTTGCTCAGTCCCACAAAGCAAGCAGGCAAAGAAGAGAGAGTCTTTCTTTTTCCAACGTCCTTATGTAGGTCTCCAGCAGAAGGTGTGACCCAGATTAAAGGTGTGTGCTGCCACACCTGCATCTGGGACTTGCTTTGTCCCAGATGGCCTTAAACTCAGAGATCTCCCTGTCTTAATCTTCTTTGATTTATAGATTTCCAAGCCAAGATCCAGGCCAGAAACTTGTATTTCCCAGCCTCCAGGTTAGGATCACAGTTTAGCCCTCCAATTCTGGATTGTAGTTCATTCCAGGTGTAGTCAAATTGACAGCCAGGAAGAGCCACTACACAGGCTATTTCAGAATTCAGAATCCTGTGTATCCATCCCTAGACAGCGCTCTGTCTTCCTTTTGGTGGGTACAGAAAAGAAATATGGATGGTTACAGGTGTGGAAGGCCAGAGTTTGATTAGCTGAGGCTGGAATAGCATAGCCTGGGCTACATGGGGAGACTCTGTTTTGAGGAATGGGGAGGAAAGAATGTCAACCTAGAAGTGTACTTTAGCAGCAGAGTGCTTGTCTGATATGCTCCAAGCTGTGGGTTCAATCTCCAGGAATGAGCACATGCACACACACACACACACACACACACACACACACACTGCTCAAAAGACAGCATATATTTAATAACATCACTAAAAGTTTTAAAGTTTTCTCAGTTTTACCATACCCTAAGTTTAATCTGCTAAAGCAACTTCCACTCCTGAAGTTAAAGTGGAAAAAAAACCCTGTTATTTGTCTATAATTCTAGCATCTTTTGAATCTTCTTAGATCACCTTTTACAAATTTGAGCTCAAAAGATCTGTTTCTGGGATAGTCAAAAAACTAATGTGGGATGATCATAATCTCAAGGTCTACCTGGGATGCAGCACATTCAAGATAACCTGAGCATCTCAGTTGGACCCTGTCTTTAAGAGTATAGATGTTCTCTTAAAAGGCAGTCTTAGTTTCTTTTCTTGCTGCTGTGATAAAATATCCTTAAAAACTTAGGGGAGTGTCTTAGGGTTTCTATTCCTGCGCCAAACATCATGACCAAGAAGCAAGTTGGGGAAGAAAGGATTTATTCCACTTATACTTTCACACAGCTGTTCATCACCAAAGGAAGTCAGGTCTGGAACTCAAGCAGGTCAGGAAGCAGGAGCTGATGCAGAGGCCATGGAGGGATGTTTCTTACTGGCTTTCTCAGCTTGCTTTCTTTTAGAACCCAGGACTACCAGCCCAGGGATGGCACCACCCACAATGGGCCCTCCCTGCTTGATCATTAATTGAGAAAATGTCTTACAGCTGGATCTCATGGAGGCATTTCCTCAAGGGAAGCTCCTTTCTCTGTGATAACTCCAGCTTGTGTCAAGTTGACACATGAAACCAGTCAGTACAGGCAGGGTGGGGGAAGTTTATTCTGGGTTATAGTCCCAGGTTACCATCCACCCTTGCAGGTAATCACAGGTGCTCAAGACATCTATCTGGTCACATCACATCTATAGTCAAGCTGTAAAGAGCTAAAATTGCCCCGAAGAACTTCGGATGGCTGAGAAGCATCTTAAAAAATGCTCAACTTCATTAGTCATTAGGGAAATGCAAATCAAAACAACCCTGAGATTTCACCTTACACCAGTCATAATGGCTAAGATTAAAAAATCAGGAGACAGCAGGTGTTGGAGAGGATGTGGAGAAAGAGGAACACTCCTCCACTGCTGGTGGGGTTGCAAATTGGTACAACCACTCTGGAAATCAGTCTGGCAGTTCCTCAGAAAACTGGGCACGTCACTTCTGGAGGACCCTGCTATACCACTCCTGGGCATATACCCAGAGGATTCCCCACCATGTAATAAGGATACATGCTCTACTATGTTCATAGCAGCCCTATTTATAATTGCCAGATGCTGGAAAGAACCCAGGTATCCCTCAACAGAAGAGTGGATGCAAAAAATGTGGTATATCTACACAATGGAGTACTATTCAGCCATTAGAAACAATGAATTCATGAAATTCTTAGGCAAATGGATGGAGCTAGAGAACATCATACTAAGTGAGGTAACCCAGTCTCAAAGGATCAATCATGGTATGCACTCACTAATAAGTGGATATTAGCCTAGAAAACTGGAATACCCAAAACATAATCCACATATCAAATGAGGTACAAGAAGAACGGAGGAGTGTCCCCTTGTTGTGGAAAGACTCAGTGTAGCAGTATAGGGCAAAACCAGAACATGGAAGTGGGAAGGGGTGGATGGGGGAATAGAGGGAGGGAAGAGGGCTTATGGGACTTTTGGGGAGTGGGGAGCCAGAAAGGGGGAAATCATTTGAAATGTAAATAAAAAATTTATCGAATAAACAATGTAAATAAAAAATATATCAAATAAAAAAAAAGAGCTAAAATTGCAGGCTAAGGCTCAGCTGACTTTCTCTACTCTCACAGTTCCAAATCCCTGGCATAGGGGATGGCACCACCCAGCGAGTAAGTCTTCCCATTTTGATTACCCTCTTCCACAGATAATCCCACAGGCTAACCTGATCCAGACAGTCCCTCAGTGAGACTCTCTTGAGATTCTAGACTGTGTCAAGTTGACACATAAAACCAACCATTGCACAATATGAATAGTTCTTCGTTGTTTCTATCAAGACTTACAAAGTGTGCTGACTAATATTACGTCAACTTGACACGGGCTACTGTTATTGGGGAGTCTCCATTGAGAAAATGTCTCAATAAGATCAGGTTCCTAAAAATGCCTGTAGAACATTTTCTTAGTGATTGATGGGAGAGGGTCCAGCCCATTGTGGGTGGGGCCACCCATGGACAGCTGCTCCTGTGTTCTGTAAGAAAGCAGGCTGAGTAAACCATGAGAAACAAGCCAGTAAACAGGGTTCCGCCTTGCCCTCTGCATCAATTCCTGCCTTCAGGTTTCTTCCATGTTTGGGTTCCTGTCCTGGCTACCTTCAGGGATGGACCCCAATGTGGAAGTTTAAGTCCAATAAACCCTTTCCTCCACAACTTGGTTTTGGCTGTGGTGTTTCATTACTACAAGAGAAACTCTAAGACACAAAGGAAGTTTGTAACTCATCCAATACTGTGATATTCCAATGACTGAAGCATTATCTAGACCAAAGAATATTTTATTTCTTATGAACATTTTTTTTTTTTGATTTTTGGTTTTTTGAGACAGGGTTTCTCTGTGTAGCCCTGGCTGTCCTGGAACTCACTCTGTAGACCAGGCTGGCCTCGAACTCAGAAATCCGCCTGCCTCTGCCTCCCAAGTGCAGGGATTACAGGCGTGCGCCACCACTGCCCGGCTTCTTATGAACATTTTTAAAGAGCAGTGGTGGTCTGGATTTCTCCCTGCACTGGAATCCACTCAATGTAAGAATAAACTTCAAAACATATGCCCTTGCTAGATACCAAATAACACTTACCCTAGTCATTAGCCATTGTAGCACACTTTTTCTTTTAAGAAAAATTTGTGTATGTAAAAGACAAGTACATTTATATTTTTTATTTCATTGCAACTTGTATAAATTTATGAAGTAAAATGTGATACACACACACACACACACACTCACACAAACATATACATATATACATGGAATCTTCCAATGTTTAAATCAGGGCAAAACTATCGAACATCGTTTCCTCATGATGCAAATATTCAAAATGCCTTTTAATAGAAATTTTAAGACTATTAGTACCTATTGTCACATTATCAATCTATTACCTATGCTCTTTACTCTACAAAAGTTGATCATTTATTCTTCTTATCTAGCTGTGATGTAGTAGCCCTGATTACCATTTTGCCATTCCGCACTTCTTTAAATTAATTACATCCCAAATGTTGTCGCCTTCCTGTTCCCCCTCACAGAGTTCCTTCCCACCATTCTGCCTCCCTTTGCCTCTGAGAGGGTGCTCCCCCATTATCTCCCAACGCTGGCACATCAAGTCTCTACAGGTTTAGACACACCCTCTCCCACTGAGGCCAGGTGTGGCAGTACTCTGCTCATATGTCATATGTGTATGGGGACGGGAGGGGGGGTGACTCAGACGATCCCATGTATGCTCTTTGGTTGGTGGCTCGGTCTCTGGGAGCTCCCAGGGGTCCAGGTTAGTTGACACTGTTGGTCTTTCCTGTGGGGTTGCCATCTCCTTGAGGGCCTTCAGTGCTACCCCTAACCCTTCCACAGGGGTCCCCGACCTCCATCCAATGTTTGTCTGTGGCTAACTGCATCTGTCTCAGTCAGCTGGGCCTCTCAGAGGGCTGCTATGCTAGGCTGTCCCAGGAAGCTCACCTTTCTTTGCTTGTGGACAGGCAACCACATGGCTATTCCATTTCGATAGGGCAATTTTATTTCTTTACATTTCATATGGTTGACAGCTCGTGCCATTTGTCTCACTGAGATTGTCATAGTCCACTAACATACTAACTTACTGTTCTGTTCATGTGTCACACATGGGAGGGGTCTGTCGTTTTAGAACTTCATAGTATTTCCTTGTGTGTATAAAAAGTGTTTTCTTTATCCATCCACAAGTTAGTCCATATTCATGCTGATTCCAGTTTTTAATTTTTATAATAATCATGAGATGAAAGTTGTATCTTGATAATGATTTCATTTCCTTGGAATATATGCTTGCTAGGTCATAAAATAATTCTGTTCTAATTAATGACTGTACTAATTACCAGTCCCATTATCAATGTATAATAGTTCTTTTTTTTCTCCATGTCTCCACCAGCACTTCTAATCCTTAACTATCTTTTTAAACGTATTTATTTTATTTCAATCTTAACCGGTTTTTGGTAAGAACCACTCTGACTGGGTTAAAGTGATATACATTCTTTGATTGGCATATTGCTGATAATTATTGGTGCTCAGAATGTTTTACATACCTCTTAGTCATTTGAGCTTTTTTTCTTTTTCTTTTTCTCTCTCTCTTTTTTAGAAGAAATCCCTATTTTCCTATTTCCCCATTTTCCACTGGGTTGCTTGAATTTTGTTCTGGGATGTTTGTTGTTGCTATTCAGTTATTTTCTACTTTGGACAAGTTGTTTGGCTGTTGATGCACATTATAGACTTTCAGTGTCTGCCTTTGATGCCATGGCTGGTGTGTGTGTGTGTGTGTGTGTGTGCACTCGCGCATATACATGTGTATGTAACTTCTTAAAATTTAGGTTTCGTATTCCCCTTTAGAAAAATCTACTTTATGCTATTAAAAATAACATATAATTGTGTCTAGTCATACCACTCTGAATGTGCCCAATCTAATCTGAAATGACATATAATCATCTTTTCGTAATTAATACAAGCATTTATTAAAGGAGGACAAGCCCCAGTACGCACTTCTGAACTCTGTTCCACACTTACACCTTTAACCCACGAAACACCTAATTCCCAAGATGGACTTATGAAGACTGGAAAGAAGGGGTCTCTTACTGAAGGAAGGTTTCAAACCCAGGCAAGGACAGGGCTCTGGGGCGCAGAAAGAGAGAAGACGTGGGAATCTCGCCGTGGATAGACCAGGAGGTGCCACCGGGTGAGACAAGGACATAGGGAGAGTTGAGAGGCAAACTCCGCCATACCCTCGGACCTTGAGAGCCTCCCCCAGGCAAACAGACGCGCGTGCTCCTCTGGGTCTGTGTATTTCTACAGCTGCGACTCAAGAGCTGCTTATCTTCTCTCCAAGTGTTTCCTTGGCACGCAGCCAATGGGAGTCCGGGCTCTGGGAGAGTCTCAACCGAGCAGATGGGCCAGCAGCAGCCAGCAAGCTTGTTGCCTTTGGCTGAGAGCACCACCCTGGAAGTGGATGTCTTGTGAGCGAGCCCCAGCAGGCTCGGCCCCAGCCAGGCAGCCTGCTTCTAGAAGTTTCCCTCTCTTCTCTGTGTTTTCTGTGCTTGTTGAGAACTTAGTGCTTTCGGTCCCTTGGAGTATCCACGAGGGCACAGTGCACAGGTTCAAGGGGTCTGGGTTCTGGTTGCTCTATAGTTAGTTCCCCTGGATCCTTTTCCCTTCTCCCTTGTGGCCCAACTGTCCTTTCGCTGGGCCACAGTGTTGCCCACTCTAAGGCTGTTTATAACAAATTACGTAATCGCATTGGATTCTTTCCACAGGCCCCTCTGATGTGTGCGCCGTTCTTGTCTGGCTTTACGTGTAAGGAAATGGAAGTCTAGAATTCTATTTTTTTTGTTCTTTGATAATTTCACGTATGTATTTCCATCATACCGACCTCCACCTTCTCTTTCCCATTCCAACCTTCACGCCCAGTGAACCCGATGAAGTGTCGTTTGTATGTTCGTGTGTGCAAGAGTATAGGACCATCTATTAGAGCACAGGCGACCTACCACAGGACACATCCCCAAGAAAAGTTATTCCCACTCCCCCCAGCAGATCTTGGCTGTCAGTCACTCCTCAGCTAGGGGTGGAGCCTCAAGGGTCCCCTCCCATCCAGGTTGGATCATTGGTTGGCTTGCCCTTACCCTAGTCTTATTTGTAATGCATTGGTTTGTAACGTTCTGTATGCACCTGCCATGGTACAAATATGGAGGCCTGACGACAACTGGCTGGAGTCAGTTCTCTCCTCTGTCACATGGGTTGGGGTGGGAGGTGGAGGGATACACTCAGGGCGTCAGAATTGACAGCAACCACCTTTACCCACTGAGCCATTTTACCAGCCCAGCCTGAGCTCAGGCTAACCCCAGACTCACGATCCTCCTGCCTCCACCTCGTCAACATATCCTCCCAGCGTGTGCCTCGATTTGGCTTTGTGGGTTTTACGCAGACAGCCGTGGCTGCCGGGAGTTTGCGGAGCAACAGCCGTCGTGTGGTGTCCCAAGGACAGCACATCACAGCCCTTCCCTTCCACATCCTTGGCTCTGACGGTCTTAACATGATGTTCCCTGAACCTTGAGGGCCTTGACACAGATGTCACATTTAGGGATGAGCACTCAGAAGTCACTTATTTTCAGGACATTGACCAGTTGTGACTCTCTGTATTAACGACTGAACGGGGGAAGCCTGTTTAACCTAGATTGAGAGCAGCCTCTATGGGTACAAATATAAATATTTAAGAGGGTTTGACAATGTACTCATTAGCAAAGCAAGTGTAGTCATTATCCACAGGGCCTATGACTTTCCCAGCCAGCTTCTCGCCCTGGTGTGGTACCAGACTCATCAAAGCAGAGAGTGGGCAGTTATCCCCACAACAACCCTGCATCTGTGGGCCCACCTTGCCCGCAGGTTGCTATTCCAGCATGCGGACTTCACAACTGGGTAAGACCATTAACGACTTTTCTCTCCTAGCCACTTAACATGTAGCACCTCCTGGCCCTGAGAAGCCAGCCAGCAGGCTCGCCCAGTTCAGTTCCAGCTTGATGTCTGTAAGTCCTGCAGCCAGAGCGTGTGGTGTCTTCAGCAACAGAGTTTCATCATTTAACTCTGGTGGGCAGCCAAGAGCAGTGGTCTGTGTGTCTCTGGAGCATCCTCCAATTGAAAGCTGGTAGAGCGGTATCCAGCACCGGCCACACCTAACACTAACTTCCACTTAACATCCCATGTCATCTGGAAGAAACGCTATACATTCACGCAAGGTAGCTCCACTCAGACTCCATAAATAACAACAACAACAACAACAACAATAATAACAACAACAATTATGATTATATTGATATAAATACATATCCATCATATGAATTATTATGAACATATATTAATAATTATATGAATATACAATTAACATGCAATATATAATAAAATTAATATATAACAATATGTAATATTAGATTGTGTAATATATTGTTAATAAAATAATTAATAAAATATATGAAATAAATATATAGAATATATAATGAAATGAATATAACATCAATATGTGCTATAATATAATATAATATTAGTAAAATAATTAATAAAAAGATATAAAGTAAATATATAGAATATATAATAAAATTAATATACCATTAATATCTAATATCATATATAATATACTACTAATGAAATTAATAAAAAGATAAGACTATATATAGATATTTAATAAAATTAATATATAACATTAATATTTATATATGTTATATAATTATTATATATAGTATATATTAATAAAATAATTAATAAAATACATAATGAAAATATAGTCCAAAACAAATATGTTTTACATAGATTAAATAAATTGTTGTTGTTATTATTATTGTTATTATTTGTAATTTTTAGTTAGCTTACTACAAAATAGTATGGTTTTCATTGTATCCAGGGGTTTTCATGTGCTTTTAGTTTTGGTTATGCCACCATGCTCCCGTTCTTCCTCACGTACCTTCCCCATCTCTGTTTAACCTTTATATCCCAATATGCCATCCCTATTTGCATGCCACACATATTCTGCTGTCTCCTTCCCCTTTAAGACATCTTCCCTTCCCTCCTCTCACAGGCCCTTCCTAGCACCCTGACTCTGATAGAAACCCTAAGTTAAACACACAAATAAAAACCTCAAAGCTAGGACCGATCTACACATCAGCGTGAACACATGTCATTTGTCTTTCTGGGCCTGGATTATCTCGCTTGGCATAGCCTATCCAGTTCTACCCATTTTCTTAGCAATTACATAATTTCAGTTTTCCTAATGGAGTTATGAAATTCCATTGGCATACAGACCACAGTTTCAATATACACTCATCAGTCAGTGAATATCTAGGTTAATTCCATTTCCGTGCTATTGTGAACAAAGCAGCTATCAGGGGTAATTTGCACAGATAGATACCTCTGTAGTAGAATATCAAGTCCTTTGGGTATGTGCCCAAGGATGCTGTTGCTGGATCATATACTAGTTTTATCTTCAGCCTTTTAAAAGATGCATTTGTTTATTTTTTTTGTTTATTTTTAATGTATGTATATTAGATTGAATGAGTATGTATATATTACGTATATGAAGGAGCCCATGGAGGCCCTTGATGTTGGAGCCCCAGAAACTGTAGCTCCAGGAGGTTGTCAGTCACCATGACAGAAGGTCTTCTGTAAGAGCTCTAAGAGTAATGCTGACCCATCTCTCTCTAGCCTTGAGAGAGAGTGTGTGTGTGTGTGTGTGTGTGTGTGTAGTTGTTTAAGAAACCTCCATACACATTTCCATAGTGGCTGCACCAACATACTAGACATACTGGATACAGTTAGATGCATACCAACCACAGTGGACAGGGGCTCCCTAGACCCTCACCAGCATTTCTTTTTTCTTTCTGTCCTTTCCATTTATTTATTTATTTGCTTGTTTGTTTCTTTATTTGTTTATTTATTTATTTTTTGAGACAGTTTTTCTTTACAGTCTTAGAATTCTAGAGACCAGGATGGCCTCAAACTCAAAGATCTGCCTCCCACCTCCTCTGCTGAGATTAAAGGTATATGCCACCCCACCTGGCTGCCCTTTCTTTTCTTGATGATAGCCATTCTGCCTGGGGTGAAACAGAATTCCAAAGTCATTTTGATTCGCGTTTCACCCATGGCTAGTGATGGTGAACACTTTATAGTTGGTTAACCATTTGTGGATTTTAAAATTTTGTGTGCATGTGGGTGTGAGCCTGCCTGAGTTTATGTGCACCAATATGTATGCGGGAGCCTTTGGAGGCCAAAAGAGCGCATCCGTTAGGCTAGAATGGAGTTACAGGTACATGAGCCACCATGCGGGTGCTGGGAACTGAACCCACATCCTCTGGAAGAGCAGTGAGTGATCTTAACTGCTGGTCCATCCCTTTGCCCCCTTATTAGCCATCTGTGTTTCTTCTTTCAAGAACTCTTCATTCAGTTGGATAGTCCATGTTTATTATGTATTCTAGATATTTATCTGCAAACAAGGATTTTCATAACGCTGCCATCTCATTTAATGTTGATCCAGTCCAGGCATGGTGAAATAATGTGTAATCCCTGCTATTCAGGAGTCAGATTGCAGAAAACTGCCTGAGCCCAGAGTTCAAGACCAACATGGACAACACAGAAAACTCATGTCTCAAAAAACATTCTATCAATCTACCCCTGCCTGAAATTCCTTTCTTGCTTTATTTTGTCCTAGAATAAAAATATCCCTTTTTTTTACTTTCTCATCTCCACAATAACAAAAGTTTCATTAGAAAATGAATTTGGGGGCTGGAGAGATGTCACATTTGTTAAGACACTGACTGCTCTTCTAAAGGTCCTGAGTTCAAATCCCAACAACCACATGGTGGCTCATAACCCTCTGTAATGAGATCTGATGCCCTCATCTGGTATGTCTGAAGACAGCTACGGTGTGCTTACATATAATAAATAAATCTTAAAAACAAGTGAAATGTAAAATGTGTTGATAAATGCTTATAAAAGAAAAAGCTGTGAATAAAAAATTCTAAAAAAAAAAAGAAAATTAATTTTGTCTTTGCTGTGGTCATTACTTCTTAATTATTATAATCCCAGAGCAGATTAAGCCTATTACTTAAATTGTGGCTTGATTAAATTTTTAAAAATTGAGGGATAGCGTGATACTTCAGCAGATAAATGTGTCTGATGCTAAATCTGACCACCTGAGTTCAGTTCCAGAGATCCACGTAGTGGGAACAGAGACCCCACTCCTGAATATCTCTCACTGATTTCTACATGTGGGCCATGGCATGCTCAAACCCATATCCCACCCCCAAAGTAAATATACAGAAATGTAATGGAAAAATTTAAGTGATTGAATAAATTCTCGGTAGGAGTATAAACCGGTCTAGATTCTAAGGAAGTGAGTTCAACAACGCCAACATCTGCTACACCCTAACTATGGGCCTTGCACCACGTAACTGTGAGTTCCCTGAATGAAAGGTTCACACAAGGGTTCAAATTCATATGTGAATGGATGTTCACCACAGCATTGTTTTCTGGTCAAAGACTAGAAACCATCATCTGGCCCATTAATAGGGGGATTCATTAAAGAAGCCCCTAGGTTCTTATGTGGATTCTAGATACGGTAAAAGGAAAGTTGTAAATAAAGGTACACATGCTGTTACACACCAGCTAAGAAGCATGCTGTTAAGAGAAAGAGTAAAGAATAGTGTATCACTTCTATTTGTATTAAAATAAAAAGATATGGTAGATCTGTTTGTTTGTTTGTTTTGAGACACGAATTCTCTGTGTAGCTTTGACCATCGTGAACTCACTCTGTATTCAGAGATCCACTTGCCTCTACCTGGCCTTGAATTCAGAGATTCACTTACCTCTACCTTCTAACCCTAACCTTAAGCCTGAGTCCTGAAATTAAAGGCCTGTGCCACCTCTGTACAGCTGATATTAAAGATCCTAAGAGGCACTTGTTATGCATGGCCTATTTCTAGAAGGCATGGAAAAAGGAATTGCTTTTGAGAGAGGAATTTTTTGAGAAAGGAATCCAAAGTCCTAGGTTTATAGAGAAAGTCTTCATACCAAGATAAAATTCATAGCTCGGTCCCATGGCAGAAGCCTCTAACTGCGGCTCTTGGGAGGCAGAGGTGGAACAAATACATGTTCTCAGCCAGCCTAAGACACATAGCAAGTCCTTTGTGAAGAACACACAATACACATATAATTGCATATCCAATATACATCTATTTACTCAATGCTTACATTATGATTTAAAATATATACGCATAAAACAAAGTTATTGATTTTTACAAACATTTTTCTCTTGTAGCTCATGCTGTTCCAGAACTATATATACACATAGATTGGCCTAAAACTCAGTGATTCTTTTACCTCAGCATCCCAAGTATGCCTCACACCTGCCTCATTCTCTACCATGTCGAGGTACATGACTGACCCGCATTGACTACAGTTACAGTATTATAAAACATGGCCGACATTTAAAATGTCTTCGTAGGCTCCAATGGGAAGTCTGTAAGTAATCTTAGTGTAGTTCATATATATTTTTTTACTTTTCTGTATTACTTTTTGGTTGTTTGGAGGTAGGACATCCTCAAATAAGCCAGGTTGACTTTGAGATCTCTGTATTTCCTAGTGCAACCTTAATTTTCTGAACAGAATCATTTACAGCTCAGAGTGACTACAAACTCATGTACAGCTGAAGGCAACCTTGAACGTCTGGTTCTGTTGATTCTACCACAAAAGGCTGACATTATTAGCACGCACTACTACACTGTTAGGCATTACCTTTACTTACATAAAAACAATTTAAAAGGAGCTTACATCAGGTTTAGAAAACTTGGTAGCATGCCTGAGGTCTCACAACTCCTACTTCATAGTAGAAATCTTACTATAAAATAATAGAAATTGAACTTTTGTCAATACTTCTATGTTGTGTGTAGCTTTGAGCTCTACCCACCTTATCTCTGGGAAGTGACCCCACTACCAGCCCCCTCCCAGCTGAATCCTTGGATAAAAGACCAGACACATAGTTTTTCAATTTTAACTTGCCTTCTTGGCATAATTGCTAGGGGCTACTATCTCCCACCTGGAAAATGCACCCTTATCAATAGCTCCGTACCTCCCACCTGTCCTAAACTTCAGTGGCTAGTCCCATCTAGCCTCTGCCAAACATCCCTGACTACCTGCCTATAGTAGTGGACAGAGGCCCCAGCTCCTCCCTAGACCTCACGTGGCTGCTGGGTTCCTCTCCCTCCAAAGCACGGCAAAACTCTCCTCTCTCCTTCCTTGCATCTCCTTTTCCTCCAGGGATCTGGAAGTCCCACCTGTACCTTCTGCCCAGCAATTGGTCCATGGCTTTCTTTACTGACAGATCAAGAACCAATTGGGGAATAGGACCTTAACATCAGAACTGCCCCCTACCTACATTTCTAGATACTCAGTCTGATTTGGAACATGAAAGCTTCAAGCGTGTGTGCCCACTCATGTAAACTTTAGAAAGGGAGATAGGGATAAAGTGGTTGATTCCATATAGTCCACCTCCAATAGGCTCTTGGTCCATTGGCTTAAACTGTTCCATTCCCCGACGACGAATGAGAGTAATTGGCTTTAGAAGCTATATCTTCAAAACATTTTTTATGTATGTTTGTCCCACACCGGGTCACAGATACCGGTACTGATGGAGAGAGACCCTGTCCTAGTATAGTCCTTTCCTTAATCACACTTTCTCGTGTGTAATTACAGCTCACAGATTCTTCCTGTCTCCCGTCCAATAAACCAGAAGCTAGGTGAGCACGTGACTCACAATTGTATCTCAACCACCATGCGGGGCGCATGGTAAGTGGTCAAGAAACACTGAATCAAGTGTCAAATGAATGATCACAGCACCTTATTTTATATAGGAGGAAGTGGCAGTCTCAGGAGTCAGTTTTTGAGAGATGGGGTAGGAAGGCAGGCTTCTGCATCCCACAGGCAGCATGAATGAATAAGTGAATGAATGAATGAATGAATGAATGAAAGCATTCATTCACCCTTTGCTCCTTGGTGTCTTTTCATACTTAGATCTAATAATCATGGAGCTAAGTCTAGCCCTCCGATTTTTTAAAGAAGGAAGTGAGGCCTAGAAAGAGCTCCGTACCTAAGGTCAGAGAGAGAGAGAGAGAGAGAGAGAGAGAGAGAGAGAGAAAGAGAGAGAGAGAGAGAGAGTCCTGTCTGAGCCTAGTCTGGTACCTAGTCTCCTGCCTCTCAGGCCAGCTCTTTCTTTGTAAAAGCATAGGCCAAAAAAAAAAAAAAAAAAAAGAAAAAAAAAAAGGCAGAGCTGCACTGGCCTCTTGCCAAGTCCCTGCAGGAGGTCACACAGCCAAGCAGCTCTCCGAGTTCCTCTCTATTCTTAGCCTGAACTCTCAATGACTCTGATCTCCAGCCCTTTCCCTCCTCTTCCCTTTGCTTGGCTTGTTGTGTATGTGATTTGTGTTTTAATAAGTGGAGCTACGTGTAGGAAACAGGCTTCAGCCAGTCCCGCTGCAGACACCCCTAAAAGAATAACCTTGAGACAAGAAGGCCTGAGAAAATAATTGGCTTCCTTTCCTCTCAAGTGACCTCGAGTGTCTAAGAGCTGCTCTCTCTCTGTCGCCGGTCACAATTGCCAACGGGGCTAAGCTGCCCACAAGGAGGACGAAATCCCCAGGAACAAGTTGCAAGGGGGACTGACTGCTGGTGCTTGCTATAGAAGCCTCGTTAATTTGGTTATTTTTTTTTCATGTTATAATGTAATTAGACTATTACCTCCCTTCCTTCTTTTCTTCCCTCCAAACCTTCCCAAATATCCCTTCTTGCTTTCTTTCAGGTTGACCACCTCTTTTTCATTAGTCCTTGCTACACCTATCTATGTATATGCATATACACACATATTCTACATGTTTGTATATTTTCTGGGCTGACCACTTGGTGTTGGACACCCAATTCATGTGTTCTTCCCTGCAGAAGACTGTTTCTTCCACTCTAGGTCTTCCTCGGTTGCCTGTGGTTCTTTCTTTCTTTCTTTTTTTTTTTTTTTTCATAAAATAAACCTTTTTTTTATTCGATATAATTTATTTACATTTCAAATGATTTCCCCTTTTCTAGCCCCCCTCCACTCCCCGAAAGTCCCGTAAGCCCCCTTCTCTTCCCCTGTCCTCCCTCCCACCCCTTCCCAGTTCCCCGTTCTGGTTTTGCCAAATACTGTTTCACTGAGTCTTTCCAGAACCAGGGACCACTCCTGCTTTCTTCTTGTATCTCCTTTGATGTGTGGATTATGTTTTGGGTATTCCAGTTTTCTAGGTTAATAACCACTTATTAGTGAGTGCATACCATGAATTCATTGTTTCTAATGGCTGAATAGTACTCCATTGTGTAGATATACCACATTTTTTGTATCCACTCTTCTGTTGAGGGATACCTGGGTTCTTTCCAGCATCTGGCAATTATAAATAGGGCTGCTATGAACATAGTAGAGCATGTATCCTTATTACATGGTGGGGAATCCTCTGGGTATATGCCCAGGAGTGGTATAGCAGTATCTTCTGGAAGTGAGGTGCCCAGTTTTCGGAGGAACCGCCAGACTGCTTTCCAGAGTGGTTGTACCAATTTGCAACCCCACCAGCAGTGGAGGAGTGTTCCTCTTTCTCCGCACCCTCTCCAACACCTGCTGTCTCCTGAATTTTTAATCTTAGCCATTCTGACTGGTGTAAGATGAAATCTTAGGGTTGTTTTGATTTGCATTTCCCTAATGACTAATGCAGTTGAGCATTTTTTAAGATGCTTCTCCTCCATCCGAAGTTCTTCAGGTGAGAATTCTTTGTTTAACTCTGTACCCCATTTTTTAATAGGGTTGTTCGGTTTTCTGGAGTCTAACTTCTTGAGTTCTTTATATATATTGGATATTAGCCCTCTATCTGATGTAGGATTGGTGAAGATCTTTTCCCAATTTGTTGGTTGCCGATCTGTCCTCTTGATGGTGTCCTTTGCCTTACAGAAACTCTGTAACCTTATGAGGTCCCATTTGTCAATTCTTGCTCTTAGAGCATACGCTATTGGTGTTCTGTTCAGAAACTTTCTCCCTGTACCGATGTCCTCAAGGGTCTTCCCCAGTTTCTTTTCTATTAGCTTCAGAGTGTCTGGCTTTATGTGGAGGTCCTTGATCCATTTGGATTTGAGCTTAGTACAAGGAGACAAGGATGGATCAATTCGCATTCTTCTGCATGCTGACCTCCAGTTGAACCAGCACCATTTGTTGAAAAGGCTATCTTTTTTCCATTGGATGTTTTCAGCCTCTTTGTCGAGGATCAAGTGGCCATAGGTGTGTGGGTTCATTTCTGGATCTTCAATCCTGTTCCATTGATCCTCCTGCCTGTCACTGTACCAATACCATGCAGTTTTTAACACTATTGCTCTGTAGTATTGCTTGAGGTCAGGGATACTGATTCCCCCAGATTTTCTTTTGTTGCTGAGAATAGTTTTAGCTATCCTGGGTTTTTTGTTGTTCCAGATGAATTTGATAATTGCTCTTTCTAACTCTGTGAAGAATTGAGTTGGGATTTTGATGGGTATTGCATTGAATCTGTATAGTGCTTTAGGCAAAATGGCCATTTTAACTATATTGATTCTACCAATCCATGAGCATGGGAGGTTTTCCCATTTTTTGAGGTCTTCTTCCATTTCCTTCTTCAGAGTCTTGAAGTTCTTGTCATACAGATCTTTCGCATGTTTGGTAAGAGTCACCCCAAGATACTTTATACTGTTTGTGGTTATTGTGAAGGGGGTCATTTCCCTAATTTCTTTCTCAGCCTGCTTATCCTTTGAGTATAGGAAGGCCACTGATTTGCTTGAGTTGATTTTATAACCTGCCACTTTGCTGAAGTTGTTTATCAGCTGTAGGAGCTCTCTAGTGGAGTTTTTTGGGTCACTTAGGTAGACTATCATGTCATCTGCAAATAATGATAGTTTGACTTCCTCCTTTCCAATTTGTATCCCTTTGACCTCCTTATGTTGTCGAATTGCCCGAGCTAGTACCTCAAGTACAATATTGAAAAGATAAGGAGAAAGGGGGCAGCCTTGTCTGGTCCCTGATTTCAGTGGGATTGCTTCAAGTTTCTCTCCATTTAGTTTGATGCTGGCTACCGGTTTGCTGTATATTGCTTTTACTATGTTTAGGTATGGGCCTTGAATTCCTGTTCTCTCCAAGACTTTAAGCATGAAAGGATGCTGAATTTTGTCAAATGCTTTTTCAGCATCCAATGAAATGACCATGTGGTTTTGTTCTTTGAGTTTGTTTATGTAGTGGATTGTATTGATGGATTTCCGTATATTGAACCAACCCTGCATTCCCGGGATAAATTAACAAACTTAGAAATGAAAAGGGAGACATAACAACGGAAACTGAGGAAATCCAAAAAATCATCAGATCCTACTACAAGAGCCTGTACTCAACACAACTGGAGAATCTGGAGGAAATGGACAATTTCCTTGACAGATACCAAATACCAAAATTAAATCAGGACCAACTAGACCATCTGAACAGTCCCATAAAGCCTAAAGAAATAGAAGGAGTCATAGAAAGTCTTCCAACCAAAAAAAGCACAGGACCAGATGGTTTCAGTGCAGAATTCTACCAGACCTTCAAAGAAGAGTTAACACCAATACTCTTCAAACTATTCCACAAAAATAGAAACAGAAGGAACACTACCCAATTCCTTCTACGAAGCCACAATTACGCTGATACCAAAGCCACACAAAGATCCAACAAAGAAAGAGAACTTCAGACCAATTTCCCTTATGAACATCGATGCAAAAATACTCAATAAAATTCTTGCCAACCGAATCCAAGAACACATCAAAACGATCATCCACCATGATCAAGTAGGCTGTGGTTCTTTCTGTAGAGTTAGTGCCTTGTGGATTTTTGGGGGAAAATGTCTTCTGTTGTCGTTGGTGAGACGTTTAAGGGGTAGTGTCCGACAATCCTAGAAGACACAATCCCACAGGAAACTTGCACAATGATGGAAGAGCCATTGGGGAGGAGGGGTTGTCACAACTGCATTTGGAGTGATCGTGGTTTTCTGTAATGGTTTCTGTTGCAAAAAAAAAAAAAAAAAGTTTTTCTTTGTTGAGAGTTGAAGATTACACTTATCTGTGTCTGTAAGGACAACTATTTAGAATATAATTAGGGATTATTCTGGCTTAGTAAAGTGCTAGTTGTAGGTTCTCCTCCATGATTCATGACTTTACTATACCTGAATAGATAACTAGGCTTCCAGTATTAGGCAGGATTTCTTTTTTTTTTCTTTCATTTAATCTTTTATTTATTTACTTACTTATTTATTTATACTCCAGATTTTATTTCCCCTCCCAGATCCACCCTCTGACTGTTCCACATCCCATACCTCCTCCCCACTCCCCCCACCCAACCAGACCTCTAAACTCTCTGGGGCCTCCAGTCTCTTGAGGGTTAAGTGCATCTTCTCTAACTGAACTCAGACCCAAAACAGTCCTCTGCTGTATATGTGTTGAGAGCCTCATTTCAGCTGGTGTATGCTGCCTGGTTGGTGGTCCGATTGAGGGTTCTCGGGGATCCAGGTTAATTGAGACTGCTGGTCCTCCTACAGTTAAGTCTAATTAGAGAGCTGTTGGTTACCACCTAGGTATGAGTGTATGAGTGTGATAACTGCACCCTTCAGGTTGTTGTGTCTCGCTGGTCATTGTTGGGGTGTAAAGGCATCACAACTAGGTGGGACCACTGCTTGCCTCTTTTCTTGGAAGTTTGTATGATACCTTCTGTACTGTGAAAGAAAGTCCTTAGAGAGAAGGATTTCAGACAAGTTCCAGCTCAGGCACCTCTGGGCACTATGTCAGACATGCATAGTATTTTTAGCAATAGGGGCTTGCCTGGGGACAGGGAGGGTGAGCAACAGAAGGCTACAGCAATAACCTGAAGTGTTTTGGGAGTCTCTTGGACATCCCTGACCAACAACTCTAAAGGGGATTTCTCATGCCTCATGTTGGGGGTTTTATTAGATCTTGGGGAGAGCACTGTCAGCTCAAGATGAGAAATTCTCCTTTAAACTATGCATGCGTATTTATACACAGACTTAGGTGTATTGTAGGTTCTTTAGGTAGATCGTGAATGGTATGATTTCTTAGGACTTTTTCAGACATCTTTATAGGTATCTTACCCTCTTTTCTTGTTCTTCTTGTTAGTCTTGTTGTTCTTGTTCTTGTTCTTCTTGTTCTTCTTGTTCTTGTTCTTCTTGTTCTTGTTCTTGTTCTTCTTGTTCTTCTTGTTCTTCTTGTTCTTCTTCTTCTTCTTCTTCTTCTTCTTCTTCTTCTTCTTCTTCTTCTTCTTCTTCTTCTTCTTCTTCTTCTTCTTCTTCTTCTTCTTCTTGTTCCTCTTCTTCTTGTTGTTCCTCTTCTTTGTCTGTATTTTCCTGCATTCCCCTATCTAGAGCCCCTGCCATTCTCCCATTTTTGCAGACTTCTTTCTCTGTACAAACACCTGCCCTGTCCAAACATGGAATCAAAGGAACTCAAGTGGCTCCTGGCCTCCAGTTACCGAAAAGGACAAAACCAAGGCAGGATACAAGATATGACAGTGGTGTGCAAAATGACCAATGGGAACATCTCTCTCTCATTCAAGTGAGACAAAGGTTCAACAAGAAGTCAGAGGAAGAATTGAAGCTGGGTCTCATGCATCCGATGTCTCTTGCTTGTCACACATTATGCTATGATGGGTGTTACTGTCTATTACCACATAACAAATGACTTTAATATTTGTGGCTTCAGACAACAAACATGTATTATCTGACCATTTCTGTGGTCAAGATCTAGGAATAAGATCTGGATGCCTCTGGATGGGAATGTGGTTAGAATTAAGCTTTCAACCTAAAGACTGGTTGGGGTTAAAGGGAATCTAATGCCAAGCTCACTAACATGGTCATTTGTAAGAGGATAACCTGCCTTGTGTATTGTGGGCTATGTGAGTGTGCGTGTGTGTGTGTGTGTGTGTGTGTGTGCTCTTGTAATAGTAGTAATGGAAGAATATTGTTAGTCATGTGTAGAAAGCATAATAATACATTGCAGGTGCTTAAATTCAGCACTTTGGAGGTAAGAGTATTGCCAGGGTGTTTGGTTTTTGCTGCGGTCTCTCCTGTGCTATTGTCTGTATTCTCATTTGATGCCCACACGGCCTCTTATAACTGTGTAGCAAGGACACTGTTACAGCAGAGCCCTGTCTCTATGACCTCCCTTAACCTTACTTAGCGCTTCAAAAGCCTGATCTTCAAAAACAACCAAACTGATGCCCAGGGCTTACACATGTGCTTTTCAGTAGAACACCATTCAGACCTAACAGTGTGCAAATGTATGATGCCCCATGGTCTGGCATAAGGAAATGATGATCTACTTGCACAGATGGACTTGATGCTTCTTAGATGGTTTCATCATCATGACGTTATGATACATTTCTTTGGCTTCAAACAGGCAGCAGAGGTAGGCACTGCTATCTCTCCTCTAGAGGTGAGCAAACAGGCCAGGCGGGTTCCCAGGCCCTCCCAGAGTGTGGAACATGGCTTCTGATTCCCAAGCCAACCCTCATGCTCAACCTTGGCATTACCAACCCTTGCCTTTTTGAGATCCATCCCAGCACTTGACTCATATTCAATTTTTCAATTCTTCCTCCCTTCCTTCCTTCCTCCCTCTCTTCCTTCCTTCCTTCTTTTTCCTCATCCTTTCTCCTCCTCCTCTTCCCTCCTCCTCTTCTTCCTCCTTCTCCCTCCTCCTCTCCCTCTTCTTCTCTTTCCTCCTCTCCCTCCTCTTCTTCCTTTTCCTTCCTCCTCTCCCTCCCCCTCTTCTTCCTCTTCCTCGTCTTTCTTTAGTCTTGAAAGACAGTATTTTGTTATGCAGCCCTAGCTATCCTGGAACACATTGGCCTCAATCTCAGAGATTCACCTGCCTCTGCCTCCTGAGTGCTGAGACTAAGGCATGTGCCACCACCATCCAGCTTCCTGCCTTTGGTTCTTTTTTATTTTTATTTATTGTTATTATTGTTGTTTGTTGCTTTTATCCAAGACAGGATTTCTCTGTATAGCCCTGGCTGTCCTGGAACTCACTCTGTAGACCAGGCTGGCCTCGAACTCAGAAATCCACCTGCTTCTGCCTCTCAAATGCTGGGATTAAAGGCGTGCGCCACCACTGCCCAGCTCCTGCGTTGATTCTGAAAGCTCACTTCTTCCTCTTTCCATAGTCTGTGGAAACTTACCAACCCTCCCAGGCTTTCACATTTGATTTTCAACAGTATATGGAGCCAACTAGGTGGATTGTCAACAAGTTATGTGGATGTGCTAATGAATATATTACTTAGCCAGGATCCTGACCAGACAAATTAACAGCCTATGATATCTTTAAATTTAATCATTTCCTCTACGTTTTTTTGAGATTGTAATGTAATTGTATTATCACCCCCTTCCTGTCTTTTTCCAAACCTTCTCATGCACCTCTCCTTGCTGTTTCAAATTCCTTGCTTTCTTTCATGGCCCCCTTTTTCATTAATTATTATTCTATACATATTTGTAATGCATAGACATATATACTCCTAAATACATAAACACAGCCTGTTCAGTCTATATAGTATTACTTGCATGCTGTCTTAGTCAGGGCTTCTATTCCTGCACAAACATCATGACCAAGAAGCAAGTTGGGGAGGAAAGGGTTTATTCAGCTTACACTTCTGCATTGCTGTTCATCACAAAAGGAAGTCAGGACTGGAACTCAAAGCAGGTTAGGAAGCAAGAGCTGATGCAGAGGCCATGGAGGGATGTTTCTTACTGGCTTGCTCAGCCTGCTCTCTTATAGAACCCAAGAGCACCAGCCCAGAGGTGGTACCACCCACAAGGGGCCCTCACCACTTGATCACTAATTGAGAAAATGCCCCACAGCTGGATCTCATGGAGGCACTTCCCCAACTGAAGCTCCTTTCTCTGTGATAACTCCAGCCTGTGTCAAGTTGACACACAAAACTAGCCAGTACACATGCATATATGCTACTTGTATGTACAATTTAAAGCTTGAAAATATTCTCTTAACATGTCACATCTAACATATTTTAACTGTAACAAAAATTCATAAAGTTGAGGAAATCTCTTTTCACATAATGAAAGAGAATCTGGGGCTAGCTGGGGCTCACATTAGAGCGTAGCTGAGGTGGGACTCGAACCTGTGAACCTGCTATTGTGTTTATTTGTTTCTGTTCCTTGCAGTGCTAGGGATTGACTTTGGGGGCTCTGAGCATGCCAAGCAAGCACTGTACCACTGAACTGCTTGCCTAGAGTTCACTTTTTGACATAGAGTCTCAATGAATAGTTTAGGCTAGCCTTGAGCTTGCTATGCAGACTAGGATAGCCCTAGACTATTCTTTATCCAGCCTCCGCCTCCCAAGTGCTGGGATTACAGATGCGCTCTATTTTGCTGTCTCCACATTTTGCTGTATGTTCTTCCACACAGTCAAACTTACTCAGTATCTAGAATTCTTTGTCTTCCTCCATTTCTTAATACTCAAAGATATGCATCTTCCTTTCTTGGGCTAGCCTACCCTTCATGGTGCCCCAAGATGTATAGGGCCTGAGCATCAGCTGAAGCTATCCTTTTATTTCACTGTGCCTTTAAAAATACTTACGGTTGAGCTGGAGAGATGGCTCAGCGGTTAAGAGCACTGACTGCTCTTCCACAGGTCCTGAGTTCAAGTCCCAGCAACCACATGGTGGCTCACAACCACCTGTAATGGGACCTGATGCCCTCTTCTGGTGTGTCTGAAGACAGTGACAGTATGTATACTCACATACATAAACTAGATAATTTTTTTAAAAAAAATACTTACTATTAATGGTGATTGTGTGTGTGTGTGTCTGTGTACATGATTTGGGTGTATGTGTACAGCATGTGTGGCAGCTAGAGGACAAGTCTATGTGTCTGCTTCTTTCCTCCATCTTTATGTCTGTCCCAAGGACTGAACTCAGGTTGTACCATCGGGTAGCAGGGGCTTTTACCTGCTGAGCACCTCACTAACCTGCTGTGATTTTTCATTTTTCCTTCTGTGAAAATTAAAATGTTGCTTATGGTAATTTCCCTGTTTTAAAAGTCCAATAAACTGATAATTTCATCTCCCCACCACATTCCTTCACGACATATTTATTGGTAAACCAGGTGTGGTGTTGAATGCTAGTAATCCCAGCATGTGGGAAGCAGTACCAAAGGGATCAGAGTTTGGGGCTATCCCTGGAGACATAGTGAGTTTGAGGCAGGTCTTGAACCCACGGGACCCAGTCAATATGCACCCCACCCTATTACCTGCTGTTTGTGCTATTTTGGATTCACTTTATTAGGTATGTAGAGGAAGGATTAATGAAAGAGTCAAACAGCAGCGTTGCTGTCCTTGAGGAGTTTCTTGCCTCATCGGAGGGACCCTCAGAAGCATCTAGTTGGGTATTTTTACTGTAATCAACTATGAAGTGATTGACTTATTGAGAGTCACAAAATAAGAAATACCAGAGAAGGACTGGGCACTCTGGGCCTTATCTTTCCTGGTTTGAAGTCTATTTCCTGTTTGTTTCCTGGAACATGCTTTGTCTCTGATTCTAAAGGTCTCTGCTCCATGTTTAGCCCCAAGATCTGATTCTGTACCCCATCTCTTCTAGTGCTGTGCCACTAGAAGCTAACAACCAAATTCTGCTTTGGCTATGTCTTTTAACCCAATTGAGAACCCAGGAGCCCAGTGAAGGATTAGAGCAGTAGCCAGCCACAGGGAGCCCTGCTCTGCTCAGCAAACCAAAAGCAAACAAACAAAAGCCCCCAACCTTCTCATTCTTCTCATGCTCCTGGGGCCAGTCTGTCTCCACTGCCAGCCCACATGGGTTTACACACCCTCGGTGCCATGTCTACCCCTTGTCCTTCTCCAATACGGCTCTTCAACAGCAGCCTGTAGCCCTGTCTGCTGATACCTTCTGCCCTGGAAACCTTCACTACCCCTTGAGTCTGGTTGCTGGGGGTGAGACAATGAACATTTGCTTAAGGCACTGTATGAGGTCAACCCCATGCTGTTTCCCAAATAAAGAAACTTCTTGTTGCATCGCCTTTGGCTGCTCATAAACCCTGGATGCTTGCACTTGGGCATCCGTAAACAGTGCTTGCCACTGTCTACCACACTGCCATGATTTCAAGTAACACAAGCACAGAGTCATAAAACACACTTGTCCTCTATGGTTTCTTTCTTTCTTTTTTTTTTTTTTTTTTTTGGTTTTCTTTTTTTTTTTTAATATTTTTATTTTCTATATTCTTTGTTTACATTCCAAATGATTTCCCCTTTCCTGGATCCCCCCTCCCCATATGTCCCATAAACCTTCTTTTCTCCATCTCTTCTCCAATCTTTCTTAAAGAGTGTTCCACTGCCTCCCTCGACCCACCTCGAAGCCATTTCCCTCTCCCCGAGAAAGCACTCTGAGCTTATTTAATGAATTCTTCTGGAATTTGCTTATCGTTAAATGACATGTTTAGAATGCTACATCCTGATCCTTCAGTCGAGGCTTTATCTGCTGACTTCATAAGCATCATGGGAAATAAGGACTTGGCTGGATTCGGTTACCCTTTCCTCTACTTTCTATATGTGCCCGCCCACCCTGTAGCCGCATGTGCCTGACCCAATCACAGCTTCATTGTGGGTATATCGATAGTGTAGCTTCAAAATGCCTAGGTCAGAAACCCTTTACAATAAAAACTTTGAAAAAGTGGAGAAATTAAGGAAGATCCTGGTAGATGGGGAATCCTCTATTTTCATGGGACATATTATTATTGAGAAAATGGCTCCCCTAACCAAGAGACCCAAGACTCGGCATGATCTCCGTCAGTCCTGATGGCAATCCTCCACTGAGTTCAGAAAAACAGTCCTAGAGTCCATACAGAAATGCAGAGACCTTGAGTCACCCAAACGCTAAGCAGAACAGGCAACATCAGTGATAGCACAGTATCTGGTAGTAGCAACTACACCTTGGTATTGACACAGCAACAGACTTGTAGATCCCTGGAGTAGAATAAAGGACCCAGCAATAAAACACGACAAGAATCACTTCGTTTTAGACAAAGACATTGAAAATGCGCATCAGAGAAAAGATGGCCTCTTTAATGTGTAGGGAAAGCTGGATGCCCACACACAGTCATGAAACTGGATTCCCCTCTCTCGTCCTGCCTAAAGATCAATTCAAAATAGATGAGAGACTTTAATGTATAATAAGATCAAAGCCTGAAAGCGACTAGGAAGAGCACTTCAGGATGCAGAGACATCAGCGAGGCCTTTTTCCAAAACAGTCTGCAACAGCTCAGGAAACAATTGCAAAACCCGACAAATACAATTTCATGGAATTAAAAGCTTCCGTGGGGGTGAAGGAAACCATCGCAGAAACAAAGGAACGATCTCGACGGAATCTTTGCTAACGATTCATCCAATAGAAAGTTAATAGGTGAGATATATAAAGAAATAAAAAACAAACAAACAAAGAAGCAAGGGGTAACTACACATATTAATTGATCAGACAGCTCTCTGAGGAACTATAGCGGTCCAATAAGTATTTTAAAGTATTCGAAATCCTTAGCCTTCAGGGACTCAAAACTGTACTGACATTTCTCACCCCTGTCAGAGAGGCTGTTATCAAGAACAGAAACAGATGCTGGTCAAGGATGCAGGGGGCAGAGAAACACTTACACATTGCTGGCAGAAATGGAAATTAGCACAACCGCTGTGGAAATCCCACAAGTTAAAAATAGAACCACACCCTCTAATCTAACGCTATCATTCATGGGTGTTAGACTCAAGGAAAAAAAAATCAAAGCCAGCAAACTACACGTATCTGAGCATCCATGATTACTGCAGCCCTGCTTGAAACTGCCAAGGTGTAGAACCAGCCTAGATGCCCATCAACAGACAGACAGATAATAAATGTGTGGCACGGCTGGGCACGATGACACGCACCTTTAATCCTAGCATTTGGGAAGCAGGTGACATAGGCAATAGAATTTCCCAGTGGTTGTGTGTACAATAGAATTTTATTTGGCTACAGAATTGTATGACATCTGTAGGAAAATAAGCCAGAGAATGTGCGTGAAGCGAAACAAGGCACAGTTAGGTGAACAGCCTGTGTTTTCTTTCTCGGGGGCCATATGTAAATTATAAAATGTATACATATAGAAAATATGAAAACAGGTGTGGTAGCCCACACTTATAAGCACTTAGAGGGTGGAAGCTGAGGGTCTGGAGTTCAAGGGAAGCTATGGTGACACAGCGAGTTTGAGACCAGGTTAGATTGTATGAGATTCTGTCAAAAGGAAGGAAGGAAAGAAGAAAGGACAGAAGGGAGGAAGGGAAGGAAGGAGGGAAGGAAGGAAAGAAGAAAGGAGAGAAGGGAGGAAGGGAAGGAAGGAAGGAAGGAAGGAAGGAAGGAAGGAAGGAAGGAAGGAAGAAAGGGCTGAAAATAGAAGGAAGACCCCTATAGAATGAGAGATGGTTTATAAGGAAGTAAAGAATGAAAATATTAGGAGGGAGTGGGGAAAAAAAAACAAATATCGCACGTCTCATATTAAGAACCCAGATTTTTTCTTTTTCCTTTCTTATTTAATTTCCTTTTTCTTCTTTTTCTTTTTCTTTTCTTTATTTTTTTGGAGAGAGGAACAAGGGTGGGTGATGGGGAATGAATACAGGAGAGATGTATTGATATGCATACATGACGACATTAAAAAAAAACTACTTACAGTGGTTAAAACCATACACTTCTCTTACAGAGCACAGACATTCAGTCCCAGCACCCACACTGGGTGGCTCAATGCTGCCTGCCTGTAACTACTTCAGCTCAGTGCCGCTGGCCTCAACCGGCATTAGTGTGCATGTACACGGGGGTCTCTCTCTCTCTCTCCCTCTCTCTCCCCATCTCTCCCTCTCTCCTCTCTCTCATCTCTGTCTCTGTGTCTCTCTCTGTCTCTGTTTCTCTCACTCACATACACACACAATCAAAAATAATAAGATAAAGATTTTAAAAGAACCCTATTATTGTTTTATACGTACTAAAAATAAATACTTCATGTAGTGTTTATTATTATGACAAGGCCTGTATCAATCACCATTGAGTCCCTTAGTCAGCTACAATGGCTTTTCCTCTCCACCATGTTTTTGTTTTGATTATCTTGTTTCCCCATGCATTTGTGTTTCTAGGGTCTTATCAGCAGTCCCTCCAATCACCTATTCTCTGCCCGTTATTATCACAATCCCTTTAAAATGTGTGGCTCGGGGATTGTCTTGGAGCCTGTGCTCCTAATTTGAGGACCTGCTGTGTGGCTGCCATGCTGGAATCTCTCATCACCACCACCAGGGGAATCCCCCTGCCTCCTTCCCGGGATGTTCGTCTGCTTCCTGGACTCCCCGTCTTCTCTTAGTGTGCACGGCCCCTTCCTTCTCCTTCATGACAGATGTGCTGTGGGAGCTTCCTGAGAGGATATGCAGGACCCTGTCCTTCAGAGTCTTGCCTGTCTGGAGGCAGCTAACGCTTGGTTCCAAGTCCAGTTCCAGGGCAGAAGCCATCCTGCCTCAGAAGCGCATGCGTGGCCTTTATCGTCCAGCACAGCCCGTGGGCTTGGAGCCTCCAGGGCTGCTGTTGAGGAGACCTAAGCCATTCTGACCCCTGACTCTGTGCCAGATGCTGCAGGATTTCTTTGTCTCAGCATTCGGAACGGTCACTGTGAGATGCCTGTCGTCTTGGCCGCTCAGGGTCCCTTTCTGAAAACTCATGTCCTTCGGCTCTGGGATGTTTTCGTCAATTGCCTCATTTCCTTTGTTGTGCTTCTGAAATTCCTGTTATCCTGACATTGCGATGAATTTTGCATCTGTTCATTCTGAGTTCTGCCCCTGCCCTTTTGCTCGACTTTCTGGGAAATGTCTTGACTCTGTCCTCTTGACAGGACGTTAAGGATTTGATTTCCTAAGAACTTCCGCTGTAGACGTTGCTATGGGCAATCGTTTATTTCAGTTTTGGATATCTGATCTATTAGTGAAATTTTAAATATTACAAAGTTAATTGTTACATAGTAGCACTCTATAATAAACTCCCTGATAATCTTGAGCGGTATAATTTGATATGAAATGTCTCTTGAAGGTCCGTGTGTCAAAGGATTAGTCCCCAGCTCATGGTACTTACTAAGGTTGGATACATTAGGGGTGGGGCTTAGTGAGCGAGCTCAGGTCCCTGGAGAATGCAAGGAATGACCTCTGAGCATGGGCTCCCACTCCTTCCTGCTAAGGACACAGGTACAGCGCCACTACAAGCCCGCAGCATTAGAGCTAGTCCGTCATGACCCAACCCCACCCCCGCCCCTTAACTGCCAAACCAACCTTTCCTTTTTATAATTTGATTGTCTTGCCTATTTTGTTGGACCAATGGAAATCTGAGAAACATGCTGGATGAATGCTTGTGATGAATATCTTAAATGTTTTTCAGTGCTCTCATCTTGCTTAATTTATAATGAACGGTACAGCCCAGACTGTTTATCTTGGGGTCACTTTGTCGGGCCAGCCAACTTACAAATAAAACCTTATTCTCAGAAAGTTGTAATGTCATCTGGAAAAATACCTTTTTTTTAAAACAGAACTTACTAGAATCATGAGTAATTATTACGAAACTATTAAGAAAAAATTATTATAATGCCTTAGATGACTAATTTTCAGGTGACTGATATTTTCAAAGGTGCTATTTAGGAATAACTGGGATAAATTACCTATACGTACTTAAGTATATGACTGGATACCTTTTGGTATATATATATTCCTGAGACCAGTATCATAGTCCAAATATCAGTCTCTCCCCAGATTCTCCCATGCTCCTTGGTAAATTTTGTTCTTTGGGTAGCCCCGAGCCATGCCTAGACTTCTGTCCTTCCTTTCATTACTATGAATTCAGTTGCATTCCCTGAGTTCAAATGGAACCAGGCAGAATAATCTCATTTTTCATGTGGCTCTTAGGGGTGGCTCTGGAGCCCACCCTTGACTATCAGGGATGAGAGGTCACCATGTTCCTCAATGCTCTTCTTCTTCTACATGTTACCCTGTCTTCCTCGACACAGCTCTGGGGATCACGGCTGTGATCAGAAATCTAGTCTTCTGTCTGAGCCTGGTTTCAGGAAAGACTGTCTCCCTCAGTACACACCGCAGAGACTGATGTGAGCTGTTCTATTCTTGGTTGGACAGTGCTGTAGAACGGAACCCAGACCCTCAGGCACACCCAGCCAGCACTGAAGTCACTGAGCCACATCACAAGGCTCTTGACACAATTCTATACGTGTGATTTGGGTATTTCATATGACTTCAGTGTCATTTTATTCAAGACAGAACTTGTCCTCTTGACAGGAACAATTGTGTGAACTTAGAGAAGACATATTTCCTGTGTCTAAAAACAAAACAAAACCAAGCTCCAATAATGAGTCTTCAAACAGGAATGGTGAGTTTGAAGAGTTTGTCCCTAAGGCCTGGAGCACACCTTCACACGTGTCCCCAAGCCTGGAGCACACTTTCACACATGTCCCTAGGCCTTTGCATCCTGGGATACTTATTTAGATCTGGCAGCATGCGTCGAAATGCCCTCTACTCCATTCAGAATTTTGATTTCCTGAAATGTTAGCCATGGAAGAGCTAAGAAAAGAATTCGCTGACCTTCCTTCCTCTCACTCCAGTTGGCAGACAGAAACAGTCCTGGGTAGATAAAAGGTCACTAAAGATGACTGCTCTCTGGCATTCAGGCCTTAGGTTCCCAGAGCAGGTGACAGGAGGGCCCTCAGAGTTGATCCTAGGCTATCAGGCTATTGCCCACATTGGTCGTGATCCACGGAGCCCAGGCAGGAGGGCCCAGGAGACCAGGCAGGCTCAGGAAGCGCCTTGCCCAGCTCCCTCTAATCTTGCTCTTCTTAAGAACACCCTGAAGCAGGAAAACAGGAAATGTTTCTCAACTAAAAATGAAAGAAGAGAAGGAGCAGAAACTCTCAACCTCAAAGTCTTTCTTATCTCTAATCCTCCCCCTGACTAGGGATCTCAGGTCACTATTCTGCCCCTCTGAGGGAGCATGGTTTGAAACCTCTAGGCTAGGTCGGAACCAGGCCAGGAAGCAGAGGTCGATACAGTCCTAGCTCTGCACATTCCCACCAATTGTTCTTTTCTCCACCGTCCTGTGTGACCCATGGCCAAATTAACAATTGTTTTCCAAGGGCTGTTTGACCATGGGAGCCTAGAAGAGGACAGAGGGAAAGGTCCCAATGCTAGGTAGCAAGGGACCCAGCAGCCTTTCCTCAGTGAGCAAGAGGACCTGCTTGGCACTTAGCAGCTGAGGAAGAGAGAAGATACAGGCTGTTCATTCGGCCCAGTTCTCCATTTGCTGAAGCATTAGCCAGGCACAGTTCCTGCTTCGTATTTTGTGCAGATCTTGAATAGCAGGAGCAGGGAAATGCTGTCCTGGCTGGTTTCATGTGTCAACTTGACCCAGGCTGGAGTTATCACTGAGAAAGGAGACTCCCTTGAGGAAATGCTTCCATGAGATCTAAGTGTAAGGTATTTTCTCAATTAGTGATTGAGGATGGGAGGGCCCCTTGTGGGTGGTACCACCCCTGGGCTGGTGGTCTTGGGTTCTATAAGAAAGCAGGCTGAGCAAGCCAGGGGAAGCAAGCCAGTAAGGAACATCCCTCCATGGCCTCTGCATCAGCTCCTGCCTACAAGTTCCTACCCTGTGTGAGTTCCTGACTTCCTTTGGTGATGAACAGCGATGTGGAAGTGTAAGCTGAAAAAACCCTTTCTTCCCCAACTTGCTTCTTGGTCATGATGTTTGTGCTAACCCTGACTAAGACAGACGAGAAGGGGTGGTAGCTGTGTAGAAGCCAGGAGAGATGTGAGGAAAGGCAGAGCCAGGAGAAGTGCACAGGGAAGAGATTATTCCAACAGAGACGCCCAGCTGCAATAGTCACACGAAGCTGGAGGTCGTCAGGTCCAAAGGAAACCCCAACTTCCCTTATTCCACAAGTCAGCTCAAATATCCCGATTGAGCTCGACGGTAGGAGAACTTTTGGCTGTTTGAGAAAAGCCAGCACTTGCGAAGTAGATTCCCCTCTACCAAAGGGAGTTCTTTTCCTTACCTCTGGCAGAAGGGACAAACCTGTAGTACCTGTTGGCATATCAAAGCCCATGCTGGCACCACAAGTACCTGATACCCATTTCATGCTCGTAACTGAGCCCTTCTCACTTCCTCCCTACTAGAAAACTCCCTCCAGTTCATGGGCTTCCCCACTTTACCAGGTACTCATTGTCCTTACAACCCTGCTGTTCTTGATATATTCTTGTCCCTGAGTCCCTTACTATGTTTTCTCTATTTTCAATCCCCTGCTATTCTCCCCTCTCTTGCAGATAGCCCTGGCTGTGTCCCATCTACTGCATTCCTACAGGTAGATGTCTACTCCCATGGGTAGATGGACATCTTTCAAAGGCTGCATTCTCATGGGTAGATGGATATCTACCACACACTCCATTACTATAAGTAGATGGATATCAGTCATGCATTGTACTTCCATAGGTAGATGGAGATCTACCATGCACTGCATTCCCATGGATAGAGGCACGTTTACCAAACACAGCATTCTCATGGGTAGATGTATAGTGAATTTGGCCTAATGATGCTTAAATTATGTTAATTTGGGTCCCCAAACTCATTTGTGTGAGAATCCAAACATCCACATGCAGGACACTGAGGAACCCTGACTCCGGGTGGTTCTTATTGGGAAATAAAGTTGCTGGCAGCCAATAGCTGGGCAAGGCTGACTGAGGAGGGACTTTTAGGATTCCCTGGCTAGGGACAGAGAAGAAAGAAGGAAAAGAAAGATCTGCCAAGCCAGGAGAAGTGGAGGAGAGACGCCATGCCGGAGAAGGTGCAGGACAGAGAGCACAGCCGCCATAGACGAGCCGGGGGTGGGGGGTGGGGAGAGCAGTCCCAAGAGAACTGCCTGACTGGGTCTGGGGCAGCAAAGATGGAATATAGATTTTAGCAAGTAATAACTTGGGAATATCGGAGGGAGGTAGCTTAGGCACATTGAGGTTAGGAGTGACCCAACCATTGAGCTGCTTTAGGACTATCAAACTATAAAGGTTGTATGTGTGTCTTTTATTTGGGAACCCAGAACACTGGGGTGGGTAGTGAGGAACGTGCTGTTGCTGCCAGGATCGATTTGAGTATTTAGTTAGGTACAAATACATAGATGGGTTTGCTTCCAACCACAGTGTTGGAGTCAATGCTCTGTTGCTTATTCTGCCACAAGCATATATAACATATACGACAAGTATAGTTATCACTATAGTGACTTTCAATTTTGATTTTAAATAACCGTTAAAACAGATCTTCACTCTCTTCCAAAGGACAGGAATTAGTCCTAATTTTTCGTTTGGTTGTTTGGTTATTGTTTTGTTGGTGGTTTTTTGTTTGTTTGTTTGTTTGTTTTGCTGTTGTTGCTGCTGCTCCTGTTTATTTTGTTTTGGGTTTTTTTGTTTTTGTTTTTGTTTTGGGATTTTGGTTTTGCTTTTCAAGGCAGGCTTTTTTTTTCTTGTGTAGCCCTGTCTGTCCCAGAACCCACTCTGTAGTCCAGGCCTGCCTCTGCCTCCCAAGTGCTAGAATTAAAGGTACATGTCGCCACTGAAGGCTAGTTTTTTTGTGGTTTTGTTGCTGTTGTTGTTGCTGCTGCTGCTGCTGTTGCTGTTGGTTTGTTTTTTGTTTTTGTTTATTTGTTTTATCCAAATGAATCTTTAAAATACAAGTTGTCATGTTTCATGAAAAAAATTCCCACTAGCAATTTTAAGAGCTTGCAACTGATCTACAGACTTGAAGAGAATTTTACTCTGTTAATCGTGCCTCACACCTATAAGCATAATATATATTTATTTGAGATCTTTTCTTTGCTGATCTCTAAACATAGAGAGAACTGACAGTTTTATTCTGTCATGTCTTCATACCCATAAGCATAGCCCATACATTAATTTGAGATCTCTGTGTGTGCATTGTGTGAACCCATAGTCTTGTAGATACTAAATATGCACTCTGCCACTGAGCTGTGCGTATTTATTAATTTATTCCTGGATACCTTCTGGTTCTTGTTGCTATTACTGTTTTGAGTTACTTCTAATAATAGTTTTCACTGGTACATAGGGACACTGTTGAGTTTTCACACTGATCATATAGACAACGTCCTTATCCAAACCATTTTAGTTCCAATGATACTCTGAACCAAAACCTTTTGCTTTCCCTCTAAAGATAGTAAGTCCAACTGCAGACTGCAGCATGCTACTTCCTTTCTTAAAAATCCACATTTTCTTTCTCATACCCGATTGTGTGCTTTTAATGCTGTGCCTACACAAGCTGTAGACTACAAGGCTACCACGTGCTCTTCACTGCAGAGAGAAGAGTTGCAGTTTTTCCAATTTGATGTTTTCAAAGGTTTTTTTTTTTTTTTTTTTTTGATAAAAGCATAAGAGAGGACAGAGAGTTTTGAAGAAAGTGAAGGGGGTAAGGTGTCATAGTTAATGTTGTATCACTGTGAAAAGACAACATGACTACGACAACTCTCATAAAGGAAAACATCTAATTGGGGCTGGCTTGGAGGTTCAGAAGTTTAGTCCATTGTCATCATGGCAGGAAGCGTGGCAGCAGGCCGGCAAACATGGTGCTGGAGGAGGAGTTGAGAGTTCTACATCTTGATCAACAGGCAGCAGGAAGAGAGAGAGCCATCAGGCCTAGCTTGAACACTTGTGACCTCAAAGCCCACCCCCCAGTGACAGACTTCCTCCAACAAGGCCACACCCACTCAACAAGGCCACACCCACTCCAACAAGGCCACACCCCCTAATCCCTCTCAAATAGTGCCACTAACTAATGATCACGAATTCAAACCTATGAGCTTATGAGGGCTAGTCTTATTCAAACCACCACAGAGGGTAATCAAATAGGTGTGACATGAAAATGGAAAAGGGACTACAGAGGATAGAGGGGCGCAACCCAAGGCAGGCAGGGGTGGAGAGGACTGGCCAATGGAAACAAAGTGTGTGGAAGGAGAGATGGCTCAAGCTGGTAGAGGTGCGCACCACCAAACACACACACAAAGAGGGTGGTTCACAGTTGCGTGCTCACCCCACCTCTAGGAGATCTCACACCCTCTGCTGGCACCTGCACACACACGGGGCTCATCCCGGGCATGCACAAAGAGATTTTTAAAAATTCATAAATGAGAAAAGGAAATTACCTTTTATTATTTTAAGAGACCATCTTTGGATTTCTACGTTGCCAAGTGTTAACCTTGAATCAGTGTTTTTTTTTTTTTTAATTGAATGAGTTTTCTGCACATAAGGACATGCTCCTGTGGTGTTCTTTAATTTATTAATAAAAATGGTAGCGATTAATTACCTAATGTTAACCCATCCTAACATTTCTGGTATAAACCCTAATTGATTTATATTAGCTTTTCTACATTATTAGATACAGTTTGCTAATATCTAATGTGCACATCTACATTCATAAGTAAAACTGGCCTCTAATATTTCTCCTTATACTATATTCAAACATCAATACAAACTTTTAAATAAGAGTTAAGGTCATTAAACTTGGAAAGGAATTTAAAGGATACCTCTATAGCTGTAACAACAACTGGGACAATGAGGAGGCTCATGAGTTGGGCGCCAGTCAGCCTAGGCTAACAGCAACACTGCCTTGGAAATCTGACTAGAGACTACACAGCATAGCACCACCATCTTATGGAGGAATCTAAGGCTCCTAGAACCAAACACAACCTTTTCGGATCGTACAGAATACATAATTGTTTGAGACCAAAACATTTGGCAAAATACTTGTAGGTCTCAAAATGATCCCATTCATAATCTCATGCTGTCTCCAACTGAAGGCCTGCAATAATGAATTATTTATTGCCTTTATCATATAGACCAACTGTGGTCCAGAGTGCTTACATCATGAATTCGTGACTTGGGTAAAGCCACGACTAGAAGCCCAGTTTCTGACTCCTACATCAGACCTCTCTCCAACCGTGTTTGTTCTATGCCCAACACAGACTCAGAAGAGATCTGAAATAGAGGGATTCCGTGAGCCATGCATTCAAAATCACTATTTTACAAGAGCCCAGCAATCTCTTCACAGGCGTGTCAAACAGAAGCCCCGTCTACAGTCATCTCCAATGGGTAGGCATGGTGTCTACAAGTCTTTGGTGACCAGGACACCCTTGAAGCCAGGATACGTCCATAGGCTCTGGTACAGAAAGGGATTCAGGGTCCCTACTTGTCACCTCAGTTGACAGGCTCCCCAAGGGCCTGTCCTAATGTCCTCTCAGGACTTCCCTCCATGCCCCTCCCCTGGCTCTTGCCGCCCCTCCCCCGCCGCCCAGCAAGCTGCTTCCTGCACCAGCACCCTGTGTTGCTACTGCTCTCTGTGTCTGCCTCTAACAGCTGGCCCCAGCCTGGCAGCCCCTCGCTCTGAGAATTATCCAATTATCCCATTAGCCCAGCATGTCCTTCCTTCCTCTGAGCTTTTAGCTCCCCCACCTCCCTCTCCCTTTCCCAGGGCTCCTCACAGCCTCCTATTTCCTGAGGCAGTCCTAAAGCCGGTCAACTCTAAGCGACCCACATGTCCATCGGTCTGCTTCATGGCGTTCCTCTCAAATCCAGAGTCACATGACCAGTTAATGGCAGCAGAGAACTAACACCTAGAGCTCTGCCCACCACGGCTGTGCTTTCTGCTTTTTTATCACGTGGGACCTGTCTTATCAAGCGCATGCGTGGCATATCCCTCGAGCGCATGCGCGATGTGTCCCATCAAGCACATTATGGGGTTGCCCCTCAGATGCAGGAGATAATTATCCCCACTGCAGTCTCTGAGTTTCTGGAGTTTAGATAAGAGTACATGGTCTAGGTAGGAATATTGGCCAGGAGCTAAGTTGTAATTTAGTGGATAAGGCTATACTCCGGGCAGGAAACAGAGCATGTGGCAGGCCTGAATGCAAAGGGAGAACTGAGGCTAAGAGGATCTCGGCGGATATTTTTAAGTCCTTTCTCGCCCCCATCCCCGCCCAATTTCACTCATGGCTTTAGAGGGTTCCATTCATGTACAAAACGGCAGTGGGAACATGTGACAGGGACCGTTCTTCACCTTATGGGGGACAGGAAGCAGAGGATGATGGGGAATGGGGACAAGGTGTGTCCTCTTAAAATGTACTGAATCTCTGAAAATCTCTCTCCCCACAGGAGACCAATCATTCAACACACAAATGAGGTTTTATATTTCGACCTATAGAAAATGGAAATACATCAAAGGTTGGCTAAACCCTTTCCAGCCATCAAGAGCCATGGCTTATCTTAGAGTCATTATTGCTGTGACAAAACCCTGGGACCCAAGGCAACCTGAGAGGAAACGGGATTATTTCTTACCTTTCCAGGTCACAGGTCATCACTGAGGGACGTTAAAGCAGGAACTCAAATAAGGCAGGACCGGGAAGCAGGAGCTGATTCAGAGGTCACCGAGCCGGGACACTTACTTGCTCCCCGTGACTGGTTCAGCCTGCTTTCTTTATAGAACCCGGGACCACCAGCCCAGAGCTGCGCCCTCCCGCAGTAATCTGGGTCCCCACACATCAATCTACAGTCAATAAAATGCACGACAGGTTTGCCTACAGTCCAGTCTGGTTGTGGAACATTTTCTCGGTTGAGATTCCTTCTTCCAAAATAACTCTAGCTTGTATCAGGTGTCATAAAACCAGGCATCACACAACCGAAGCATTTGGAAGATTCATCCCTTGAATGGGATAGATAGACAGAGATGAAATATAAGCACAGAAAGGTCACCTGGAGTCTTGTGAGTGACTTACTCCTGAGCGGAGCAACCGCCATCTTACAGAATTCAGCTGTGCCCCCTTGCAAAGAAATTGGCCCAGCTGGGTTTGTTGACTGCTTTCACCCCATCACGGAGGGATGGGAGGAGCGTGAGCCCCTCATCTGAGCATCCAGCTGTTCCTTATCCCCTACCGAACGCAACTCTGCCTTTGTTGCATGTGACTGCAAGGAAGGGTGTTACCATAGAGACCAGAAAATACAAGTGGAACATGGTTCCCTATCTACAGCTTTGGGGAAGCCCTCATCCCTGCTGGGTAAAGGCTTTTCAGGTGCTGCCTGAAATAAACTCTGGCTTCCCCAGGGTGAATTTTGGTGAAATCACTTTAGTTTATCACTGGGACCTTAAGAAGAGAGACAGGCATGGTTTATACTCACACTGGGAAGGACTTTCACCCACATGTGAAGAGATGGCGGGGACTTAACTACGACCATTGCATCGGAGGAATAGTCTACTCCAGGGTAGTCAACGGAACAGATTCTGAAGGTGTTTAAAGTGTTTAGAAAGAATTAGCAGACCAGGCAGTGATGGCACACGCTTTTAATCCCAGCACCTGGGAGGAAGAGGCAGGTGGATTTCTGAGTTCGAAGCCAGCCTGGTCTACAGAGTGAATTCCAGGACAGCCAGGGTTACTTAGAGAAACCTGTCTCGAAAAACCAAGAAAAAGAGGAAGGAAGGAAGAATGAATGAATGAAAGAATTAGCAGATGTGATAAATTGGATTGGGGTGGAAAGGAAAGAGCCCTTATTAGTAGCATTAGCAAAGTGAAGTGTGGCCATGGGACTCGGGATAGAGGGGCGGGATAGAGGGGCGGGATAGAGGGGCGGTGAGATGCCTCTGCCACCTGCTGGGTGAGAACAGCCCACTTTGCAAAGGTGGCAGCGAAGCTGGAGCAGCCCGATGACTCAGTGAGTGAGGACACTTCTGTGAAGCCACGCTTGACTACCTGACTTCAATCCCCAGGGCCCATGTTGTCAAAAGTTAGAACTGACTTTTGCAATGCGTCCTCTAACCCCAGCCCTGCAACACACATTCCATACACACAGTAAATAAATACATGTAATGAAACTATTTAAAGGTGGCAAGATCTGCTCAGCCCTAGGTCAGATGTGATCATCTCTAGTACTGATGGAACCAGCAAAGCATTAGCAATGAATCTCTTGCTAGTTTGAAAAATCCCTTTCAACGTACATCTCTTGGAGTGTCACTGCAAGGTTGGATTTCAGGGCTGGGTGCTTGGGAGTTTCTGGGGTTCCTTTCTGTGGACACGAGATAGTCATCTCTCTTTTACATGTAAACTAACTCTTATTAAAGTTTCATCATTCCTTCACCAGGCTGTTGTGTCTCTCCCAGGTCTTCTCCAACATCCTTTCCACCAAACACTTTCTTGGTTCCCAGACCTTTCTGCCTCCAGCACTATACAATTCACTTTGCCTGGGAGCTGCTCACTCACTGGGGTAAAGGTAGTCTGAAACTGCAGATAACTTTTCCCCAGGTCAGCTGCCTGGAGCTATCCAGTGCTGAACTGAACTAAAGAACCAAGTCTGCCCAGTTAACTACTTAGCTCCGCCCAGTTAACTTAGCTCCGCCCACTTCTTGCAGGGCTACCTTTTCAAACTCGGTCAGTTTTACCTGTCCAGTCTGCTGAGGTCATTCTGAATCCTGATTTTGGTTCAGATGTTCTTCGCTATGTCTTTCCTTCATTCACCTGTTCTGCACGTACGGCCGTCTCTATGTTCTAGACTTTGGTTAACAGATGGGAAGGTGTAGGATTGAAAGCAGGAAATGATCTATAAGGAGGGTCCTTTGCTTCAGTCCTTTGCCCATCTGGACACCTAGCCACCAGCAAAGTCCTAGACAGGGCTGGTTAGGACAGGAGCCACATCCCATGTGTCCGTCCCACCTCTAACCACTAGGGATCCTTGCTGGTAAACACTGAGCCTGGGGTTAGCCTTCTGTGACCAGAGTTATAACTGAGACTCATGCCCGTCATATCTCTTCTTGTGGCTGAGCGGTGGCTGGCAGTGAGCAGACTGTAGAAACAGTTCTGTCCCCTGTGGTGCCAAGGACATCAAAGCTGTCAGTCAGTCGATTAGTTGTCGTAATAATAATGATTTTTGAAAGCTGATGTCGTGTCTGCCTCTTCAGCACCTTCACACTTCTCATACTGTTTTATCTGAGGGGAGGCATGCCAGCTCCAAGAGTGACTAGTCCACCATCAAGGACTCCGTGTGACTCTCCTCCTCTGGCTCTGCACTGAGACCCCATCAGAACCCAGCAGGAGGTGGAAGCAAGAAGCGCGGTTGTCTGGCGAGAGACACAACAGCCAGATGAAGATAACCTGGGGTAACCACAAGATGCTCCGTTTTGTCTCTCTGGTTGTCCTAAGAGTCCTGATGGCAACCACAGGTTCCGTGCTTAAAGTTTTTGAAGAGACAACTCAGTCCCCAAAAGTCTCAACAGGCTTTCACAACTGCAGAATCCCTGACGCTAAACTAGGTTCTGTTCCAATTGCCCCCATTTCCAAATACTAAATGTGGGTGGTTTGAAGGGAGCAGAAAAGAGACATCAAAGCCCTGACAAGCTCCTGACAACATTTTAACTTGAAAATTGCCTCTAAATGGATGGCATAATTCTGTGTAGGCAGATGGAAATCAGGCAGAGTTACTCACAGGCCCCTGGGGCTTCTATCTCTCAGCGGTTGGAGAGTCACGGCCCTTGAGCTGACCACCCCAGCCACGGCTAACTCCACCTGGCTCGCTCTGGGAAAGCCAGGAAAACGTGACCTCTTCCTCCTCTGAGCTTACCAAATTCACATCTCTCTTCTGGCCTTCATAACCCAGGACCAGTTTACTCTCTTAGGCTGATTGTTGCCTCCCTCTGTGTGCCTCCAGCCCCAGGCTCAGTGTGGACCAACAACGATCCCTCAGTGATTAGAGGTGGGACAGAGACAAGGTCAAGGTTCTCTAGCGGGCTGGAGCATGGCGACCATGCTGCTGTCAGGTTCTGACCTTCTCCCTTTCCTCTCCCCTGCTAAACCATTAGAGTGCAGCCTTAAAGCTGGCCCCCGGTGTCTGTTCCCCTATTTGGCCACTGACACCAAACACTGAGGTCCAGAAGTTAAAATGCATCATTTGGCTATACTGGATAACTTGTCCAATCAGGACTTACTAACTCACCCTAGCACAGACGTCTCCTTTTTTCCTTAAAAACCATCCCCGCAGACATACCTGCTGCTGCTGTTGTCCATCCAGAAGAAGCCCCTAACCCTTGTTTGCCCCTCTAGAGTAATAAATTTCTTTTATGCAGAGAATTTGGCGTTCGGGTGTGTTCTGTGTGAACCGTGAGGCTCCCTACAGAGGAGATATGACCCAGATCCTAAGCAGGTCTCTTAAGGTCTTTTCTGGTAGCTAGGTATCTGTCCAGATGCCTAAATAGACAGAATCCTTCTCCCCTCCTAAAATTATTCCTTGGATGCAGTAATAAAGGTGGATCTTTGTGACGGTTTCCCCTCTAATAGAGATGCCACTGTCTGTCTTTAGTCACACTCCATGCTTGGGAGGGAGAGGAGATGGAGGTACACTTCATCCCTAAGAAAGAAAAAAAAAAACAAAAAACAGATGGGCTGAAGAGGTGGCTCAGCCTCGTGCTCTTATAGAGGACCCAGGTTTGGTTTCCAGCACCCACACGATGTAGCTCACAACCACCTGTAACTCCAGCACCAAGAAATCTGGCTCTCTCTCTCACAGGTACCAGACACACATGTGGTACACAAGCATGCATGCAGACAGAACGTTTTCACACATAAAATAAATGAGACTTCCTTTAAAAGAAAAGGCAACGCCAGATGTCTAGAAGGGCACCCCCATGCCTGGGCTACATGTTCTCTCTAGCTCCTCTCTAGGGGCCATCGATCCTGGTTTTGAGGCCTGGTGAGCTGTCCCACCCACTGGCAGTTACTGCTAATACAGCCACAGGGAGAAATGCCTGAGGACGCCTGAGGGGCTGGTATGTCCAGCAAGGAGAGCATCACAGGACAAGGCGTGATGTCACATCGCCTCTCGGAACGTCTGGCTCTCCTCAGCACTGTCCCCTCTAAAGTCACTTCCCGTCAGCAGAGGGTGGCAGCCTTATGCAGCTGAGATCTCAGTGGGAGAGACTCTTCATACTCAAAGCCATAGAGATGTTGGCGGGTTAACCAGAAGACAGAGGTGTAGGTCAGGATAGAATGGATTCTCTTCCTGGGTGGTTTTGCCCTTCCTGTCCCACAGCCCAGGAGTCAGGCAGGTTTCACAGAACCATCATCTTCCTGGACATTTCGCTTCCATGGACCTCCCGGGGGTCCTATGTTTCTATCACAGCTAATTTTTTATTTTACTCCTTGTTGTTGTTGTTGTTAATGTTGCCTTTGTTCTGTTTTGCTTGAGATGGGGGTCTCTCTACATTGCCCGGGCTGTCTTGGAACTATCTATGTAGGCCAGGCATTGAACTCACAGAGAGCCCATCTGCCTTGGCCTCCCAAGTGCTGGGATTGAAGATATGCACTACTGTGCCTGGCTTCCCATCAGAGTTTAAAAGGTCAACTTCCTGTTTCTGGAGAACGGATTCAGGAGGCATCGGTGGGCTATTTCTCCTCCCCAAGAGGCCCTTCCTCCATGTCCTATGGTTTTCCACTCCGTGGTCAACACATAGACCTGTGGCTCCCCTCAACTCCTTAAGTTTCACAGGTCCCCCTTCATGATGCCTCCCCTAGGGACATCAGGAACCTCATGCAAATGGCGAGAGCTATGAAGGCAAGGAGAGGAGCAAGCAGGGGCCCAAGGATCCTGTCTCTCAGGGGGCCAAGATAGGCTGAGATCCAGCTCAAGGCAGGTCTTTGCTCTGGGGCCTCCCTGCGGCCCTGACATTCTTGCACTAGAGACAGCCAGGAACCCAATGGACACATGCCTAGGACAGGCCTGAATAAAGCCCTTTGGAGCTGGGTGTGGTGGTACAGCCTTTAATCCTAGCACTCAGGAGTCAGAGATAGGTGGATCCCTGTAATTTCAGCATCCAGAACTACATAGTAAGACCCTGTCTCAAAAACAAAACAAAAACAAAACAAAACAACAACAACAACAACAAAATGTTTGAAAGGGCAGAGAGGCCCTTGAGCAGAACTTGCATGTTACAGACTCCTTCATTACCTGCGTTGCTGCAGGCCTGAACTCCTGCTGAGGTGGCCACTTGCCTGTGCCTTAAATTGTAACAGCTTCTGCTGCTGCACAAGCAAAGTATTTGTTTGTTTGTTTGTTTGTTTGTTTGCTTTTGAGACAGAGTTTCTCTGTGTATCCCTGGCCGTCCTGGAAATCGCTCTGTAAACCAGGCTGGCCTCAGACTCAGAGATCCACCTGCCCTCTGCCTCCTGAGTGCTGGGGTTAAAGGTGTGTGCCACCACCTAGCTTAAAATCCGTTGTCTCTGAGCCGCTCCACTTTCCAGTCTCAAAAGTCTCTTATCTCAAAGCCTTCTTTGCTTTCTGTTTGTTCGTTTGTTTGTTTAAATCTCTTAAGACTGTTGTTAAAGTTTTCTCTTTCTTGGGATTTGTAAGTTCACTGAGTGTGGTTTTTGAAAAAAAAAAACTGTAAAATCTGTAACAAAAAAGTTAACTTAAACCTTGTAACAGAAGGCACTAAAAGTTAAAAGAATCTATACATACGTAACCTTAATTTGCTACAAAATTGTGTGTGTGTGTGTGTGTGTGTGTGTGTGTGTGTGTGTGTGTGTAACTTGGTTCAATTCTTGTTCATGAAAAATAGGACTTACAAACAGTACATCTCATGATTAAGGTTTATAAATTCCTAAGGTCCATGCAGGCAAAAACTGACTTAAAGAACTATATCTGGCCTCCTTGTCTTTTGCTAATTTGCTAAGCTTTAACTGTTTGGATAAACTGAGTCATACAAGAGACTGATATTCTGTAAAGGTGCATTATGAAAGGATCAGGAAAACAAGGTTCCCAGTCTCCCCACAGAGAGAGACTGTTTAAATTTTAAATTCAATCATGGTAAAGTATCTTCCATTCAGACTTTTTAAGGCTCAAACTTAACAGGGATAACACTGCACGATCCTAACCTAATCAAAGCTACCAACTTGTTTCGAATTGTTAAAGATAATTAAGACATGCAAGTTAACGGTCAGTCACCTGATAAATGACTGAATTCTTTAATGTGCTCAGAACGGTGCTTGCAGTCCTGTGTACTTAGTCATGCTTAGTACAAATATAATTCATCCACAACAGCGGGGCTCACAACACATTAGACAGACCTCTATCTCCCAAAAGACTTACATTTCGATGTAGCAAAATTACAATTATGAAGTAGCGACAAGAATAATTTTATGGTTGGGATGGTCACCCACAACCAAGGAACTGCATTAAAGGGTCTGGGCGTTAGGCAGGTTGAGAATCGCTGATTTATGGGGACAATAAGCGTTAGCCTTCTGTATATGTCAGGGCTGAGCCTGAAATCAATTAGTTTCTTTCTAATCAGGTAGACTTAAAAGATCAGACGTCAGTCCTCAAACCCTCAGGGAGAGCTGGATGTGGCATTTAACGTGTTTGATGAAAAAGGCCTCTCATGGTAGACAAAACACCAGCCCCTGGTGGCAGCGGCTGAGGCTACCTCCAAAGCAGATAGGCAGCAGGGGACTCCACTTGGACCTCGCTACACTGGGTGAAGAACCATTTATGCCTCACCCCTGCCAGGGCTTGCGGTGACATTGGGCTAACTGCTCTACTCGGCCTCATTAAAGTAGCCAGTTCAAGTTTCTCCTCCACAGGAAAATCTCTCAGACCTGTCCTGGCTGGCAGCCACAGACTGATGACCTCCGCCCCCCAGCAAAACCATCACTATCTCCGTGGAGGACTCCAGGTTGGCTGTCCAAACAATGGGTAAGCCTCTGCCAGGTTTATACCTCCCTAATCAAGTTTATCCTGCTGGTCACGTCCACCCTGATTTTTCTCTCTGCTCTGTCACGGTCACACTTTGTAATGTTCACGGGTGCACACCTTTAGTCTTGCGATTGGAGGAACGACACGGGTTTGTTCGCATCAAGACACACGTCCTTGCGCTGACGGTCTCTGCTCACAGTGGAGCCTATGTGAGGTACATGTGGGCATGGGACATTGAATCTTGAAGACTCAAGGAAGCCTAGGCTGGCCCTGGGCTGACCGAATGGATTTAGAGGTCCTTCCTAAGCCCCTTATCCTGATCTCCTAACCCCAGTGCCTACCTACCCCTGTGCAGCTCAACCCAAAAGCTCAGTTCCCAGAAAAGGCTAGACTGGTGAGACTTCTGTCTCTGCGCTTCTTCCTGGTCTTCTCCTACCACCCGGGGACCAATGTTCCTGCTTCTCTGCCTCCTCACACACAGCCTGGGTCATTGTTCCGTCTTCAGCCAGCACAGTCCTAAGGAGGGAGGAGCCTGTGAGGATTAGGGAACACTCAGAGTTCATATTGGCACTGCTTGCCCCTACTATTCATAAGATGCTTACCAACCCTGGTGGAGAACCACCAGGGGCTGTTTGTGCAGGGTTCAGAGCTGCTGCTGAGAAGGGTCCTGGACCGCTCTTCTCTGAAATCAGCTAAAAGGACCTCTGATTGATGGCATGGCCAACGAGGACTGTAGCAACTTGCGTATTTATCTGCCTCTGTGTAACAGGAACACTTAAAGAATGTAATGGAAGTGTCAGGTGGACCAAGTAATCTATTTTTCCTTCCTTCCTTCCTTCCTTCCTTCCTTCCTTCCTTCCTTCCTTCCTTCCTTCCTTCCTTCCTTCCTTCCTTCCTTCTTTCCTTCCTTTCTTCCTTCCTTCCTTCCTTCCTTCCTTCCTTCTTTCCTTCCTTCCTTCCTTTCTTCCTTCCTTCTTTCCTTCTTCCTTCCTTCTTCAAGACAGGGTTCTCTGTGTAGCCCTGGCTGCCCTGGAACTCTCTCTGTAGACCAGGCTGGCCTTAAACTCAGAAATCCACCTGCCTTTGCATCCAGAGTGCTGGGATTAAAAGTGAGGACTACTTGAAGTAACTCGAAGTTTCTTAAGTTGAAGGTACAAACATTATTCCACACAATTTGGCTTGGTTGAGAGAGAGTTCATCATCGATTGATTTTAAAAAGCGTGAAGGCCTGGGATTTTACGTTCATCTCTCTCCACTTAGCTATGTAACCTAGGGCAAGCACTTAACCTCACTGAGCTTGTCAATTCCCTGTAAAACAAGGCTCCTCAGTTCTAACACTCCTTCCCTGAATCACAGCCTAAGAAATACTGAACTGCCCTTGGAGGCCCTGTCAGAACCCGCCATGGCTCCCTGCCCATCCCAAGGTGTCACCCCTATCCATCACAGTGAGATAGCAGCGTCTCCTTCAGCAGGGCCCAGAAGCCAAGACTGGAGCAAGGGTTTCTCACAGGTTTCTTTGGTGGAAGAAAGGGAGGCCAGAAGCTTGGCCTCAGCCCAGATCTGTTTCCGGGACCTTTGTAGCCTCTTGGCTAAGGAGCAGGACATGGGAAGGACTGATGGACACAGCTGCAAGATGACTTACGGACAGGTCTTCCTTGTAGGACACATGGAAGGAAGCAGGGGAGGGGAGGCCCTGAGGTCCTCTCACTTTCAGTTCTTAGGACAGGAGGGGGGTGGTCAATGATCCTGCAGGTGTGACTGAACACGCAGTGCCCCCACCTTCTGTGATGCCTGTGAGGAATGACGAGGTCCCCTGGGAAATGTAAGTGCGCCACCCCACGCACACCCACTCCACCCAACACATAGGCATCTGGATTCTGGTGCGAGCAGGAGAATAAGGAGGCTTTGGAAAGCCCCCCCCCGCCCCCCCCCCCCGGGATTGTCAACCTGCAGATCAGATTCGTCTGCTGTTCCTATACATCCAGTTGGCTCATTGTGTGTGCATCATTGTGTGAGCTCATTGTGTGTGCATCAGACCTGGCTATGGGATGGAGGAAAGAACTCACATCATTCTTAGCGGGCAAATTTAAAACACGGTGTGGCTCATTTTATTTTACCTCAGGAAAAAAAAAAAACCACAAACAAACAAACAAGTCCCCCTGCCCCCCGCCCCCAGAAGGAAAGGCAGTAGGCAGGACCTCAAACAGGGCAGCTCTGAACTACCAAGGCTCGGGTCCATGGCTTGGCATCTCTAACCTCTCTCCACGGTCTGGCACCCTGCCCTTTCATAGATGCTGTCTTCCAGCCCAACCTTGTTGGCCGGAGATAGCCCTGTGACTAAGTGCATGGCAGCTTGGGCTAGCCCGAGAGGACCGTCTGCAATTCCTTGGGGGTGCGCACAGCAGGATCGACCACAGACCCAGCAGCCGGGGTGGGGGTGGGAGTGGGAGTCAGTAAAATAGAAAGGGTTTCCTCACATTTTCATCTTCTTGAAAAACAAAAAGAGCCAGGTGCTACTTCTAGGCCAGCAGTTCCCTGAGCCCTAGACGGTCTGGGGGGAGAGTAGTGTTTTAGCAGGAGACCTGAAGCAGCCATACCCTAGCAGCGGGCCAGGCCTCTAAGCCACAGCTGCTCTACAGAGACAAGACAGCTTTTTTGTTGGATGCTTCTGGAGCAGGGGAACTGGGCCCTGCCTTTAAAGATGCTGCGGCTGCAGCCCTGACCTAACCCAGGGCCCTATAGCACGAAGCATCGCTTCCTTCACCCCAGACCTTTCTTACTGGGCGCCATGCTGCTCTAGCCATGCTCAATGCTCCCCCTCTTTGTAGTTAAAAGTGGGAGCCAGGTGCCCAGTGGGTTTCCTGGTGTGGTATTTCTTCTCTGAGTGAGATTGGTCCAGCCAACCAAAAATATGAAAATGTCTTTCCCTCAGGAAGGGGCAAACTCTGAAGACCATGAGGATGTTCCTACTCTACCCTGGGTCCCATGATCCCCTAGGTCAGCGTGCTCTTGGCCTTCCTGATGCTCCTGGGTAAGAAGTTCCACATCCCCAGGAGACCCTTGGGAGCTCCCTCCACTCCCCAGCCCCAGGGTGTAGCCATTGGGGCGCCGTCCTGAATGGGGGGCACTGCCATTGGCCCACACCCCCAGGGGGTGGCCATTGAGGCGGAGGCTAACCTGCTCTCCCTCAGTGCTGTGAGCCGCCAAGGCCCAGGCACTGGAACCCCCGGCCTTGAAGGGCTCCTGCCGCCTCAGGACATGGGTTCGGATGATCTTCCGGAAGGTCTGGCGGAACTCCCGGATCCTGTAGGCGTAGATGAAGGGGTTGACGACGGAGTTGCTGTGGGAGAGGATGATGGCAAGGTACATGAGCCACGGAGGGGCGTGCTGGCACGTGGAACAGAAGAAGGTGAAGCAGTTGATGATGTGCAGGGGCAACCAGCAGAGAGCAAACAGCCCCACAATGATAGCCAGGGACTTGGCAGCATGGACCTCCTTCTGCAGTGTAGAGCGAGTCCGCTCCCCCGGCAGGGGTTGGCTCTCCATCTGCTTCAGCTGTCGCCGGGCTGCCAGGAAGATCCGTAAGTAGATGGCCAGCATGAGCAGGAGGGGCAGTAACACGAAAGCAAAGAAGTTGTAGTAGACCATGTAATTCATGGGTACCACGTCCTCAAACAGACAGGTCACCCGGCCCTCGCCGCAGGTCTTCGTGGTGGAGTTCTCGCCTTTCTGGCCACAGTTATTCCAGCCCAGCATGGGCGTCAGGCCAATGGCAAATGACAGCACCCAGCAAATCGCGATGATACCCTTCGCCCTCATACCTGTCACCAAGCCGTTGTACCTGGGGAGAAAGGACATTAGAGACCCAGTGATGTGGGGTCTAGTGGGACGAAGAAGCCCGCAGAAGCCCAGACGGTCCCCGTGTGCTAGCGGTAGGGTCCGGGGTACTTCCTGTCCATAGTCTGGGTAGCATAGTCTTCTAAGTGAGGTGAGCTCTGTCTGTCTCACAGCTGCAGGGAGGTAACGGGAAGCAGACATCTAGGACAGGGAAACCCATCACACAAATGTTCAGGCGTTATTATTAGCCTTAGGTATAGTCTTGAGACTCAACTTGAGTTTGGTTCAAGAGAAATAGACGGTCTTAGAGGGCTATGTGTTACTTCCATAATGGCTAAGCTTGGTTCCCATTAGAATGTGCTTTCCTGTCGAGTAGGGCAGATCCAGAGTTCTGGAAATGGAACCAGCCAGATGGCCTGAGCCACTTACAGTCCACGCCCTTTCTTCCTACAGTCCTCAAGAAGAGGCTGCCCCAGGGTGTGGAAGAGGAGTGGAAATCCCGAATCCAATAAAATGTCACCTCCCCTCCGATCCTACCCACAATCCTCTGGGCAGAAATGAGACAATTATGTATTGATATTTCTCATGGCAATCTTAATAATCAAGAGGTACTGAATAAGGTGGGAAAGAAGACAGTAATTTATGTGCCTGAGGGTTGGAGGGAAATGTTCTTGTGATGATTGCCAGTTCCGGGTTGTGGGGAGGGGGCCTTGATTTGTCAACTAGAAAGTAGCCTCGACGCCACTGGAAATACATCATCATCATTTTGGTAAAAGAATGTTTTGTTTTGTTTAAGTCTTCTTGACTTAAAAAAAAGGGGGGAGGCTTTGGGAACTGCTGAGGGATAAACTCATGTTTAATGGTTTTGATTCTGGCATCACAAGACTACCTTCCCAGTAGAAGCTTTCGCTCTTCAAGGTCAGGCTAGGCATCTTGGAGGGGTTTCTTGCCTCCTCCAGGGCTGGGGGCCCACATGGAGTAGAAGTCCCCTGCATGTATCTCTATGTCGTCTGCTGGGGGACAGGGGCATATGATATGGTAGGTATCAAGGTAAACATACACACTCTTTAAATTCCAGACTCAAAGCAGCGACAGATAGGCTATTACCTGTGTACGGGTGGCAGCCTCAGGTGCCCACCTCCTGTGAATGGACATGAGAGGAGGGCTGGGATGTGCTTATTCTGTCTTTGTCTCAATGTAACGTGTATGCCCAGGGTTAAATAAGTCACCTCACACAGTGAGGCTCTAAGCACAAGCTTCATCATAAAAGAAAGAAGGAAGGAAAGAATAAGGAAAGACAGACACAGAAAGAAAGAAGGAAAGAAAGAAAGAAAGAAAGAAAGAAAGAAAGAAAGAAAGAAAGAGGAGAGGAGAGAAGAGCAGAGCAAAGAAAAGAAAAAAGAAAAGAAAGGAAAAGAAAAGAAAAAAAAGAAAAGAAAAGAAAAGAAAAGAAAAGAAAAGAAAAGAAAAGAAAAGAAAAGAAAAGAAAAGAAAAGAAAAGAAATGTGTACCCAATGTCAATAAGAGCGCAAAGGAGTCTGGAGGTTTTTCGTTTGTTTGTTTGTTTGGGGGAAAATCCTTCCATTCTAAATGCTGTCACTTAAGAAAGAAATAAAGAGGTAAAAAAAAAAAAAAAAAACCCACTTGTGCTTTCTAACCTTTATCTAATCTGTCCCTCTGTTTCAGAGCTGGGGAAACTGAAACTGAGACCCAAGGGGAGGCAGGGGACTTGCTGTGACTATTCTGAGACCCATGGGCAATGCCAGCCCAGGTTAATTTGTCAGGAAGGGTCACAGTCAATTCCTGATGGGGCTGGAGATGAAACCCAGGGCCTTCTGTATGACAGGCAAGCTTTCTGCCACTGAGCTCCAGCTCCAGCCTGGTCGATTCAGAGTCTCTACATTGTCTGTCACACACATTCTCAGGAGCTTTGTGGGTCTCACCGAGCGGGGCCTTGGTTACCTGCAACAGGGCCTCTGCAAGAGGGTCACAGACTTCCTATAGCTGCCAAGCACCAGAAAGCTAGCCCTGCTTGCCTAGAGGCTCAAAAGTGAAGGTCTGGGGTGCCCCATCTAATACTCACAGTGCTTTCTTTGTGCCAGGCACCCTCAATAATGCCTTTACATGGTCCTCATGGGAGGGGAAGCTACGTTAGTGGTCACATCTTTTCTGGGACAAGGTACCCTTTCGTGGGTTCTAGGCCTGGTGAATTCCTGTAAACAAGGAATGCTACGTCACTTCATCTCTCTGGGCCTCAATTTCCTTATTTATAAAACGAAACTAAGAATTCTAGGCGGCTCACCACCGCCCCTAAGGGCCGTGATGCTGATGGAAACCCCAGGGAGCCGCCCTGTGGCTCAGGGTAGATCAAAGCTAACCAGTTGCTCCTCAGGTCAGAGACTTGAGCTGCCTGGGGTACTGACCAGCCTCTGCGGATGGTGTAGGGTCTCCCATCTCGGTGACTTTCCAACTGTTTTTGGAATAGGCCTTCTGCTCCTGGTAGTTACAAAGGTGGTAATCTTGGGGAAGGGATCTGACTAAGTAAGTCTGAGTTAAAAAGTTGTTTGTTGTTGGAGACAACGGCCCAGATCTGACAGCTTCTGAGAATAGATCATGGAAATCCCAGATTTGTCCAATTTACTTTTGCAAACAGGGAACCCACAAGGGGAAGTCTTCCAGGGCACTCTGAAAGAAAAGTCCCTTATGGGGACAGAACCCAATATGTTACATGTACTTCCCTGTGTTGGCAAAGTGCTGGGGGGCTTGAGGACAATGCTTGAGCACGTGCAAGTACTGGTTTTTGTTTTGCTTGCTTGTTTGTTTGTTTTTGAGACAGGGTTTCTCTGTGTAGCCCTGGCTGTCCTAGAACTCACTCTGTAGACCAGGCTGGCCTCAAACTCAGAAATCCGCCTGCCTCTGCCTCCCAAGTGCTGGGATTAAAGGTGTGAGCCACCACCCAGCGCACGTGCAAGTACTATGTAAGCACACATACACACACACACACACACACACACACACCAAATAGGAGCACATCCAGCGTTTGGAAACTGAGGCAGGAGAATCAGGAAATCAAAGTCATGGATCCGGAGCCTGAGATCTAGAACAGCATCAGGGCTCAAATGGAATCACGAACAAACTACGGGTATCCCCAGGTCATAGCCTGGCTTGCACGTCTGACTAATGCAGTCTCATCCTGGCCTTCTGGATAAACACACTCAGTGTAGCTAAAAGGATGCTCAAGGCTGCCTAGCACGGCATAGGACCATTTCAAGGAGTCTCAGAGATACAGGATGTGGCCATTAGAGTCTCTGGCAGTGCCTATTTTCAAGTGGCCTCTACATCCCTATATCTTCCAGCCTGTAGCGGTTACCTTTCCCTGAGAATTCTGGTTCACCATACTGGGGCCTCACCCTATGGCTCTAGAACAGACCCACAACTCCAGGTGGCGTTTTCACGTCTATTAGCAACACGGAGGAAAAGGCGGGACTTTCTAAGTCATCTTACGGGGACCAATGACCTAAGAATTGAAGAGCATCTGACCCCATGGAGAAATTCAACCTTCCATAGGCAGAGACCAGCCTAAATCAGCCTCACGCCAGGCCTGCCACTCAGGAGCCAGGCTACCTCTCTTTGGTCCAGAGGAGAGACCATACCCACACACTCCTTCACTTCTTCTTTGCCTGGGTTTTACTCTCTTGACACCTGTGCCCCCATACACACTTTACATTATCATTACCATTCCGATCCCACAACACCCATAAGGCAAGACTTCCTCCAGGGCACACTGTCCCCTCACCAGCATCATTGTGGAGGGAAGAATGGGATCCCGTATTCTACCCCTGAGCCACACCCCTAGTCCAGTAGGGGCTCATGACCATCTTGGAAACCCTTTTATCGTACTCTCTTTATTTTGTGGTACTGGGGATACAGCCCAAGCCCTCCAGCTTGCTACATAAGCACTCTACCACTTTACACATGCCTGGTCCTCCTGCCCTTTGGGGAATCAGAGGAACGTATTTTATAAGACTTAAGATCTTGCACCAACTGGTCGCCTTTGTGTGCTCTGGCCTGTTACTTACGCGTGGGAGCACCACAGGTCAGTGTGAGACTTAGAGACAGTGGTGTGACGGACCCCCATCCCCACCCCCAGAAAAGGAAGCCTGGTCTCTTACCCCAGGCTTTCCTTCCCTAGCAGACACACACACACACACACACACACACACACACACACACACACGACCGCATCTTTGCCTTTGACCTGCTTTTCTTTATTACCCCTGAGGTTCTGCCTTAATTTAACAGGGTGCAGACACTTGGGAAGGAGGGGACAGATTATCCTGAAGCTGAAAATTGTTTACAACAACAGCGGAAGAATTCCCGGCACACAGTGCGAGCCTGGGACTAGGGCTCCATCAAAGACTGAGCCTGCGGACCTTGCTGATAGCACCTTAGAAAAGGCTGACTTCCTAGCTGTGAAGGGGAAAGAGAGCCCAAGTTAGAAAGCACCTCCAGATCCCCCTTATGCCTGGCCCCCTGATCCTTCCAGAAATCCCTCATTCCCAGTCCTCTGGTCCCTTCTTGAGTCCCCTCATGTCTGGTCCGATGGCCCACTGGAGCCCTGCAGTTCCCCCTCATGACTACTCTCCTGGTGCCCTGCAGATCCCCCTTATGCCTGGCCCCCTGGTGTCCATCACACCACTATACAAAACCCCTCCACGTTCTCCATAACCAGAAACTTGGAGAGGCAGGAACGTGATGGGGCTCAGTGGTCAGGAGGCGTGAGGGGCTCTAACATCCATGCGGACTGGGAAACACAGCTGTCCTTTTCTGGCTCTGGTCTCCCTCAGAGGTCACGACATCTGCTCTGCCTGAAATGCTGGACCAGGACGATCAAAGGACATCCTGTACTAACGTACCACGGCAGCTGTAGGACTGTCCGGAAGGCAAGCTGAGCATCCTTGGCGGACATCTTCAGACCTCGCAGCATCTTACTGAGACCAGCCTGGGCTTTCCAAGGCCCCATTCAGAGCTCAGGAAGCCTGAGGTCCAAGTGGAACTGAGGCCAAGAGGTCTAGGGATGCAACTACTATAGGGATAGGCTGTCGGCTTCAAGCCTGCAGCTCACAAATGAATGGAATCCTTTCCCGTTACCCTGCCCTGCCTCATCATTCCTACCGCTTACTGAACCCACCGACCTTTGTGAGGAATGACACAGAGACTTGACTCAACCCTTGTTACCCGTGAGAAACCAGGCCCAGCATAGGGCCGCTAGCTTTCTACAGCCACGCGACTCATTCCTACTTCAGGGATTCGGTCTCTTGAGTCTGAGAAGACAGACAGGGAGAGGCCGAGGAGAGGGAAGCAAGCTGAATCAGCTATCCTGATCTTTCCTGAGAGGTTACTGCTTGGAGTTAGAAGATGGGGAGTATTAAGTTACCGCTTCCATTTGGTGACCTGTTACTAAAAGACCGAGCCTGTCTCCCGGGGTAGATGCTATTGACCCATGGGGACTCACACACAGACTCCCCTTAGGACTCTATGTTCTAATCTTCCCCTGCAGGAACCTAGACCTTGGTCTACTTCAGAAGCATGGACTGGAAGCAATAGGGCAGGCAGTCCCCACATGTGATCTTTAACCCTGTTCCTTCTTAGAGCTGGCCCAACCTCCCCCTCTCTTTGTTTGTTGTTTTCTTTGATTATTTTTCTTTTCCTTGCCCAGGGGTCTTAGTGTAGACCTGGCTAGCCTGGAACTCATCATTCTCAGGGTTTAGCTTTTGCCAAATTCAAGGACATAAACACGAGCTTGCTATCATGCCTAGCTGAAGTCCCCTTCGACAAAGTCTTTAAGGTGACGCAAGGCTCAGGCCCCATCTCCTTGAGAAGCCCAGTGTGGGTGCTGGCATGTTCCTTAGGGCTCCTTCCTGGAGACTGAGCCACTCCAGGCAGACCACGCCTCAAAGTGACATCCCAGTGGTAGTGGGCTCTGCTATCCACTCCTTAGGCGGCTGTGAGAGGGCTAGCCCCCTTCCCCAGAGCCTCCTTTTTCTATGCAGAAGATGAGAGGAAGGAAATGACCTCTAAAGGCTCTCTTGCATCTGACCCTGAATTTTCACAACTTGCTGAGTCTGCCCCTTCTTGTTGCTGAATGCCCTCAGCCCACAGGAGAGATGCTTCCTCTGCGGGCGGGAACTCCTCGGGAGCAGAACACCTCGCTCTGGAGACCATACATTCCAGTCCCCTCATTATGGAATCTTCCCTCAAGGGCTGCAGCCACCCTGGCCACAGGATCTAGCTCTGGTAGAAAGACAGAGAGGAGGAGCCCCTGAGTAAGGCACTGCCTGGGTTAGCTACAGGGTGGCGGAGAAGAGGCCTCTGGGAGGAACTTCTTTACACATACTTAGCTGATATCACTTCACAGAAAAGTCACCATCATAAAAAAAAAAAAAAAAAAAAAAAAACCCAAAACCCTTTGCGTAACCAGCCCCTAATCCAGGCAGAGTTTTCTCAGACCTAGGAGCAATATAATTTGCATAGAAGTCCAAATGACTCACTGTGGCATTTGGCCAAGTCACTTCCCCTCTCTGGGTCACCCTCCTGAGGTACTCACTGGGGAAAGGCTGGTGGTAGCAGAGGCGGGTTCCTAGCTGAGGTTCTGTGGTTCCCTGTGCCTCCCCACCCACCTCAGAGCACATGAAGGGAGAGCTCACACAGTAGCGGCACGTCGTTGTATCAGAGTCAGGCTACCCTCATCTAAAAGTAGCCACCACGGGCTGCCTTGACATGTGACCTAAGGAGTAGCCTGGACTTATAGGGATAAACCAGACAGGCATGGCTACCTCCAGCTCCGTAAAGACTCAGACTGCATCCCAGAGCCCTGTCCTTTGTGCCTATGGGTCAAGCTTATGCACCGACGTAACCCCTGGCTCACCGGAGTGGAATTCGGATGGCGATGTATCGGTCGATGGCGATAGCTAAGAGGCTGAAGATGGAACTCTGCGTGAGGACCAGGACAAAGCAGGCGAAGAAGAGGCATCCGTGGCAGGCGGCGCAGAAGCCGGTGCTGATGGTGATGGCGAAGGGGATGGCGAGCACGCCCACCGCAATGTCAGCCGCCGCCAGCGATACCACGAAGAAGTTGGTGACATTCTGCAGGTTGCTGTTGATCCACACGGCCCAGCACACAAGCACGTTGCCCAGGATGGCCAACACAGCGATGGCCAGCTCCACCGTGATGTACACCGAGGAGCCCATGGTGGGAGCAGCCATGCGTGGGCAGGCTCAGCAAGGATGCGGGCCCGGGCCAGCTCTCGGTCCATAGCTGCAGCCCAGCCGTCCGCCCACCCAAGCCCCGCAGCCCTTTCCTCACAAGAGCCGCGAGTGTTCCCAGAGAGAGATCCCCAAAGGCCGTCTCACAGATGACTCTGCGTCTCCTGAAATCATGACTTCTCCAGGGGATCGGGCCTGGCTCCGCTCAGCTTAGGGGTTCTGAGGTACCTGTAAAGAGAGAGTCCCGGTGAAGAGCTGACCCACCTTGGCTGGCCACTTCAGATTCCCTGTCAGTTGTGCGCCAGGCAGGCGCCTGCAATCAGACCAGCCCATGGTAGAAGGCTGACCCAGGCCTTACTATTTCTCCATACTCAAGGTTCCCTGTGGAACACGCACGGTGGACCATAATGCACTTCTATCGAGGTGAGACGGCTCCACCCCTGAGCCTAAAGCCCTGCTGCTGCTTCTGTGACCCTTTAATACAGTCCCTCATGTTGGGGTCACCTCTCCCCAGGCCTAAAGACCTCACTGGTTCCTAAGAAGTCTTATCAAGATCTTCACCCAACCCTTCTCAGGGAGACCGTTCCTTCTCCAGTCTCCTCAGGGCAGACACCGGAGAGAATACAGACAGAACCAGGATTTCCCACTGACCAGTCCCCATTACCAAAGAGACATCTTCCTCGCCCTGCCCTCCCAGCTAGGATTCGCAGCTGAAGAGTTCGTTGTTGTTTGCTTTGTTTTGTTTTTGCTTTAATCTAAGGGAGCAAATTAAAGTCAAGGCAAGTTGGCGTGTATCTTGGCTCCCTAATATAGCTTTTCAAACTTTCTGGAGCTGCCTGGAGGACAATCCTCTGGGTCCCTACACTCACTGCCAGTGCCACAAGACCAGGCTCTATCCCCACTGGGCCTTTCCCATCCCACCTGCCCGCTGCCTTCTCTACCTGGGCCTCCAAGCCCAGCTCATTTTGTTCCATCCCTTCAGGAGGACACTACCATCCCCACCTGAGGGACACCCCTGCCCCTAAGGTCACCTCAGACACTCCCCAGAGTTCCCTTCTGGAGAGATCTGGGAACCTTCCAGTCCTAGCCTCCAGTTCCAGCAAGTTAGCATCCTTACCCTCACAGGCAGCAAGAGCAGGGCCCAAGCCAAATCCACACTGCTCTGAGAGTCCCTGCCAGCAGGCTGCACAGCCAGGCAGGGCAGGCGCTCTGACAGCTTCCCTTCTTCCCTGAGGGATCCGCCTGCTTTCCTCCCACACCTCCCCTCTCCTGTTCCTCCACCTAGCTGAGGCGCCTAGCTGAGACACAGAACAATGCTCTAGAAAAGCAGGTGCTCAATAAGGACTCATTGGAGGACCATGGGCAAGAGCGCTGTTCTTTCCCGGGCCTGTGTCTCCAGTCAGACTCTAACACCTTTGGGCAGGCCCCAGATGATACTGAGGGCTCCTTTTGGTGCTTCTCTGCAGATTTGGAAAGGCTACCCCAGAATCACAATATCAGCTCACAGGAATAGCTGAGACCCCTGGAGAGGGGAAGTTTTGCTCTCTCTGTAGCAGGCCCAAACTCCCAGGCTCTATTCCCTGAGCTTGCAAAACCTCAATGTAAGCAGGATTCTCCCAATAGCCTGTTACTCTCCCATGCAAGAACCAAAGGATTCCCTCCCCAGCAACCCAAGTACTTGACTTCAAAGAACTCTATAGCCACCAGAAGAAGCTAGAGGCTAACTTTCAGACCCCTGCCTATAGACCAATCTTTCCTCCTTCTTCTCCCCTCAAGGAGTGGAGGGGTGAGTGGAACTGGAGGGCCTGGGGAGAAGGGTCTTCTCCATCTGAAATTGGCCAAGAGGTAAAATAGAGGACTAACTAAAAGAAATGAACCTCATGTTCGCTTCTGTTATGTTGCCAGTGCTTCGGTCTAAAGACAGAGCGAATACAGCTACAACACGTCCGTTGTCATCTATGAGGCTGATACTGAAGGTAAAGACAAGAAAGAGTCTGCAGCCACTGACGGAATTACTGTTCCCAAGTGACGCTGTTGCTCCTACGGTCAGGCAGAGACACCTGTGGCTAAGCCCTTCTGAGTCCCAGCTTTGCACGAGCTACTTGCCAACCAGCTGTTCATAATGCATATTCCAAGCAGAACGGCCACATCTGGTACCCGGTGCCACCTCCAGGGACATACCACGTCCCTCTGCGTGCATGGCTTACAGTTTACAGCAGCGTGCGTCGGAAGTCCATCTGACCACAACAGGTCTGTGACTAAAAGCCCCTGTTCTAGCTTTCAAAACTTGAAGCAACAGCATGCCTACTGTCCAATCAGGCCCAACCAGGCCCAGTGAGCCCCCTGGAGAGCAACTGTGGCCCGTGAGTCCTGACTCTCCTGACTGGTGTCTCCTGGGAAGAAAGGATAACCACCTATATATCCCTTGGGCTTCTCTAGCGGAATCTCCACCGGAGGGCACTAAAGCAGTCTGCAATCAGACCAGCCCATGGTAGAAGGCTGGCCCAGGCCTTCACATGCCTCCATCCTCAAGGTTCCCAGTGGAACACAGCGGAGCGTAATACACTTCTGTCGAGGTGAGACGGCTCCATCCCTGAGTCTAAAGCCCTGCTGCTGCTTCTGTGACCCTTTAATACAGTCCCTCATGTTGGGGTCACCTCTCATCCCCCCAACCATAAAATTATTTCCGTTGCTACTTCATAACTAATTTTTCTCCTGCTATGAATCACAGTGTAAATATTTTTGGAGACAGAGGTTTTCCAAAAGGGTCGAGACCCAAAGGTTAAGAACCAGTGCTCTGGAGGTTTTAGGAGGACAGTCTCCTGCAGCATCCCTTGGCATTTTCCAATACACCACCAGTATTGTTCCCCACACCCCCAGTAACATCACTGACTCCATAGCCACCAGGACCCCAGCTATGCAGTGGCCTAACCCAGGCCTTTTTTTTCCCCCTGAAGTTCTTCCAGCCCCTTTAGTACCTGCCTGTGTAGTGCCATTTCTCAAGGTTTCTCATGCTCCGTGCTGCGGCCATATTGGATACTTCTGGATACCAGCACCCTTCCTGACTGTGCTGAGGCTGTTCTGCTGTTCTTCAGGCTCAACACAGCTGGCCCTCCTGCCAGGCCGCCTTGCATTGGCTGAGGACAGGCTAGAGGTTCCTGTCCCAGGGCCCTTTCCTCTGCCCTTCCTTCAACATTCCTGCAGGTCCTTAGTTAATTGCTACACATCCCAAGGGAAGCTCCTCTGATCTCGGGGCCACCTGGGCAGCTGCCAACACAAAATCTTCTTTTCCTTTTGTGCCTTCCCCAGCCCCAAGTCCGGCAGATCAGTAGAGCAGAGGCATTCTCAGGACAGACAGGAGGGAGGAGTCCTGCCGGGCGAAGGCTGAGACTGTCTAAGAGCTCAGGGCCAGGGCACCTCGACTTGTAGCTTTTCTTTGTAGTATGAATGTTCCCACTGGGACAATTCAAGCCTACTAATGTTTCACTGACCGGACCCAGCAACACTCAGAGACAGGAGCTGGTAGCTGCTGCTGCTGAACCACTAAACCCTGTGTTCTCCAGGCGGCCATGGATCTGAATACCAAGACCACACTGGGTCCCATTCAGGAGCTTGTGCACACCATTTGAGATTTTGGAAAGTGGCTGAAAGCTATGTCCCTGAGGGCCTGGTGGACCCAATGTTTCAGACAAGAAGCCAGAACCCAAACAGGTAAAAAAGATTCTCAGCTGTACCAGGAATGTTAAAGGGTGGCTTAGCCCTTAGAGAAAGCCAAGGGATGCTGCAGGAGACTGCCCTCCTTGGAAAACTCCCGGGAGCACTGGTTCGTAACCTGTGGGTCTCGACCCTTTTGGAAAACCTCTATCTCCAAAAATATTTACACCGTGATTCATAGCAGCAGCAAAATTAGTTATGAGGTAGCGACAGAAATAATTTTATGGTTGTGTGGCGGAGGCAGAGGTTACCCCAACCCGAGGAACTGTATTAAAGGGTCGCAGCATTAGGAAGGTTGAGCCGCTGTTCCAGAGTCACAGGAAGGCTGAGGGCCCAGGAGAAGGGACCAGTATAGAGCCAGGATCTAGCAATTTCCTATCCCGCTCTGTTGGCTCTATCGGACTAATCCTTGAGTCATCTGTCGCTAGCCAAGAGGGGAAATTAAATATTAATAATGTGTTTCCTTATGAGGGTCCTTTGTTGGGGACAGGGTAGAGTGCAGAAACTGTCCCGTGTCACCTCTAGGCACATGCCGGGGAACACGGGTCAAGAGACTTGAAGAAGCAGCCGCTTGGCCTCCCAGCATTCGGACTCAACCCTGCCGTGCCCCCTCCTCCCACCCCTCCCATCCTGAACCAGCCGCTTTAATTAAAATCATTTAATCCTAACCCATATCTCTCCTGAGCCACCCGAGGCTCTGTGTACACAGGCCCAGATGGTGGCTCCGGACCCTGCTGGATGTGTTTCTGAGCTCCCTTGTAGCCCAGGCTGGCCTCGAACTTGCTATGTAGCCAGGCATAGTCTTGAACTCTTGACCTTCCCATTTCTACCTACTGAGTGACAGCTTCACGGGTTATGTACCATCACACCGGGCTGTCTTGTCCTCACAGGGACAACGGTCACCAGCTGCCTCGTTTTCTGTGTCACAGGGAACTCTAACAGCTGCCACCGTTGTTTCCTTTGGTGCTGGGGTCTCAAAGGACGAGAACCCTGGGAATTAACTCTCCAATGACAGCTTTGGAGATTCAGATAGCCTGGGTCACGGCTGGTGGCAGAGAAGTTGTTACAAGCCATGCCCTGACCCTGGGACCTCAGCTGCCACTTCAGATGAGCCACAGACCAGACTTCAGAAGGCAAGAAACCAAGACCGTAAAAGATGTCGTGTGCACCTTTCATCCTAGCACTCTGGAGGCAGGTTGTTGGGTCTCTGTGACATGGCAGTCTGATCTGGTCTACATAGTGACACCCTGCCTCAAAAGACCAAACCAAATCAAACCAAACCAAAACCGACCAAAAGGCCATGACATAAAAATACCAAACATCAAAGCCACAGGAGAGGAAGGTATAGAACCTGTGCAGTAATAATTTCCATATCGCAAAAGGGAAGGGCCATAGACAAGAGCGAGAGCTACCAGACTCGCTGGCGCAGGAGACGAGCAGGAAGCACAAAGCCTTGACCCAGAAAGACGGGAGTCACCATAGAGAGCACGCTGCACCGTGGCAAGCGTTGGGCCCACAGGTAAAGCGGAGGATCAAGGCAGTGGCGGACGGAAGAGAGAACACCAAGGCATTCTTACTGGAATCAGAGACGAAGTTTAGATGGAAGAGATCCAACATCTGTCCTTCGATTTGGGGAGTGACACAGAGCAAGAATCACGGCCGGATGGACTGGCATCTCCCCCACCCAAAGAGCAGCCATGTAGTGTGGCTCAGGGGGTAACTGGAGCTTGCAGGAAGACCCCCAAACCCACCAACCCCATCCCTAACACATCAGTCCACAAGACGGGTCCCACCTGAGGCTGCCTAATGTCGCATTGACTATCAGGGTCTGGGTCTCCCTTCCCTTTCTGATCCCTCTAGAGCTGTCTAGCACCCAAATTCTAACACCTGGTAAAAGCTGGGTCCCAGGGTCTCAAGCAGGTGACCAGTAAGTCCCTCCCGCCAATGACCACTGGCGAGAGGGACCATGTGGCTGCTGCTGTGTCCCTCTGAGGACAGGATGTGGGCAGGTGGGCGGGCAGGAAGGGGGAACCAGCTCTCTGCAGCTGGAGGCGGGGGCACGAGCTTGCCCTTCTTACTAAGTTCACCCCCACCAGCCAGGACCCAGGCTACCTCAGTCTAGAGTCCAGACTCTAGACTCAAAGGCCACGGGCCAGCCACATCTCCCTCCTCTCCCACTGAGAGCCCTAGGATGGACCCTGACAGCCCCTCTTGCCTAGGTCTGGTACCCAGAGAGGACCACAGGTCACCCAGTCCTACCTCAGATATCACTCATTCACTGAAGGCTGTTTCTCCAGGTAAAGCCTTTCCCTGGATTCGGGCCTCAGAGAAGTACCGGAACAGCAGCCTGTGGTGGGAGCAGCCCAGGTGGCGTTCATGTAAGGTCCACACCAGACTTCCCCCACTGTGCCTTGACTTCTCCCACGTGTATAGGCTGTGGTAAGCGCATCCCATGAACGCCTCAGCTCTTGTGCCTCTCATAAATAGCAACCCACAGGTACTGGGAAGAGAACAAGGAATCCCTGCCAGGAGGCTAGCCTGTGCACTAGAAATGAGGATGCAGTCTCACTGCTGTGGTCCTTAGGACAGGGATGTGGTGATGCAGCTCTAGGGGCTGAAGGGAAAGGGTAGGCTGCACTGGACCAACCTGAGTATGATCCACTTGAACCCTGTTGCTGTCCGTCCCTCTGTCCATCAGCACTTCCACTAGCCTGGTTCCTGGCTCCCTGGAGGCCATTGTGGGGCCAAAAACCAAAGATTCCTGCAGCTAGAGTCTCTGAACAGAGACATGTCACATAAAGTTAGAGGTAGCCCGGGAAAGCTGCACAAGTCCTGTCTTCCCAGTGTCCAACCTCTTCCCAGTTCTTCTCTCCCCCATTCCATCTCTGCTGACACCTGGCAGGATCTCAGGGCTGGGACCTCCCTCTCCACACCACAGGGCTCCTTCTTTCCTTACTTCGGAGTCTGGGCCTTGCTCTGGGCATGAGCAGTCTCCAAGCGCTCTTCTCTGTACCTCTAATCTCCTACTACGGGGGTGGGGGGGTCCCAGTGTGGACCTCGGTTCTGTTCTCTGGTTTTGAACCACCTCTGGCTCCCCCCCAACCTACAGCCTACTTTCCTCCACTGAGTTCCCCAGGTCATGATCAGCTAGCTACCCTTCCCCGGTCCCCAGTGTGTCCCAGAGACCAGATTCTTCCCGGGAAGTTGGAGAAATTCTCTTTCACCAGCTCAGCACCTGCCTGTAGCCAAATCGTCACCTCTTCAACAACTCCATCACATTCACCAAGACACTTCCTACCTGTGCCCATCCATCTGTCTGTCCAGTCTGTCCAGCTGTCTCGCCCTCCACTCTCCTATGCACACACTACTCAGGGTCCCTAGGTTGGGCTGCACCAAAAGGTGGCTGGGCTCTAGTTTCTTCAAAGTGTGTGTGTGTGTGTGTGTGTGTGTGTAGGGGGGCCGGTTAGCTCAGGAATGAGCAGGTTAGAGGCAAGAGCTGCTGATTTCAGGCAACAACTGAGAATCACCAGGGGCGTGGTCTCACTTACAGGCCCTGGACTTTGCAGAACCCGGTGCCTTGAAGCCACATGCTTGCTCCTGAACCAACTCTTGTCCGCATTTCCCTCTGCTCATAGCAAGCTCTGCCTCTCCCTCCAGGGTTACCCAGCCTAAGAACAGAGCCCCCTGACCTGCCCTTTAGCATACCCTGACCATACCCCGCCCCCCCCCCCCCACACACACTGACACCATTACCACCACCCCTTCCCCTGGACCTGACTCCATGCCCAACCAAAGATTCTCTCTTTTGTTCTGCTCTCCTCCTCTCTGCCCTTGTGCATTAGCATTACTAAGAACATCATCACTCTACAGATGGGTGACTGGATTCCCAGGACAGTGACCTTCCCTCATGTTAAGTGGTCATCAAGGGGCCAAGATCAAACTCCAGGTTGGGACACCAAAATCTTTGGCCCATCGGCAGGACACTAGAGATCGCCCACTGTTAATTCTGCCTGGCCCACGATTTGTCTCATTACTACTTGTGTGGGCTGACCTTAGCCTAACTTCAAGGCATGAACAGAGAGGCCAGCCCAGCCCAGAACAGTCATGCTCAGCCTCTAAGGGAATGCACACTGGCTAGGGGTTGCTCAAGAGACACCAGAACTTGAGAGAACGTGGGAAGTCCCAAAATGCAAGGGCTGAACTTGGAGATCTTGACACCATCCATACTCAGGGATCTTTGACAGCGACCACGGAACCAAACAGGCGGAGCCTTCCCAACCCCGTGTTTCAAAAGGCTCTCTACCATCATTTTAAGGGTCCTGACGCCAAGGACATCCTTGGTTGGGTGTGGACAATCTCCTGAAAGGCACACAGAGGAGTACAGAGGGAACTCGGCCCCATCTCAGGGAGACAGAGTGCACTCTCTAGTTGGGTAAGGAGAGGGGTCCAAATCCCTCCCCAGCCATCAGGAGAATACGTGCTCTGCCTGCCCCAACCCTGGGGGAGAAGGAGCCCTGGCGACTGCCTGCCTGCCGCTTCTGTCGCTCTGGACCACTGTGAAACCCTGCTCTTCCCATTACATGGGCGGGCAAAATCAGTCTAAATGTTCCAAAGGCAGAGCCCTCCTTGCCCATCCTCTGCCAAACCCTTGAGAGTTGTTACCGTTCCCGCCATTTCTGCCCCTGCTTTGGGCATCCCAGGCACCCACCCTGTTGTTCGCTGGACTCCCCGCAGTGCCCTAAGTCGAGTTCCCGCCACCACAGTTAACAGGATGCTCCCCCCCCCCTCCCCCGGGTTCCCTGCTCTTGCCGCGCCTGCCCCGCAGCAGCCTGGTGCCCGCTTGAACCCCTAACCAGGGAGTCTGACCCGCCTACCTCCGGCCGCGCCTCGACGTCCGCAGCCTAGCTTTGGCAGGGACGCGCCCTAAAGGGACTTGTGTTCTTGCAGGTTCAGTCCCCTCCGCAAGCGCGTGGACAAATCGACGGCGGTAGCCGCCCGTCGCCGGCGGGTCTAGGCGATTGTAAAGCATCCCGCCACCCTGCTGTACTTGAGCCCCTTCCTCCCTACTTGCCCTTGAGCACCTTCCGGTCGCTGAGGACCGCCCCGATGGCACCGCACTTGAGATGTGACTGCGCCGAGGACCCGGGCTGTGACCGCTCCCGAAGCCGGCCAGGTCAGGCTCGGACCCCGGCACCCGCGCACTCCTCTCCCGACAGCAGGAAGGAAGGGACGGAGGGAGCGGCGGGCGCTCCGATGGGCGGGAGGATCCTGGTCCGCTCAGACCGCCAGGCTCCGCAGCCTCCGACGGCCACAACCGCCAAGACGCCCACCCGAGACCCCCCAGCATCCCCGAGACCCAGGACCCCCGCTGACCTGCTTCTTGCTCTGGCTCCCACCGTCTCAGCGACCGCTCGGGCTCCTGCTCCGGCCGCGCTGCTCATGGGCGCACCCTGCAGGCGACTTCGAAACCCGCGCTGCTCCAGCCCCGCCCCGCTGCTGGGGGAAACCGAGGCCTGAGGCGGGAACTGGAGGAAATGGCCCAGGGAGGGCTAGGTGGTGATGGGTCCGGCAGCAAAGCACCCTTCGCCCCAACGTGGGCGCTTCAGGTCCGCGCGTCCTGACCGCCCCCTCCAGCGCCACTCCCACCCCCACCCGAGTGCCCCCACCCATGAAGCCTTGGCGCCCCACCCCTCTCCGGTGGCTCCTGCACAAGGCATCAGGCTGCCTGTGTCACTCTGGTCCTCCCAGTTTTGCCCTTTATCAGAGCTAAGCTGCCCTGATGCTGTTACACCCCAAGCTGCTCCACATCGACCCTAGGCCGAGAGGGGTGGGTGGGTTGGTCCTTTGCAGTTCTTACTTCTCTGATGCCTGTGAACCGTGACTCCTCCCCCACATTCCTACTTCTCTGAACTACTGAGCAAGGAGGGAGCGCATCTGCACTACAGCCTAACTTAGGGCTGGGAATCTCCTCCTCTCACAACTGGAGGCGGTTGGACCCCGAAGTCTGCGTGGAATCTTGTCTCTGGAAGGATTTGCAAATCTCAATCTGTTCACAGCAGGACAAGCCCTTCGCACACCCAGGCATCGATGGCCAAGGCCTTCCCGGAAACTTTGTCTTCTAGAACCTCCTGGAACTCACAGGCTCTTGGCTAGAGAAAAGAGTGTGGAGATGCTTGCTGAGAGTCAGGCTAAGACCCCCAGGGCTGCGGCCGATCTGGATGGGAACGAATATCTCTTTAGGAGTGGGTAATAGTGAGTGCTAGCCCCGCCCTCGGAGAAGCTGAACGTCTGCCTTTGAAGAGGTGACTGTCATCTACCAGGACTTGACATTGAAGGTCGGTCCTGGCAGTCTCTCTTGGGCTCATTCTTTACCTTTTCTTTTCCATTTGATGAGCCCAGTCCCTAACAGTGTTACAGCATCTGTGGGGTGAAGGGTGTGTGTGTGTGTGTGTGTGCGCGTGCGCATCTATCAATCTGGTTAGAGTAGGGACCTTCGTGCAATTTGAATTAAACCTGAGATCCCCTGGAGGGAGCACCTGAGACTGGAGCACTGCCATCTCTGCTTCAATCCCAGGGTGAAGAAGTCCATAACTAACCATCATCAGGCAGGACCATTCCGAGGGCTGCCCTGACACTGGCATGTGTCGCCATATGCCTTCCAGGGATGTAGTTACTTCTGTTTAGCCACCTCCTAAAACTTGTCCAGCTGCTAGTAGCACAGGGATAAAGATGAGACACAACCAGGCTAGGACCTAGTCTCAAACTGGACTCTGCATCCTTGCTTCTGAGTTCTCATTGGGGAAGCAATACTAACCTGCCCATTCCTGTCAAGACTCATGTCCTTGGACGGCTGTCTTGAAAATCCCCCTTGAAGGGGATATAGGGACTCATGAAGTAGAGACCAGCACTTGGCCAGTTCTGGGGGGTCCCTCCTGCTTTCTGATGCTTCTCTCTCACCTATTCCAATTCCAGGTCCCAGCATCTTTCTCTAGGAGCCCCCAGCAGTGGTTCTCAACCTGTGGGTCGCAATCCCTTTGGCAAACTTCTATCTCCAAAAATACCTACATTATGATTCATACTAACAGCAAATTACTGTTATGAAGCAGCACTACATATGTGTATGTATATATATATATATATACATACACATGTGTGTGTGTGTGTGTGTATGGTTGAGGTCACTACAACATGAGGAACTCTTCTTAAATGGACACTCTTTTAGGAAGTTTGAGAACCACTGGGCCCGAGGGTTTTGTCTGGGGAGTAAGGCCTCCTTTCCAATACTGTGGTCCTCAGGAAAACAGAGCCAGTGACCCTTGCTGTTCATCCTTAGGCTCTGATCTCACCCCAGAAACTATGTCCTATGGCCATGACAGTCAAAGCCTGCTTGGCTCCAGCTGTGGAGGCCCACATGTCACAAGGCTGTGCCAGCCACAAGAAGGTGGCTCAGGCACTCCCAGCCAATAAAGGTTCACTTTGGTCTTGGCCTGACTCCCTCCCCAGTTACATGTGCTGAGACCAAACAGGAGCCTCCCTGCAAAGGCTTCAAAGGCAGAAGGTATAAGGCTGCTCCTAGGGTGGGTCCTGCCCTGTGAAGAGTGCACGTAGCCCCTAGAAGCCCCGGCTCTGGGTTTTGGCTTGTCTGTTCAGCTGCCCACGCTTCCTTATGTCCAGGTCCCAACTCCTCAGTCCTAGCCACGGGGCCAGCTGGGCTCTGTCATGTTCCAGAATTCCACTCTCAGACTACTCCCCCACCATACCCCAGCCCTTTGTTCCTGCCCAGGATGCACCTGTGTGGCCTCTGACCCTCATTGTTTGCTCTAGGGCCAGCTGAGCCACATCAGGGAACAAGACACGCCAAGACCAGGACCATGGACCTAGTGGGCCGTCGGCCAAGTCCCCCAAGAACCTCAGGCCACCCCAAGTGTTCAATCTTCTTCCTGTGAGCAAGAGGCTTAAGTTCACCTCAGAGGGACCCCCCTGAAAAGGCAAAATAGCACCAGAGGAAGCAGCAAGTCCAGTGTAGGTTACTGGGAGCTGTGGGCACAAGTCCAAAGCGTGGCAGACAGGAGGGCAATCCCTCTCAACCTGTAGCCTTGTAGGAAAATACTCAATCCTACACCTACTTCTTACCATTGGGGTGAGAAAGCTGGCTAGTAGTCATCCTTCGAGCTAAATCTGGTGTGGTACTGTAGACAGGAAAACAGCCGAGGGGTGTGCAGTCTTCTTGCTTGGTCCCATGGTGGAAATGTGACAGCATTCTGTGGCACCTAACACTAGGGTTTGCGACTTACCACCCCCAAGGATGGCCAAAGCCTCCTTCTTGTACTACCCATAGCCCTAGTCCCGAGACCCAGTAGGCCTCCCTCACAGGAGAGGATGCCCGGCAGTTGGATCCTGCAGAGGTCAGAACAGTTCCAGCATATCCCAGGTGTTGGGGTTCACCTTGAGGAGGACCCAGGGGTTCAGCCCATGCATGGCTGCCATGCAGAGCACGCCTGCTCACAGCCATCCCGAGATCCTGTTCTCCCTCTTCTTAGGACTCAGTTCCCAAACGGCAGAAACCCTGCTGCCCCTCCTCACACACAGGGCAAGGCAGACACCCTCTAGGTGACAAAGACCAGTCCTCCCAGGCTGCTTTGGGTAAACCATGTGCCTCTGACCCACTCTCGTGCCAATTCGTCCCCTAGAAGTGTGGCCTCCTGGGGAATCCACCCTGCTGGAGTCAGACTTCCACCAGACTAGAGTCACAGCCGTCTGGGACTCCACCCTCACATGGTAGATGGTAGCCTCATTGAGACCATTCACATCTGACCACTTCCCACCGGAGGGATACAAACAATACCACACTCCCTCACCTCCACCCCCACCCCGGCCACCCTGAGACTTTGGGAAGTGCTAACCCCTGTCAGGATAAGGTAAGAGCTGGCTACTGGGTACCCTGACTCCCAGAGGTCCAGGGGTCTGAGGAACTTTCTAGTCAACTCTTCCCAGGAACCTATTTTCCTTTTCTAACAGAGCTGCCTCTCACAGAAGCTCTGAAGCCTTGCCCCTAATCAAGGTACTGGCTTGGGCAGGGGATAACAGGCATATGATAAAGAACCATGTATCATATCACTGTGGGACTCCTGGCAGATAGACTAGGTTACCCAGGAGCCCCTCGGGGTCAGTATATAACATGCCGTGGGCAGGGCTGAGGAAACCCCTTCTTTGAAGGGGCCCATGCTGTCTCAGGAACAGACCAGAGAGCCACAGGCAGGGTCAGCACTCTGATCGCCATGTATCAAGTTCTGTCTTGCTTAGGACACAAATCCTGTGTTCAGATACTGAGGAGGAGCTGGAGCATGCCCTGTCCAGCCTCTGCCATGACTGCTCCAAAAATTCAGCATAGATACTTTATTTCAGGCTTGAGTGAGGGTCTCAGGGGTTGTCCTGGGCACCTGAAGCGTTGGCTTCACTAGAGGTTGGGCACTCTCTCTCTTAGAGTGTGGGCACTCTGAGGCCCTGCCAGAGCCTTACAAATATAGAGGCAGATGCTCACAGACAACCATTGGACTGAGTGCAGAGTCCCCAGTGGAGAAGTTAGAGAAAGGACTATAGGAGCTGAAGAGGCTTGCAGCCTCATAGGAAGAACAATATCAACCATATGCCCCCCCCCCCAGAGCTCCCAGGGACTAAGCCATCAACCAAGGGGTACACATGGCTCCAGCTGCATATGCAGCAATGGATTACCTTGTCAGACATCAATGGAGGAGAGGTCCTTGGTCCTATGAAGGCTTGATAGACGTAGGGGCATTGAGGGCGGGGAGGTGGGAGTGGGGTGGGTGGAAGAATACCCTCATAGAGGTAGGGGGAGGGAGGATAGGATAGGGGCTACCCAGGAGCGGTGGAAACTGGGAAAGGGGATAACATTTGAAAGGTAAATAATATATCCAATAAAAAAAGTCTTGGACTCCCTGGAACCCCAAGTCCTGGAGAGTAGCAGGGCCAAGCAGTTGATCACGGATGCCCAGAGTGCAGCTGGTAAGCCCATAGACTTCTTTCCGCATGTGACATGTGCAGAGTTGAAAGACAGCACTAAGCTGATCCCACTGCACAGAAGCACAGCTCAGAGGCACGGTCTGTGTGTGTCATGTGCAAGGCCCTGTGGGGCTTGAGCCAACTCCCCCTGCACTGAAACAGGGGCAATTACTGAGTAGCTGCCTTTGGGTAGACATCTCCACCCCTGCAATTTTATACATCCTGAAACCCAACTCTAAGAAGTCAACATTTATAAAACGAAAACAAAATAAAAATCCTTGGGACATCCTGATCGAATGTGTGGGCTCTGCTGTGGGAAATGTGTTTCTTAGATGGGATCTCCAGATCTGCCATAGTCACATGTGGCTTTGGGGCAGGCCAGAACCTCTGGGCTCATCCATTTCCTCCTCCCTCTGTCCAGACCTGCCTGGGTCCAATGGCAGGGTGCTAGAGCAGGTGACCCTGAGGCAGGGATTCGCTCCAATTCCATGGGAGGCGTGTGAGCTCTGATTTGTGTAAGGTCGGATGGACAGCACGGAGGGAGAACAAACTAGGAAATCAAAGCATGACAGTTTAATACATTCAAGAGTATTTACTAGAACAAAATGACCAAGCGTCATTCATCGGCAGCAGCCTGTGACTGACAGTAGAAAGGTAACTGGCCCTTTGTAGTGAAGCTTGTGCTTTAGGAAAGAGGCGAGCTTCTATCTTGGAGCTTCCCAGGAGGCAGCCCTAGAATGAGAGAACCTTCACATATCACCTTTTTGGGGGACAGGGTCTCACATGCCAGGGCTGCCTTCAAACTTACTGTGTATTCAACAGCAGCACTGAACCCATGATCCCCCTACCTCCGTTTCCCAAGTACTAGAATTACAGGTCTGCACCACACTCAGTGTATGTGGTGGTGGGGACCAACCTAGGGCCCTGTGCATTGTAGACAGGAGCTCTAACAACTCCCAATACTACTTTTATTAGCACATGGCCATCTCCAAGCATGCCCAGCAGGCCAACAGTGCTCTTTAAGGGGCCTATTAGAGGAGGCAAAAAGCAATGCTCTGGAGACAGCTCTAGACTCGTAGACCCTCACACAAACATGGGCAGCCTGGCCCTGGCTATGATGGGCACCCAGTCTGTGTGTGCGTGCAAGAGGGTCTCCTCTAGCCCATCATCTGTCCCTGCTACTGGCTCCAGGCCTATCCCAGGCCCACAGATTCCAGAACAGAAATGTTCTCTCTATATGGACATACCCCATCAGCAGCAGTCGACTTTCTCCAAGTTCTTACAGAAAACTCTGGCAACTTCTACACTGGCATGAGGCTCAAATGGCCAGCAGGGGACAGAAATTGTGAACTGCAAACTCAGGAAAGTCTCTTTAACAAGACAACCCCTTTTCAGGATAATAAATAAAACCTGGCCTCATATCAATCACCTTGGTGCACAGTGGGCAGGCCTCAGTGAAGGCAAACACAGCAGAGGCAGGAAGCTCAGAGAAATTCAGCGGAGACTCACTTGGAAACAGTGATTCTCACATAACAGTCAGTCACCCCGAGAGGAGTTCATCAGCAGAACAAGAGCAAGAACAGAATTGGGCCAAGGAGGACCAGAGAGGCACTGGGACAACAGAATAACAGGGATCTTCTGGTACACTGCAGCCTGAGCTGCCAGGCATGGACATTTAAGCAGGGTGGAGGGGCGGGACTGGCCATCTGATGGCCACACACAGAGACATAACCCACTTCCCAGTAACTACGTTCACACTGCTTCCTTCTCTACGTTCCATAGATACAATCGATTCCCAGTCTGTAGCATGATGCTTGAATACAGAACCTCGCTCAGTCCACGTTCGGCTGGCATGCCTCCTGGGAGACATTCCCACCATCCATCTTGTTACTGAGGCTGTGGCCCCATTTCTATTGATGGCTAGTCTTCTGCATGGTGCCTTGCAGGTGGCAAACAAGTGTATCCCGGAAGCAACAGGTCTTGACATTGTTCAAACAACAGCTTCTGAGTCAGGCACATGAAATAAGGGCTTCCTATTCTCGAAAAGGGGGCTGCTAAATTCCAGCCAGAAATCAACAAACCAGGTAAGGCCTTGGCTCGTGATGTAGGCCCCACAGCCCAGGCACAGCATGGAGCCACTCTCCTGGAGTCCCCATTAACATGCAGGATACTCAAGCAGGTATAGGCTCAGCTGTCCTGGTGCAGGGCTAAGGCACTGTCTTAACTCCTGCCCTGGAGGGGCAGCCATCAGTGTGACTTGAATCTCTGGCTCCCTAAAGCATGTCCTCTTTCCCTACTGCACGAACCCTCACTCTCACCATGCTAATGCCCACATTTTGTGTTTTATTTCTATGTGTACTAAAACAATTAACTTTGGTACTAACAGAATAGGAGCTATTTCACCAATATTGCTTATAATAAAACAACAACTTTAAGGAGGAGAACTCCTGCGACAGTCTTCCCTGGTGCTCCAGGCAAGCGGCTGAGCACCCACTGAGTGTGCCACCTGCTTCTTGCTGCTCACAAAGATCTGCTTGGTGGCAGTGTAGATTCAACTAGCTGTGGGCCTATAAGCTGGATTTTAACACTCCTAAGTTAACTGCAGTCGTTAGGACGGTCCTCTCCCATGGAAGGGGCACTGACCCTCTTCTCTGACACACTCCTAGAACCCAGGCCCACATGAAGGGACCAAGGCCAGCTCCGTCCCAGCACTGGGAATCACATGGATGGCAGTCAAGAAGTTCAATGGCTAAAGTTTTCATTAACCTGTGGTTCCCACAACTTAAGCCCATTTCCCAAGAAGAGCCGGGCACAAGCCTTTATGTTTACACTCCAGGGCACTGATGGTCTCCGGAAGTAGGCTGGCGATGTGCTGTACTTCTGATCCCGAGGACAGCCATGTGGAAGAGCCTTGGTCTGCAGTTCCAGTTCCAATGCAGAGGCCTAGAACTGGGCACACTCCCTGCAGGGAGGCCCAAAGTCACTGAAAGCTTTAGGGGTTCTAGCTAATGGTGTTGGTGTCACTTGGTGACTGCAGAGGTCCCTAGCTGGTAGCAGTCACTTCTGTGTGCTCAGGTCTCAAAGTACTTGTAGATGGCTGTGACATAGAGCATGACGTTCTGCCAGTCGGGCCGTTCAGTGCGCACCATTTCATTGATGTCCTGTGGAGAAGGAGCTCAGTTAGGACGGGTTCCCCTCCCAGGCCACCCCAATGGGCTCCTAGTCCCATAAGCAGTAGACAGCTTTTAGTGTAAGGAGTAGTGCCTCTCTCAGAGGACAGGCCTCCAGTACTTGGTCCACCTCCAAAGGCCCCATGTGAGCACCTCCTTCCTGAGTATCAGAATCATCATCCCATGTCACACTCTTGTGCCACAGGGCCTCCTCTGCCCCAGCCACAGCTTACCAAGTGGAAACTCTGCCCAGACTTTCTAGGCTGTTCTCTGAAGACACTTTAGGGCTCACAGCATCTCAGTGTGTCACAAGTTATCAAAGACTTTCCTTTTTAGCTGCCTTTGCAAAGTACTAGTGACCTGTGGTGTGGAAATAGAGTGGCCCCCTGCCCCAGGGTCTCAGCACCTGTCACAAGTGCCTGTGGCAACTAAAGAGCAGGGTCAGGTAGCCTGCAAGGACTGCCCAGAAACATCACTGAGCATACGGGGTGAGAAAACTGGGCTGAGCAAGTTAAGACAGGACACAAGTCAGGGGGCTTGTGAACAAATCTTGACTATAAGGTTCTGTTAGGCTAAAGCATCCAGTCATTCCTCATGTGTGACAACACTTTATGCATGGTGTGCCCACTACAATAACTGTACCTCATCTCTTCCTACACAGCCAGAGAGAAGCTAGCCTAAGCACAAATATTTCAGAGACACACTATAGGTGAACACTGTTATTCACAGTGTAATTACTAATGTAAATACTTCTTCCTGGCCCGTGAAGTTGCTACAAATCAAGGAGATGGGTACCTATAGCTAAGGAGACAGACATGGAGACCTGTAGGTATCCTGGGATCCTAAGAATGTTCTAGTCCCACAGGACCCTTTCTTTTGTGCACAGCCTGAGTGGGAACAGGTCTGGGCACTGCCACTGTCCCTCATGAGGAGCTAGTCTGTCTAGGTGCAGCAGCATCCCTTTGCATCTCGATGTGGCAGGCTTGTAGAGGACAGCAAGAGTGGACAGATGTGAGAGCGCAGCAGGGGCAGGGCAGAAGCCCAAGAAGGCCCCCATCTCCTACAACTTGGGTGTTGCCTCATGAGCAACCTTTTCAGCACATTCTATGGCCCCTGTGACGGGCCGTGGGCAGTGCTGTCAACTTCCAGATAGCTTCTGGGCTCGTGGCCCTCACCCTCTCAACCAGTGATTCTCACCCCTCCTAACACTGTGACTCTTTAATACAGTTCCTCATGTTCTGGTGACCCCCCCCCCCAACCATAAAACTGTTCTCATTGCTTCTTCAGAATTGTAATTTTGTTAGTTATAAATCGTAATGTAAATATCTGTGCTTTCTGGTGGTCTTAGGTGACCCCACCTGAAAGGGTCATTTGACCCCCTCAAAGGAGTCACGATCCACAGGCTGAGTGAGAACCACTGCTTCTGACCAATAAAAGGCACACACACAGCCCTGCGACACTTTTCCCCCTGAATCCAAAGATTCTGCTGCAGAACAGACAATCAGGAAGAACAGCCTCATAGAAGGGCTGCTGGGACTGTGGTCAAAAGCTATCTATTCCTTTGGCTACTTCCTCAAGGGAAGCATTTTGTGCAGCAGCATCTGAGATCCTGTGAGTGTTCCCATCCTCAGCCCAGCCCACCTGTGAGCACTTCCCCTAACCACTGTCAGCAACTCCTCAGTAGGGGGCTTACCAGAGTGGATTTGATTCCAACACTTTCAGCTGCCTGGAAAGCCAGGGTGAAGTTCCTTTTCTGTAAGAGAAATCTTGTCAGTGGGGTATGGAGACAATTGAAGATCATGCAGAACAGACACTAACCCTTAGGGCCTCAAGTCTCCTCTGCAACCAGCTCCAGCTCTACCTACTTTCGCCCTCACTCAGAAAGTTGCATTCTAGCAAAAGGGATGGAGTTAACTGGAGACAGACCCCCAAAGCTAGAAGCAGACACCTATCTGAAGCCTGCTCTCCCTGTGGAATCTCCAAGGGTTTTCTGCAGGGCTTGGGCTGCCACAAAGGGAAGCTGCGGGGATCTGAGGAACCTTTAGAGAGGGACACCTTGGACCATAGCTTGGGACTACAAGACTCATCATTTCTGAGACCCACTGGTGTAGAAGAGGCTGTGAAGAGAAGTTCTGGTGCTGAGGTGATAGGAGGTTAGCCTAGGCTAGCTGGCACTGCCCTGGCCATTCATATCACTGTCATCTTTCTTTGGGACTTCTTAAAGCCCTTGATCCTAAATGCTGTCATCCAAAGAGAGCCAGCTACTCCCAGAAGGAATGCTGTTACATGGGCAATGGGTGGACCAGGGATTGGCTGGCTGAAGTGTAAACGACGAATTCAGGGGACTGAGCCAGGACAGGCTATTGCAAGACAGGCTGGAACAAGTGGCCCACTAAGGAGGCACCACCCCAGGCTTTAGCTCACCTTGTCTTGGCTGTTCAGTTCTTGATACGGTATGTGGGCTGGGAGATAGGTATGAAGCAGTGCGCAGAAAGCCAGCCCGTCGTTCCAGCTGCTGCTGAAGTTTGTGATGTCGATATTCTGAGGGAAAAGAGAAAGAGGGATGCAGCGTGATCTTTCAGATCACGAGCATGATCTCTCGGTTCTCAAGAAGGCAGGACACAGAACCCTGCCCCACTCCATCATGTGACCTCACTCCAGAGCAACCGGAGCATGCTGTGGGCCATGTCCAGTACTCACCCTGTGACCAGGACCAGGTCTTTATGGACCACCAGTCTCACCCATCTACCTACCCACTGCCTGGTAAGCCTGGGTATGGGATATAATCTATAAGCTGCTCCACACATGGAAGGCCTCTCCCAGGCCTGCTGTGATAACAATACAGACTGACAGATGTGAATGATTACCAGTGAGGTTCCTCTTGTTTATGAAAGCATTTAAAGGGTCTTTAAGCTAGACAATGTGGCACACACTTATAATCCTGGTATTCAGGATGTCTGTGAGTTCAAAGCCTGCTTGGGGGTATACAGCCACTGTAGGACTCTGACAAAGACCAGCAACACTGAGGAGAGTTCCCTATCTGTCTGCAAGTTGTGTAAAGAACCGCAGAGATTTGACTTTGGTGAATAGTCTACATGAGAGTGGGCTTTTTAAAAAAACAAAACAAAACAAAAAACCACTGCTGCCTTTGACCCATGGTCTAATAAGCAACCCCTTGTTCCCCTGAGGAACCCCAATAAACTTCCTTGTCCGCTTAAGAGAAGAGGTATTAGTAGCATTTCCATCCTTCTAGCCAGTGTGTATCTCAGAGGTGTACATACATAAGAAAGCGTGCTCTGCACAGGGACTTACATGCACGCTGGTGGAGTAAAGCACCCCAGATCCATCAGGCCTTGGCACACACTTTAGAAGGAGCTCCCAGCTCCTCGTTCCACACCTCAGTTTCCTGCATGCCACTGCATTAAGAGTAGGCCTCCTGAGGTAACAAAGTCTAGTTTCACTATGTAAGGCAAACCACTCAGCATCTGAGAACCCTCCATAAGCTATATGGAGCCTCAGGGTCACAGCTGGCAAAGCGCTTTACCATCTTCACGTCTTTTTATAAAAGGACAGATCCTAAACCACTGGAGAGCAGTTCCGTGCTGGGAGGCGGTCCCCATGCTGGGCAGTGTCTAACAGTAGGTTATGGTCTCTCCATGGAGCTGTATGGGGCCAAGCGCTCGTCTGCCACACCAGCGGGTGCATTGTCTTGCCCTGTCTGTGCACAGAGCACTGCCCTCTCGTAGCACCTTCACCAAGCACACCTCGCTAAGGCAGAGGCTCCATGGGTAAGCTGACCATTTGCTGCTTCCCACTTCTCTGGCTGACTTTAGCCGTTATAAACTTGTATGCAGTAGGATGGCAACCTGACTGGGCTTGGAAGGATGGGTGGCGGAAGCTGGCAGTAGCCAAAGTGCTGCACCTGTACAGCAACTGAAGGGGGGGTCCTACCCAGTGTGAACAGCAACTGAAGGGGGGGTCCCACCCAGTGTGAACAGCAACTGAAGGGGGGTCCCACCCAGTGTTCACTGGTATCTTTCTTCCCCAAATATCTGGGTCTGATTAGAAGCCACTGTCTTGGTACCATACTGTCCATTTTTCTGTTCTAGCCATTTTCCCCTCCCTGGCAGCCCTCCCCACAGTCTCTGCTCTGGCTAATAGCTACTATCCCCAAGGGGTTTCTAATGTTATTCTAGTTACCTCGAAATAAATGGTGTGTAACAGTTGCCAATAGAAGACACCTCCCCCCCAACATAGATGTCCATGATGTGTAAGCATACACTCATGTGCAGTTGCCTCTGTCTGTTTTCTCATCTGAATCTTAGCAAGTAGCCACCTAAGGTGGCCAGCTCCATCTGAGGAAAACTGCAACCTAGGAGATGAAACATTAACCCAGAGTCTCTGCAGGAGAAGAGATCACAGGGACTGAAGCCTTTGCCTCAAACACTACAAAAGAAGCATCAAAGTCTTACTTAGCTGCAGCTTTCTGTTAGTGTCGTTTCTGCAGCGCTGGGCTGGGGGTCCCCACAAATACTAGGCCATGCTCTGCCACTGGGCAGCTCACCCTGGAGCAGTCTTAAAGAGTGCGGTGGCTTGAGAGTTAGTTCTCACTGCTGGTAGCTTGCCTATGTGGTACGTAAGACGTCGGGCCAGGCCCGACGGATGGCATGGTATATACAAAGTCCAGTGTGAGACGAAACTGAAAGGTCTTTTGTTTACAGAATGCCAAGGAGGAAAGTCCACTAATGGGACTAAAATGAAAACAAAAAACTCCTTTCCATGCTTCCAGGACTTGCACCCAAGTAACTGAGGCAGAAGCTGAGGCCCAGACCTCATACAGACAACTGGGCAGGAAGTGTCTTAGTGACACGCGGGGCTCTGTGCTTGCAGACAGTGGCAGTATCTCACTCGAGGTCACTGACGGCTGAGGAAAGACAAACCTCTCCTTCCTGTGTCCATGCCCCCTTTTGCTCCCCAGCACACAGCAGTTCTCACAGGGTTGTGGACGTGCCTGGCTTCACTGCGCCTCACAGCAGAAGCTCCTGCACCCCAGCTGCCTGGCTAAAGCTGGCTTCCTCCAGACAAACCCCACCCTGCTGGGGGAAAAGCTGCTGCTGCCTCCTTACCCTGCTCCTCCCCTCAAAATAGACACAGGATATGGCTCCTAGATGGACCAGAGGTCCTGGTGTTCCAGGTGAGAGGTGCTTCTGAGAGTTGATGATAACATTTCAGATCAAAATAAAGCCCAAACGTGGACACGCTGGCTGAGTCTTGAGCTCCCGCCCCCACCCCCGCCCCCACCCCCACCCCCGTGGCTGGAGGTGAGCGATTTAGAAATAAGGTAGTGACGAAGGACTATGAGTCCATTAAGTACTGAACCTAAGGAACCAGCATGGTCTCTGCTCAGACCTGCTTCCAAAACACTCAGTAGGGAAGGATGCTAGCCTGGACACCCACAAGCCTGAGAGAGCAGGTCTGCTGCCCCCAACCACTCTCACTATTTGTAATGGTCAGGGCTGAAAGTCTCGCTACAAAGGTCTGCAAACACTAGGCTGGTTTGCAAAGGGAGGGGGAGCTCAGTGCCAGAAACGGAAGGAGGAAAGCCCCCACCCACGTGTCCACATGTGAAGCCCTTCAGGACATGGTTATTACAGTCCAGAGATACCATGACAAGACTGGTAAGCCGCTTGGAGAAGAAACACACTGAATAATAAAGTCATACCAAGTTACCAGACAAACAGCTTTTCCCTTCATCACCCATGTCTAACGGCCCCTCCCTGCAGATGCTACCATCTGTTCTCAAAGCTGGACTGTGAGTGGGACCCAGGTTGGCGGGATATGTGGGAAATCCTGGGGCCTTCACCAAGTCTGTTTTCACCAGAACCAACCTCTCCCTGCTTCTCTCACAGTATGGGTGACCGAGTGCAGCAGGCGCAGGCTGGTGGTGTTCTATCTCCGCAGGTACAAAGCTGAACATCCCTCTCAGGTCAACAACAAAGGCAAGCAGACTTGTCTGGAGACCGCTGCTCTATAAAGTCCTGTTGTCACTTCACCTGCCTATGGTGGCCAAACGAAACAGCAACCCGTGGTTTTCTTGGCAACTGGTTGGTATAAACTTAAACTGTTTGTGACTCAGAAAAAACCCAACTCAACACCACTGTGTGAACCTTGTAGGTGGGGGAGGGCCAGGCCTCACGTTTCCTGCACACACAACTGACAGCAGCTGTCCCGGGCTTCAGGAAAGTAGATAAATGTCAGTCCACTCTGATGCTGAACTGCTAAGCCTTTAGGAGACACCTGAAGAGTCCGAGTTATCTATTCACTACAAAGAACCAGGTACTAACACATCCAATCTATCATCATTTGGTTCAAAACAGTAAGATGGCTTTATGAACTTATCATAGAAACATTAAGGGAAAAGAAGACACAAAGTGAACAGACAGGGAAAGGGGGATGAATCTGGAAGGAGCTGTGTTGTATGTGTGTGTGCGCACGCGTGTGTCCATGTGTGTGTGTGGGGGTATTATAATCAAAATACATTGTATGAAAGTCTCAAAGAACTAAACAAACAGAAAGTAAAGGGGACGTGACTGACAATTGAGGAAACAGTGATGACCTCAGGTGAGCCAGTTGTTCTGAGGATCATTTGCCCATTTGGTGGGTCCTCAGCTGAGGCCAGGCCCTGGAGCCAGGCCTTGGCACTCAGGGGTGGTTGACAAATAAAACAGAAGCCCACAGGTGGACCCGACACAGCCCAGGCCAACAGAAGGCTGCAAGTGACGTGTGTCTAAACTGACTCAGAAGAGCCGAGGGGAGCTGGCAGGCTGGGGCTGGGCTGGGGCTGCTGACTGCAGAGACCTGTAGCAGCAGAGAAAAGGGAGTTAGGTACAGATGTACTTGGGAGCTGAAGAAAATCTAAATCCACTTGGAAACAGGTTAAATATATGAAAGGGAAGTGCATGTAGTGCCAAGGATAGCCCTTAGCTTCTCTTGGCAGAACCAAACACCTGTAGTGACCTTCACAGAAGCAGAACTCAGTGAAAACAGGGTTTGAGCATACAAGGAGGTACATTTTGGGTGTGTTAACTTCAAGGTACTTTGTAAATAGACAGAGGGGGCCTAGAGGCACTGATACATGGGTGCAAGGGTCATGAGAGAGAATTCAGTGAAAGGGTAAGACCATCAGTATCCCCAGCGAAATCACTCAGGAGACAAAGTGGGGCAGTAAGGGGAAAGGAGACCTTAGCACTCTCCAAAGCAGTGGCCATGCTGACAAAAAGCATTAATGGGGCCTGAAGAGGATCAAAGAACTGAAGAGGAACTTGTATGAAGAGGAAGAGAGTGCTGGAGAGATAAGGGCTGTGGTGCAGTTTGGTGGTAGGAACTTTCCTATCATTGCATGGGGAGGGCCTGGGTGTAATCCCCAGCACCATGCAAATGAATGGAAATGCACAGGTGTGTGTGTGTGTGTGTGTGTGTGTGTGTGTGTGTGTGTGTGTGTGTGAGAGAGAGAGAGAGAGAGAGAGAGAGAGAGAGAGAGAGAGAGAGAGAACAACACAGTAGTGCTGCTCAGAGGCCACACACAGGGACAGAACCCTCTGCACTTACAGTGAGAATGGCCACTAACCAGCAACAGTGCAGCCCCACCAAGCACTTGCTCACAAAGCTCTACAGTGACAGTCCTAGCTTTCAAAAAGCAGCCTTTGGTATACAAGGCAAATCCTAATCTTCCAGGGATGTCCCCGGCGATGTGTCTATTCTGCGAATTAAGGAAGGGTTACTTGCAAGAGTTGGCTCTCTCACCATGTGAATCCCAAGGATCAGAATTAGGTCATCAGGCTCAGCAGCAAATACTTCTACCCACTGAACCATCTCATCATCCCCAAATTCACTTTTCTATAGAAAAAAAAAGTGCACTAATTCCTGTCTACTAGACGTTATAGTGTTCGCAGGCAACACTCCCAAATGCCCAGCAGGTTCCTATCGTTACAGCAGGCTGCTTACAACTCCCTGGGTACCTTGGCCTTTCTCCCACAGTCACATGGACTTACCCACATGTATACAAATAATTAAAATTAAGATAAGACTTGGGATAAAGCTCCTGTGATTCCAGCTCCAGTTCCATGGACAGTCAATGCCTCTGGCCTCCATTGACACCTGCACTCAACTGTGTGTATGTCACACAGACACACATAATGCATTCCAGCATCCTAGGGCTGAGGCAGGAAGACGCTGAGTGTGAGGCCAGCCTAGACAACAGAATGAGTATCTGTTTCTTAAGCAAACAAACCAAGAGGGAGCTAAGAAATAGACTAGTAGCTATGGTTCTGGTTTTAGTTCTGAATTCACACTTTGTACTTAGTTTTCCCATCAGTTTGGGGCTTTTCAACTTGGCAGACCAGTTAGTTCTGTGTCTGGAGCAAAACACAGAAACAAGAGTTTGTGATGTGCATGAACACAGGAGTTCAAGAAAGGTCCAATGAGAGCTCACCTGAGATAACACAGGACGCCGAGGCAAGAGGAACCAGAAAAGGCCAGTCTGGGCTACATAGTGAAACTGTATCTTTAAAGAGCCACACACAGTTTCATCTAGGAAATGCCTCCAATATGAATAGAAAATACCTTTTCCTTGGTTACAAGCAATGTCAGCTGTGACACTACCTGGGGGCGGGGGGGGGGGGGGGGGGAGCTGGAGCAGAGGAGCCCAGTCTCCTGCCTGCCCCTTTGCTTTTCTAGGGGATGAGCCTGGGGAAGGTCTGTCAGTGGCTTTCAGCTGGGCCTGTCATCTTATGCCTTTAAATGCACTGGGAGTTCAGGGGTAGGATGTGAAAGGCAACACATACATGCATCTCTGTATATATCGAAAATGCCACAAAATACTGAAAAGTTGGGACCAGGGAGATGTTCAGTTAGTAAAGGGCTTGCCACGTGAGCACGGGGACCTCAGGTCCTAGCACCACACACTGCTGGGGGCAGCTGCATGTGCCTGGGATCCCAGCACTGACAAGACAGAGACGGAAGCATCTGGGAGGCCTGCTAACCAGGCAGGCAGCCTAGCCTAACTGTTGAGTTCCAGGTTCAGTGAGAGACCATGTGTCAAAAAAAAATAAATAAATAAAATGGTGGAAAGCTATTGAAGAAGATGCTGGACATAGACCTCTGCCTTCCATATGCACAGGCACACAGGTACAGACAAACGGGCGCTCACACACTCGCTCACACACTCACACACACACTCACACACACACACTCACACACACATCTGAAAATGTTTGAATTTGTCTAAAATTTAATTAAGGGCCACAGAATATACCCTTAAAGACCACATTTCTTTAAAAAGCTATTAAAGGTCTGATCTATTTAAGGAAATGCCATTTTATGGGCATCTGGCAAGACGCCAGAGGGCATGATTCATCTTTCATCATCTACTTCCGTGTGCCCTTGGCTGTGGAAAGCAGAATCTGCAGAGCACACATGGCCCAGCCATCCTCATTAAGAACCAGGTTTGTGATGTAAAGTGAACAAACTACAGCAGGAGCAGGAATGTGCAGGTGCCTACCTCATGCCAGGGACAGGGCTTGTAGGTTGTTTGGGAACCTAGGTATGATATGCTAGTGGGTGTAATTTATAAAAAAAAAAAAAGTGAAGATAATCTCTTTCTAATCTCTCCCCATAAGGGCCAGGGGAGAGATGTGGGAGTTTTGGGTTACTATGTCCCTTCTTTCCTGAAACTGAATCATGTTGTTGTAAGGTGGGGGAAAGAAGATACACTGTGAAGTCCAGATGTTGGGACTTGCTGTCACAATTTGAACATAAACGATCCCCACAGGCTTGTCTTTAACAGCTGCTTCCAAGGTAGTGGCACTATTTGTGGAGGCTGTAGAAACTTCATGAGGTAGGACCTGCCTCTGGAGGAAGGAGGTCTACTGGAGCGAATGGGGACTTGAGCATATTCCCCGGGCTCCTCCTTCACCAGGAGTAAAGAGTCCTCTCTCCTGCACAGGCTTGATGTTCTGCTCACACACATGGGGCTAAATAGTCATGAAACCATTAGCAAAAAAGAAATCTTTCCTCCTGAAGTTCCTGTCAGACAGCCATGGCAGAGCTGGTGAGCTAGCCTCCTACGGCAGGGTCTGCTGTTTTACTAGAGACTCTTAATCTTCCTCACTGTATACAGCAATCACTTGCCAAGGTTTTCCTCTCCCTGGTTCAACCCTAAAGCTATTGATCCAACTGTTTAGAGAAAGTCAGGGCACTCTTTAAACCTTTCCTTTAGGTGACATGAGGGAGAACCAGGATGAGGTGGAAAGTGCACTGGACAGGACAGCCCAGAACATGCCCTGTAAGCTCATGAGGATGGTCATAGGGACACGCCCAGTGCAGCCTGGAAGCAGGGAAATCAAGGAAGGCAATTAAGAGCATCTCTGGAAAGAGGCTTTATGTTAATGAGCTGGGGCCTGCAGGAGGGAGAAGAAAAGAGTACTGTAACACAGTGCGGAGTGATGGCGCCCAGAGATGGACATTCCTACTGCACCACACAGCTTCTCAGCAGAGTTTCTGCCAGGCATGACTAGGAACCAGATCTGCCTCCAGATCTACCCACCAGTTCACAACAAGGGACAGAAGCACTGGGAGTAGAGAGAAGAATATACAACGTGGGGTACAGTATACATGACAGTTCCTCCGATATAAACCTCAAGGACAGAAAGAAGGAACTAACTGACAGAGAGACTCTTAAAAAGGCCATGCTATCTAAATGTAATGTGGAACCTTATTTGCATCTGAATTTAGGCAAGTCAGTAGTATAGTCTGATCTACAAGGAGACTGAACGGCTGGACTTGGCTCTAGAGTCTTCCAGGTGGTGAAGGGTAGGAAGAGCCTACGCAGATGACAGGCAGCTGCAGGGAGTCTCTGCAGGGAGTCCACAAGAAAGCTTCATTCCCATCACACACAAACTCTCGGGATGGACGATCTAGAAAGAAAACCTACCAACCTGCCCAAATGTGAATGGACAGGAACTGTAACCTGTTTCTACAAAGACGACACTAAAGTGGCCAATGCACTTGGGAAGAAGTGTTCAATAGCACCAACTTTTCAGAAAACACAATTTGAAGCCACCACAAGATGCCACTTCAGACTCACTAAGATGGCTATTAATAACAACAGCAGGAAATAAGCTACGGTGCAGTTCAATGACAGGCTCTAGGCTCATACATGCAAAGCCCTGGGTTCCACCTCCACCACCAAAACCCAACGAAAAATGGCAGGCACTGAAGGAGGAGCCTCACAGGTCTTCAGCAGGCTACCATGGCCACCATGTGACCAGCAAGAACTGAAAACAGATGTTCATATAATCAACTACACAGCAACAGTACAAGCATTCCTCACAGTGGCCCCCAAAGGGAAACACACCACACATCCACAGTAGGTAAATAAAATGTAGTTTTTCTATGCAATAGAACATTTGTCGGTCATAGAGAGCATCGGTGTACTGACACATTACAACACGAGTACATCTTGAAACTAAGTGAAACACTTAAAAGTACATTACTGGTTGCCAGGTACTGGAAAGGGAGAAAGGAGAGTAGTAACTTCCTGTGTGGAAGATTTCCACTAGCAGTGGATGGAAAGTTCTGGAGCTAGGTAATGGTGATCCATGTACAGCACTGCAAACACTGTTAATACCATTGGACTATATATATTTTAAATGGGTAAATGGTATATTTTGTTAAATGTTTCATCACAACGTTTTTAAACCAACAGACACTGTGCAGTGCTTTCTACCCTGTATCTCCACATGCCAGGTAGAGCTCAGTAGCAAGTTCTTTTGGAGCATTTACTAAAAGGTGACGCAGCTTGAATGTACTTGATTCTTGAAAGATATTTATGGGAATGTATTATGGCCCAGGCTTAAGAAACTACTTCTTACAAAAGCACTGTGGAGTAAGTGTCAGAGCGCCAGCGGAGACTGAGCACCCAAGGACTGCTGAAGAAACTGGTGCATCATCCAGTGAGCAACATCTTCACACCAACACCAAGACGCTGCCTCCTGACTGTTCAAAGCTCCAAGAACGCCACCAGGACATGGCGTCAAATATACCGAATCACCACAAAAAATAAGAGCTATGTTTGGGGAGGGGCGTTAATGGCTTTCTGACTTTTTTTCAGTCAAATTAACCTATTTTGGGGGGATAGTTCAAGGCAGCTTCATGGCAAAGGTCACTGTAAAGAATGAGGACCCTGCCTTTGCTTCCCAGAAACCCTTCTAGCGGGGAGTACCGTTTTAGTGGAGGTGCACAGAAGAGCGGCACCGGCTGCCTCCCGAGAGCTCAGGAGAGCTCAGCTAGAAACAGCCATGTGCCTGGCCAAGCTGGTGGCTGGGCTGCTGCCCATTAGTGAGCTGAGGGCAAGTTGTCGGCAGTTTTATTAGCAGTTTAAAAATTAATTTTGTCTTTCTTAATTAACATTTCTACAAATTTGCTATTTCCACAGACTTAGTTTTGTTTTGGCAGGGTTATTACTCACCAAGATAAAATTTTGACTTCCAAGGGCACTCACAGTGACCCTCAAACATCTGCCCTGGAGTGTGTTCTGGGAAGGGCTTGGCAAAGCAAGATGGGAGGGTGATGGTGTGGAAGTCATTGCCTGTCCCAAACTCCTAACAGGCATGTTTGAGGGGAAGAAAATTAAGCATTCCAAAACATCTCTGTTGGCCTTCTTCCGTATATTCTTGTGTGTGTGTGGGGGGGGTGTTAATCAATTTTGTGTTCAAGATCTGAAGGTGTGGGGTGTGTACTCTACAAAGGCATCTTATGCAACCAACACAGAAACCTTGTTCAATGCACTCTTCAAGAAGGCTCTTGGATTCATGGTAGAATCGGTTAAGAGACGTAGCTCTTTACAGGCTAACTACTCTCTTTGAAATCAAGGTGAGTGATAGAGATTTGGAAACACCTTCTCAGAAGAGCATTACTGAAAAGGGAACGTGAGGTCAGAGCAGCACAAGTTCCAGCCTCCTATGGGGGGGGGCCTTAATGGTGGCCCCACTCTGCACTAGCCAGAAGAGCTCACGCATATGCTTTTTCCCTCTTGGGAGTGAGCCTCACCTTTCTCATAAGCAGAAGAAAACAGTAACCACGTCTGAGAATCAACAGGACAGCTGGTAAAGCATGCAGATCCTCTTGTTGGAGCTGGGCACCCGTGCCTTTTCTTGCCCACAAGGCAGTGTTGATCCAAGACAAAACAGAACAGATATAAAGCACTGCTTCCCCACCCTCAGGAGAGGCCGCTGGGTACCAAAAGATAGCCACAATGGTTTCCAATTTCTCTTCTCCAGCCATGCCCAGAGATGAAGAAAACCTCCATCATAGGCCCTCAAGGTATACATTCAAGAGAATTACACTTATACAGATAGCTTAGCTTCCCAAAGAGACTCTGCAAAGGTGGGCTTCACCCTACCTATGCACTTGAGCAGAAAAGCTTATGGTTTTCTAGTGTCAGCCATGGTTTGCTGAATACGCAGAGTGAGAAAACATGAAGAGAAGTACAAATCCAGAAACAAAGTCCAGAGCATCTGAAAGCAGACAGGGTGAATATATCCCCCAAACCCACAGCACGCTACAATTCAATATACAGTACACAGCGCTGACCACTGCACTGATGGTGAGCCGCTCTGTACACCTGGGACACAGTGCTTCTCGCTTGGGACTCCATTTCAGGAAGGTTACCTGTTTGCCTCTCCCCCTCACAGAGAGCTGGCACAGGAGACTTGGAAGGACCATTGACCTCTCCTGCCATGCCTCTTCCTAGTTCTGAAATGTAGGTGCTGCAGTTAGCCTGACAGCATACCAGGCCATCCAAGTGCAAATATCCTTGATGTGAAATGTCTGTGGTCTCACAGGAGCTCAGAAAGGAAATGAACTCAGGAAAGAGATGCTCTATGTAGCATGCTCACCTTACGATGAACCTCTTTTGTTGCTTACAGCAGGAACCAAGCTGTTTTCTTAAACCTGTGAGTGTGTTTCTCTGTACACCTAGGGTCGTTCTGGCAGAAGGAAATGGGCTGCTCCTGCTAATCCCTGAACTCCACAGTTCACTTTCCTTCAATACAACAGATTGTTAAGAAAGACCACAGGGGATTTTACTTTGGACCAGATACAACAGACACCTCTGGTCTGATGGACGGAGCTGGCCAGGCCTTAGAGGTGAGCAAGTACTCTACCTCAGCTGCCCTATGTGCGACACTACTCCTGACTCCATACTGTTTCTGATTTTATTTTGCAAATGAGTCCATTACCAGCTGTCCTTGCTATTTTCTTGGTTAAACACACACACACATACACACACACACACACACACACACACACACACACACACACACACACACGATGCACCAAGATATAAAACCCTAAAGACCTTAAGGGGAAAGCAAAGGCAACACAAAACTAGATGTTGATGCCAGTCAAGAATATTTATAATGATAAATCTGAGTCATTAAAAAATGGTTAAATTATGCCCAGGAAAAGGCATAATTCTAAAAGGCTAGGAAATAATAGTTTCAGAAATAATTTGACTGTTTCCGAGGACAAAGGTCACACTCTAGATTACAAGCTGTCCCTGCTTGTTTTTCATTATCTCTCTGGCTGTAAGTGGTAAGAACACAGTTCATGGTTTAGAACAGAAACAGGAAAAAAGCTCTCCACAAGTTGAGAAGCTTAAAGGAGCTGGCATCACAGAGACACTCCCAGCAAGCCCCCCCCCCCAGGCATAACCCCAAAGTATCACTGTCACTTGGCACCAGGACCAAGAGCAACACCTCGCACGTCCCAGCGCTCACACGCTCAGCAAGGTCACAGCCTTTGCTTTCTCTAAACTGAATTTCCTCTGAGGAGTGTGGAGATGAAAGCTCTATGCACTGTCACAGTAGAAACTGAAAACCCATTATCTACAATCTGCTTCCTTTCCCCACAATGTTTTGTCCTGCATCCTTTCTAGAGGCACCATTACCAACCCTGGTGAGACATCCTCCTCTTGGGGAAAGTGTGTGTTTCTTGCTTTTTTTATTGGTTTTTTGGATTCGGTTTGTTTTAGACAGGGTTTCTCTGTATAGCTCTGGCTGTCCTGGAACTCACTCTGTAGACTAGGCTGACCTCGAACTCAGAAATCTGCCTGCCTCTGCCTCCCAGAGTGCTGGGATTACAGGCGTGCGCCACCACCCACCCAGCGTGTTTCTTGCTTTGCTGTCTCTGATACTATGGGCATCCTGTATAAATCAGTGTGACAATGAACTCTGTCCTTAAGATGCTTTAAAATTTTTCTATCACACACAATCCTCCCCAACTTAAGAGCCTATTGGCTACAGTGTTCACCTGAATTCATGTCTTAAACCACATACAGAGGATGAACTCAGACCTAAATGTATAAACTTTCCAGAAAAAAAGAAAGAATTATCTCAGGTTAATCAAACACATATATTATACCAGAGCATCCATAAAATATTTTCTATAAAATAATTTCAAAAATTAAATGCTATGGAAATTAAAACTGGTCCTTCATAAGATTTTAAAAGTAAAAATGACAAATCATAGAAAGTGAGGAGAGGGAGAGGAAGGGAGGGAGGGAAGGAAGGGGGGAGGGAGGGACGGAGAGAAAGAGAGAGAGAGAAAGAAACTTGTGCACACTTGTGTGATAGGAAGGAAGATTTCTTGAGTCTATCTCTGGAGGAGGAGGAAGAGGAAGAAGAAAAAGAAGGAAGAAGGGAGGAGGATGAGGAAAGGAAGGAAGGAGGGAGTGACAGAGGGAGGGGAGGGGAGGGGAGGGGAGGGGAGGGGAGGGGAGGGGAGGAGAGGAGAAAGATTCCCAAGCCAGAAATATTTTATTTACTAATAATACTTTATCTATGATTCTTTGTAAGAGCAGCTAAGTTATCTTATAAACATACACACATGAAGGTACCTAGTTTTGGAAAGAACCCAAATGCGTGTTAGATGATGAAGAGATACCTACAATATAGCCTACTACTCAGAAGACAGGGAAATAAACTATGGACATGTGCAACAGAACTGATTCTCAAAAATAATGCTCCGTGAAAGAGGCATTTCCCAGTCTGTAAATTATTCCCGCTTTCATCTAACTATAAAGTGTACAAACGATGCACAGTGACAGCAGACAGACGGACAGATGGACGGCTGCCTGGCAATGAGGGATGGGGTGGGCCTGCAGGAATACACAGTGCGTGAGGGCCTTCATGTACTACTCTGTCTAATACCTGTGGTACAATCTAAGGATATGTGATGTAGCTAAAGTAAAATTTTATATGTAGCTTATTAGTATTTATCAATTATGCTGTAATAAGTCTATTTTTTAAAGGCCCTCCTGGTCCACAAACAAACAAACACCATTCAGGTATTTCAGAAATCCTCCATTTTCATCTGAGAGTCGTGCTAGCTGTGCTGGTGTGCACCTGTAACCCCAGCGCTTGGAGACCAGGGTAGGAGGGTCTGTGATCAGCACAGACATGGCCCAAGGGCCTCTGATAGAAAGGTGGAAGACAATCTGGATGGCGGCTGAGGGACGGGCTCACCTCCCATGTGCTCCGGGACACTAGCTACATCTCAGGCGATTTGCTTCAGAGCCCTGGAGACACATTGGAGAAGTGAACTTCCCTCAACTGTTGCTTAGTCTCACCTTCAGACTTCTGAGCTTCCCAAACTGTTCCTTTGTGAAGTAAGGTTTATTTTAAGAAAGAGTATAAGACTGTGTCCACCCTGTCTCGTAGCACTAGCTTCTCTGATTACTTATATAGGAGAGAGGTCTCTCTGGGGCATATAGCTGCAGCAATCTTTCTAGATTTTCTTTAGAACATCACACACACACACACACACACACACACACACACACACACACACACACACACACACACACAAGATGTGCCTGCTGTTTTCCTGCCCCCTGTGAATGGACACCACTTCATTACTGCCCATGAAAAACAGCATGACTGAAAGGACACTGTGACCAAGACTAGGTCACAGAAGGAGAGACACTTTCGCCTGTCACTATAAAGACATGTGTGCCTAGAAGGCAGGTATAGCTAAGAGAGGCTATGTATAGAGGCTTTGTCACAGCCATTAGCCACCGACCACCAGTCCTGAGGGAGGAAACTGAGAGATGGTTCCAGCCCCAGGCAGTACTGAGCCACCTCTGAGGAAACTAAATGAAGAGAGATAGCCATTACGCCCCACCCAGACTGCAGAGCGATGAGCTAAACAGATGAAGTCATTATCTGAAGCCATTAAGTTCTGGACGGTACGTGCAGATGAGCAGGCCAGCCTTCTTTCTCTCAGACCTAAAAAGTCCATTCAGAAAAGAAACCTTCTCTTTCCCCTCTCCTGACAACGCCTAATAGCTGATTGCCCTTTCCGTAATTATTTATCAGGAGGTGACAATATAAGTAAGCTGCTTCTATAAATTGAGAGGTCACCCTAAATACCCAGGATGTCCTCAGGCTAAACTCACTTATGAAAGCCAGAGCAATCATGTATATAATGAAATCAACGTGTCAAACTTCAGCTCTTCTGTATGGCCACCACTGTGCTAAGATCCAAACTAGATGAAGCACAAGAGTAAATGGGGACTGGACACACTTATCTACAATGCTATTTTTAAAATTATTTGAATCAGATATTTTAATGATTCTTCTTTTAGTAAAACTAAGTAGATCTTGAAAATGTTACTTAGCTATTTTCCCTTCTATTTCTTAGCATTGCTTGTAATAAAAAAAAAAACATACTTATGAAAACATACTGAAGAATCAGATTGTTGCTGGGGTGTAGGTTAACTTAGTGTATAACCAGACAGTAGCTGGATTCCCCCCACCTAGCCTGTAAGTCTACAACTTCTGAAGCTGGAATCTGAAGTTGCTAACTCAATAGTTATTATCCTTTTTTTTTTCTTTTGAGATAGGACCTGTCTATTCTATGTAGCTATATAGCCCAGGCTGGCCTCAAACTTAGAACAATCCCCATGATCAGCCTCCAAATACTGAGTTCAAGGGCATGTGCCACCAAACTATGATATAGTGTCTCCCTTCCTTTAAAGACAGATTCATGTAGCTCCGGCTAGCCCCAAATTCACTCTGCATAGAACACAGCACTGAGCTCCGATCCTCTTGCCTCTACCTTCCCAGGACTAGAATTTACAGACATGTACCACCACGTGTGGCTTTAGTGTCTTACTTCATTGTTCCTTGAGTGGTTTGCCTTCTTTGTTGTTTTATTTTAATTAAGTGTATATGGGTATGTGCACACATGCAGCTATGCTCAGAGTCCAGAAGAGGCTGATGGATCCTGTAAGGAAATCTGTTCTCAGGACAATTATTTTAAAGTGAACCATGAACAACAGGAACCAAGCATGCCACTATCATCAGCAGGCTTGTTCCACATCATGGGTGGAAGTTACACTGGGGCAAAATGCAAGGAGAATGAACCAACTGCATCCAGTGGAGAGACAAGGATGAGAAACCTATCCAAACCCTTTAAGCCAGTCTCTCTTCTGATCTCTCAGGAACCCACTGGTGAAGTAATAATCCTTACATCCACACAGATATTCTTGCTGTCTGCTGGCCAGGACTGTCAGGCAGCTGGAAGGGCATCATTACCAAATAGTTCCCCAACTCTATGGTCCTTGAATGTAGACCAAAATATTTACAATGAAGAAACTCTAAGTGGGCATTTAAGAGTTGGTCTTGTCATTTCTCTACTCCTGACCTGTGCAGGAGACCCAAGTTGTGTCAGCCAGGGAGGGTTAGTGATCAGTAGGCTCATCCCCAGCCAGGGAGGGTTAGTGATCAGTAGGCTCATCCCCAGCCAGGGAGGGTTAGTGATCAGTAGGTAGGCTCAATCCTAAAGCACATTCGCAAGGCAAGATGGCTCACACTGCACCTCCAGCACTTGGAAGACTGCAAGCTGGAGGACAGCCTGGGCTACAATGTGAGAGCTAAAGCATAGGACATGATCAAAGTAACTTATGCAATGGTACTACAAAATTAACTTTTTAAAATGATAGCACTGGCATTTCTGGAAATAGATGTCAATAGTTGCTGTCAAAATCATGTTTAGACAAAATGCAGTAAGTGCATTTGTTTCTGGGAAAATGTTGTTTCCCTGCTGCTATGTTTGGCATTAAAAGGAATCCCCTGAAAACAGGAAGCAGCTCTTTCACTCCACCATGACCACAAAGCTATCTTCTAACCTCTGCAGTGCACAAAGCACATGGGCCCAGGAAAAGCCCTGAAACTTGAGCTCTTTCTATTCCCTGAGGTGTCTTTCCTATGACTGCTTCTGAGGTGATGATCTCTTGCCATCAGGACAGAGGACCATGCTACATGAGAGCTGTATTCCTACCTCACTGTGCCACATTTGAGCTGGCACACTCCATGGAGAGAATGGGTGGGGCTACAGTGGACTATTCTTTGTTCAAGTATTTTTAACCCCTGGAACACAGTAATATTTACAAACAATAAGATCTTTTCATATATTCAGTTTCCATGTAAAAGACAATGTAAAATGCAAAGATTTAAACTTTTAACTTCGATCTGATTCAGACTGAAACCTTATCTACACTCACACCTTTCTCATTTATTTAACTCTGGGAAGGAAAGGAGATGAAGGTCTGCTCAGGAGTTCTAATGTGTTGTAATGCTGTGCCTACCCTTCCTCTTTCCACCCTCTCTGGCCTGGTCCTAATTCTAATAATGGAATGACAGCAGTCTGAGGTAGAGAAAGGAGAAAGAGACGGGCAAATGGCGGTGAGGGAAGCAGCATGCTGTCCTGTCTTTCTGAAAGACATGGGCTGTCTTGCCCGCACACACATAACTCACAAGCCTAGAGATCTGAAAATGATCACTTCATCAAGTCTATCAAAAGAACTTCCTCTTCTCTTGCTTGTCTGGGAATGGTCTATTGTCCCAAAGGATGTAGGAAGGTCTATTTGTTAACTATTTCTGACTATGCTGACTCTAAACCATGGAGACACACCCCCTAAAAGAATGAAGACTAAGTTCCTGCCTCTGATTTGCTTAGTCCGAAGAGGGCTGAGGTTGGGGAGAGGAGTCCCATAAAGCATGCTAGGAGATTTTTTTGGCTATGGTACAGCAAAAGATAGACAAATACTTCCCCTAAAAATCAAATCCAGAAAACAAAATTGTCAAAAAATAACTATTTAGAACACTAGAAATCAACTAAAGGCAAATAACAAATTAAGAAGTATTATTCATGAAAAGTGACTAAAATATGAAGTAAAAATAGTGTGTGTAGTCTTCCTGTTAAAAAAACTTTTAGGGCTGGAGAGATGGCTAGATTAAGAGCACTGACTGCTCTTCCAGAGGTCCTGAGCTCAATTCCCAGCAACCACATGGTGGCTCACAACCATCTGTAATGGAATCCACTGCCCTCTTCTGGTGTGCCTGAAAAGAGCAATGGTGTACTCATACACATGAAATAAATTAATAAATCTTTTAAAAAAAAAAAAACTCTTTTAAAAACTCTTTTTTCCTAATATTATACTCTCAAGTTTGTAACACATAGAGATACATTGACACTGACAATGCAGAGAAAGAAAAAACAAAGCTATACTAGGGCAAAGTTGCTATTTTTCTTTCTTTCTTTTTATATGTTTTTTTTAAAAAAATAGGACAATCAGTAAGTAAATTATGAAAATTTATAGAGTAAACTTTAGAGAAATCATTAACAAAGATACTAAGAAATTATCTGCCATCAAAAAGAAGACCATTAAAGGAGCTGGGTAGATAATTTGGGGAAGTGCTTGCTCACAAGCACGAGCGCCACAGCTTACAGATCTAGACACAGGGGCCATGCTTGTAATCACAGTGCTGGGGAAGGAGAAACAGGAGGATTCCTGGGACATGTTGGTCAGCCAGCCTAACCTAATCAGCACACCCAAAGCCACTGAGAGACTGTCTAAAAGAAGAGGAGGAGGAGAGAAAGAAGAGGAAGAGAGGGAGGGATGGAGAAGTAAGTGGTTAAGAAAATGTACTGCTCTTCCAGCGGACCAAAGTATGATTCCCAGCAGGCATGTCAGATAACCACCTATTAACTCCATGTCCACGGACTGGACTAAGAATACCTACACGTGTGCACATACTCACATACATAATTAAAAAATAGAATAACAAAATAGGTGAACCACTCAAGGAAGAAAGCCAAGCTTGGCTTCTGGATTCCACATACATAAAGATACACATGTGACAGGCACGCACACGCGCACACACACACACACACACACACACACACACACACACACACACACCATAACCATATTGAATGAATAAAAGAAAATGAAAATAGATATACTATTATTTAAAGTAAAATCAAGAATAAAATATCAGGGATGAAAAGCAAAGTCATCTCCTAGGTCAGGCATCTTAGTATGCCTAACAGAGGCAAAGAGAAAGAATCCTAAACATGTATGGGTCCAGCAAATCTCTGGAGCTAGGCAAACTAGTGCACAGTTGTAATCCCAGTGTGTGATAGTGCTGAGGCAGGAGAATGGCCTCAAGTTCTAGGACAGCCTGAGATACAGAGAGAAACCAACAACCAACCAGCATCAAAGTGCCCAAAATGTTGGAACTACAGGTGGAAAAGCTGCAGGCATTGTCAAGAGACTTTAATACCTTACTTTCAACAGGAGACAGAGTAAGCAAACAAAAAGTAAGGCTGGGAAGGCACGGGCACCCCACTCTGTCCACAGTGTCTCTCCAGCCGCAGCAGATCAGCAACCTCTGAACATTAACAAAGCATATTCTGAGTCCCAAAGGAGCCTTACAAAAATCTGAACGAACTCTCTGGGCACACTGGAATTAAACTAGAAACATGAAGCTCTCTGGAAAAAAATCCTCAAATACTTAGAAACCAAATGCGATTCTTCTAAGTAGCCCATGGGTCAAAGCCTCCATCAGTCACCTACGTGACAGACTAAGATAGGAGAGTGAGTCATATCTAGGAATCTAAGGCCAGCCTAAGCAATGCAGCAAGACTCTGTTTCAAAATAAAATTAAGTAAAAATAAAAAATGAAAGAAATGAAAAGAAATATTAAAGACCTTTCTGAATTAAAACACAATACACTAAAACTTACAGAGTGCCAACAGGAAAGATAAAAAGCTTCCGATGAAGATAACTTTTTTTTTTCCCAAGACAGAGTTTCTCTGTGTAGCCCTGGCTGTCCTGGAACTCACTCTGTAGGCAGGCTGGCCTCAAACTCAGAAATCTGCCTGCCTCTGCCTCCCAAGTGCTGGGATTACAGGCGTGCGCCACCACCACCTGGCAAGATAACATTTTTCAACATAAGAAACTGAAACTGGGCTGTTCTCAGTTCCATCTTAAAGCAATAAGAAAAAAATAACAATTACAGTGGGATCAATGAAACAGAAAATAAAAATAACAGAGAATATAAAACCCAAAACCAAATATTGATTCTTTTATAAGACAAATATATTTGACAAGCTTCTAGGTAGATTAATGTGAGGAGAGAAGACACTACATAAATCACACTATTAGATACAGAGGATCCTATGCCACCATGAAAACCTCACCAACAACTCAGATGACACAGACACACATGCAAACCAAGTGCACTCACACACACAAAGATTAAACAGTCTGGACTGTTAAAGAAATCAAGGTTTGTAGTTAAAAACTTCCCAACAAAGAAAATCCCAGGTCCAGAAGCTTCTCTGGAAAACTCTATCAAACACATGAAGAAAATTAGGCCAGTTTTACAATCCATAAACCTCAGGAGGTTTATTTGAGGAAGTCAACTATCTTGATACCATATCCTGACAAAGTATAAAGAAACAATTAGAAACAAGAGGTTCTAACTATAAAGAGAAAATATCAAACCCCATGAACCATTGAAATTTGTTCTTTGAATACAAATGATTTAACACTCAAAACTCAGTATAATACTATTAATAAGCCAAAAAGGAAATACGCCACAGGATCAACTCAATAGATACAGATAAAAAGCATCTGACAAAACCCAATATTCATTCCTGGCTTGCTTGCCTCCCTCTCCCCCCCCTCACTCTCTCTCTCTCTCTCTCTCTCTCTCTCTCTCTCTCTCTCTCTCTCTCTCTCTCTCTCTCTCTCTCTCTCTTGATATAGACACTTAAAAGCTGCCACATAGGTGCTGGAGACCAAACCTGGGTCCTCTGGAAGAGCAGCCACTGCTGTTAAAACACTGAACTATGCCTCCCCTTTTTTTTGGGCTAGGATCTCACTATTTAGAGCAGGCTAGCCACAAATTCATAGAGATCCTCCTGACTCTTCCTCAGGAGTGAGTGCTGAGATTAAAGGCACGCACCACCACACCTGACACATTCTTGGTTTTTTTTTTTTTTTTTTTTTAAGAGATCCTTGGCAAAGTAGTAATAAAAGGAAACCTTATTGATGTCATCAAGCCAAAAATAAGTAAATACATCAATAAGGATAAATGTAGTACTCAACTTAAGGTGTGACACATTGACAGTCAAAGCTAATTAAAGCTTAAGGAAATGGTAATGCTGATCACTCCTTACTGAAAGCTTTGACAAATTGTTAGGCAAGATCAAAGAGTTAAACTGAGGTAGGGGATAGGAAAGCAGGGTAGAGAAGGAAATATAGGAAGGGATTACTAACAAAGACCTGAAAGTAATACAGAAACAAAAGAAGCTTCCAAAACCACAACAACAAAAACAAAAAACCAAAATGAACAAAAAAAAAGAAGAATAGAACTTTATATGTGCATGTGTTTATTTAGGGTGAGGGGCACACAGAATTACCCTACCAACAATGCCCCTTCTAGAGACCACAGGCTAACAAATATCTGAGTGCCAGGAATAGGTTAGCTCTTTTGGAGTTGTTAGCCAGTGAACTCCCACAGACTCGCAAATGCCAGAGATTGCCAGTCCTCTTGGTTGCCCTCCAGAACTTGGTGGTAAGACCCCACTGCTGAAGACGTCAAATACTTGAGTCACAGAACATAGAGAAACCAAGCAGGTACTGACCCTGAAGAGTCATCACTACTGTGTAGATTTCATAGTGCTAGAGGGTTTGCTATACATACTACTTGAAGAGAAAACCAGCGGGTCACACTTAGCTGTGAACCCTGAGAGCTAAAACGAGTACTGGCCTGGGAGTGGACTACAAGCCCACAAATGCAACAATGTCACAAATACCATGGGAGTAACCAATTACTTTCAGGTCAAACTGAAGGCCCACTCTACAAAATGAAACCCATACCTGGCACTATTATCAGCCAAGAACCTGTGGCAAGATAGGTCTCTCCCAGGGGAGAACCTTCTCCTAGTATTCTGCTGAACTGACTTAGTACTGAGTTGACTCCTAGTGACTTATTATATCCACAGATTAGTGCATCTTTTAAGCCTCGAAGAAGCTTCTTTATGTATGCAGCAGATAATGCACACAGATCTAACACAGATCTAAAACTGGTTGAGGAGCAGAGATTAAGAGTCTGTTGAGGTCTCAGGAGACAGCAGGTGCTAGCGAGGATGTGGAGAAAGTGGAACGCTCCTCCACTGCTGGTAGGATTGCAAGATGGTACAACCACTTTGGAAATCAGTCTGGCGGTTCCTCAGATATCTGGGCATGACACTTCCGGAGGACCCTGCTATACCACTTCTGGGCATATACCTAGAGGATTCCCTGGCATGCAATAAGGACACATGCTCCACTATGTTCATAGCAGCCCTGTCTGTAATAGCCAGAAACTGGAAAGAACCCAGGTGTCCCTCAACGGGAGGAATGGATACAAAAAATGTGGTATATATACACAATTGAGTACTATTCAGCCATCAGAAACAACGAATTCATGAAATTCTTAGACAAATGGATGGATCTGGAGAATATCATACTAAGTGAGGCAACCCAGTCTCAAAAGATCAATCATCGTATGCACTCACTGATAAGTGGATATTAGCCTAGAAATGTGGAATACCCAAGACATAATCCACATATTAATTGATGTCCAAGAGAAACGGAGGAGTGGCCCCTGGTTCTGGAAAGACTCAGTGCAGCAGTATAGGGGAACAGGGAAGTGGGAAGGGGTAGATGGAGGAACAGGGGGAGGGAAGAGGGCTTATGGGACTTTCGGGGAGTGGAGAGCCAGAAAAGGGGAAAACATTTGAAATGTAAATAAAAAGTATATCAAATAAATAAAAAAAGAAAAGAGAAGAGAAGAAAAGAAAAAAGAAAAGAAAAGAAAAGAAAAGAAAAGAAAAAAAAAAGAAAAGAAAAAAGAGAGTGTTGAGGTGGGAATTTCTGCTTCTGTTGGAGACTCAGTTGTGTCATGTGATATTTTTCTGGAAGCTGGTGAAAGGGCATGAGATCTTTTGCTGGAGCGGACCCTTGAGAGGACACTAATGTTTGAAAAGAGTTTAAGTATGACCCAGCAGACAGTGTGCGATGCTCTGGCATTGGTTTGCCTTGCTTTCTTTACTGGTCTTTGCTAGCTAAGAAATGTACCCAAAGAACTTCTGGAGGTTGCTTCCTGCTGCTTTGACATTCTCATGCCAATCAGTGGAGGCTGGCAGTTTCTTCTGGATCAAGCCCTCCTGCTGATCTGAGTGAACTGGACTGCTGCCAACAAAGACTGGAATTGTTCCAAAGAACAATTCTAAACAGGTCCGAGTTCCCCTCTTCTTATTAACCATCTTAACCCCTACCTTAGATCGGTGGGCTATAAGGGAGGGTGAAATGTTTGAGAAACCTTATTAAAGTAGGTCTTGAAAAATCTAGAAATCGATTGTGAAATCATAATATAACTGAGACAGTTCGTTATCTTTGAGGGGGTTCCCTCCCTCAATAAATCAGATCATCTAGATCCTTCCAATGCTGATACTTCAGAGTTAGCTACTCTACAGTGTTTTTAATGCATGGTAGGGCACGATTTAAAGTAGACAGAAGTATTTGTTAGCTAAAAGGTGAATTCACAGGGGCTTGATTTGTAATGGATGGTTAATAAGATTATAGTCATCAGCACAGTAATTTGAGGATGCCACTTAAAAGAGTTAATGACAGAAGATTTGAGTATTAGGAAATCTCTCTCCATTGATTAGACAGTTTCCTTGACATAAAGCATCCATGGCCCATTTAGGGGTCTGCAATAACAGTGCATACTAAGTGTCACGTAACAGCTCCTACTCCACTCAACAGTCAAGTGTCACAACGTGCCCTTTCTCAACAGAGACTTGTGAGGTGGCAGAGAGCAAAGGCCTGAACCCACTACTGGTGCCTAAGAGTACACATGTCACCCACGCACGCAGCCAGCCTGGACAGGAGCTCTGGCACTTCTTACGTGGTATCTGACACATTCAGAGCTCTAACAGAGCAGGCTTTTACTTTAAAAAGATTATGGTTAGGGCTGGATAGACAGCTCCACAGTCAGGAGCACGTACTGTTATTGCAAAGGACCTGAAATCAGTCCCCAGCATCCACATCTGTTGGGACACCAGGACTGCATGATGGCGTGTCACTTGTGTCACTGAAGGAGAAACTCACGGAGGTTAAACGTTGAGAGCTGCTAAGCTGGATATTGATGCAGAATTTCAGCCCCAGTGGCATCATGGGAACCTCTCAGAGAGGTTACAACCAGTATCACAAGTACATCAAAGTTCAGAAAGGTAGCACTGTGGGTTTAACAGGTGCTGGCAGCCTGTGTGGTTTCAGCTTCCGCATTTCTTACAAGGAACTCAAACATGATTAGTGAAGTAAGCAGCACTGAAGAGGGTCAGTGTAAAGGCACAGCACAGTCGAGCACCACTGGGCGCAGCTGGCTACCCAGGCCCAACCCATGAAGAAGCCAACTGTGGCTAAATCTCCAAATCTTGACTGAGAACCAACCTGCAATAGATGGACTGATTCAAAAGGAGTGGATGGTAAGAAGCAATCACACTAATGAAACAGAAACAACAAAATACAAAGAATCAAGGAAATGAAGAGGTGGTTCTCAGAGAAAAAAAAGATGGACAAATACTTAGCCAAACTAAATAAAAGGCAAAAGATCCAAATTAATAAAACCAGAGGTGAAAGGGGGCACATTACACTAAGGAAATTCAGGGAATCCTAAGGACAAACTTTAACAGTCTCTACCGAACTGAAAACTTGTAAGAAATGGATGGTTTTCTTGATATATACAATCTATCAAATTTAAATAAAGATCAAATAAGCAATTCAAACAGACCTATAACCACTAATGAAACAAAAGCAATAATTAAAAGTCTCTCAACCAAACAATGACCACACACACACACACACACACACGCGCGCACGCGCGCACACACACACAAAAAAGTCAGATTCAGCATAGAATTCAAGCAAACCTTAATGGTAATTAATGGCAATACTTGTAAGATTGTTCCACAAACTAGAAACCGAAGAACACTTTCTAATCCTTTATACAAGGTAACAATTACCCAGATTCCAAAACCACACAAAGAACCACCACCACCACCACCACCAATAATAATAATAATAATAATAATAGTAACAGCAACAATAACAATAGATAAATCTCCTTTATGACCATAGATGCAAAAAATTTTTTCTAGAGAAACATTTTTCTTTTTTTTATTAAACTAATAAAATTTATTTTAAAATATACAACTTAGTATTGACTTTTTTAATATTTTTATTTTCTATATTCTTTGTTTACATTCCAAATGATTTCCCCTTTCCCGGATCCCCCCTCCCCATATGTCCCATAAACCTTCTTCTCCCCATCCATTCTCCAATCACCTCCCTCCTTTTCTTCTCTGTCCTTATATTCCCCTCCAGTGCTAGATCAATCCTTTCCAGGATCAGGACCTTCTCCATACTTCTTCATGGGAGTCATTTGTTATGCGATTTGTGCCTTGGGTATTCAGGGCTTCTGGGCTAATTAATATCCACTTATCAGAGTATTGACATTTTTTTAAGTCATCAAAATAATTTATAATAGTTAAATGCCTCTTAAATATACATGATATCTTCTGAAGCTACAAGTAATATGTATTCAACCAATTTTTAAAATCTATTTAGAATATTAAACATGGTAGAAGTAGAAAAAAATCACTTATGAAGTCCTCTATGAAAGGAAATTGTGACAAGTTCCTGATTAGACAGAAACTGTTCCATCTTCAAGGGAGAATATGCAATGTAACTGTGGTTTCATAGAATAAACTGGGTAGTGTTCCTTCTGTTTCTATTTTTCAGAATAGTTTGAAGAGTATTAGTATTAGGTCTTCTTTGAAGGTTGGATAGAATTCTGCACTAAACCGATCTGGTCCTGGGCTTTTTATGGCTGGGAAACTTTGAATGACTGCTTCTATTTCTTTAGGGGTTATGGGACTGTTTAGATGGTTTATCTGATGATATTTGGTATCTGTCTAGAAAACTGTCCATTTCATCCAGATTTCCCAGTTTTGTTGAGTAGAGGCTTTTGTGGTAGTATCTGATGATTTTTTTAATTTCCTCAGTTTCTGTTGTTATATCTCCCTTTTCATTTCTGATTTTGTTAATTTGGATACTGGATGCAAAAATTCTTAATACTTGCAATCTGGTTTCAAGAACACATCAAATGCAATGTCCACCAAAATCAAGTAATGAATCACAGAAACATATTGAAAGATAAAACCCACATGATCATTTTATGAGGTGAGAAAAGGCCTTTGACAAAAGCCAATGTTCTTCTGTGTTAAAAACCCTGGCAAAGACTAGGGATACAAGGGACACCTCAGCATAACAAAGGCACTCTACACCAAGCCCTCCGCCCATTACCCTACACAGAGAGAAACTCAAGAATTTTCACTTAAATCAGGAACAAAACAAGGATGTCGTCAGTTCGTGAAGTCAAGACAGAACAGAAAGGACGGAAGGCGGCCATGGGAGACAAGTGGAAGGGAAGGAGCATAGCACCTTTATTTGCGGATGGTGTGATTTATACATAAATGACTCTAAAAGCTTCACCAGGTTTTTAGGCTCATCACTTCTACAACTGATAAACACTTTCAGCAAAGTAGCAAGATACAAATCAACATGTGAAAATCAGTAGCCTTCTTATACACAGAGGACTGAGACTACCTCTGTATGCTCTTATTTGCCAGTGTTCCCTGGGATGCCCCACTTTTCCACCTTTTGGCTACTGTGAGTTAAGCTACTATAGACCAGAATACCTATAGTGTCTCTTCGGATTCTTGTTTTCAATTCTTCTGCTTATATATCCTTAGATGTGACTGTCAGATCATATGGCAATTCTGAAGTTTTATGAGAACTGCTAACTCATTTCACAGGAGTTATTAACACTTTATAGTGTGCCTGGCAATACAAAACTCCCCATTCCTTTATACCCTCACTCTAAACTGCACTTTACCTAATGAGAGCTAGAAACAGGCAGACCATTAGTAGACGCTCAGTGACTACTGTCTCCTTACATCTGCATACACTTGGGTCCTTAATCCTAAATGAACTAACTGGCAATTGCTGTCTGAGTCATGTACAAATTTGTCCATAGGAGGCTTCTTAATGGTAGACCTTGTTCACTGATTCCTCTACTACTTTGGTATTTCTTTTGGTTAGTTCTTTCTTGGCCATTTTGTTGTTATGAGCCCAAGAATACAGAACTCCAATCACTTTCTCATATACTTCTGCACATTTCTGAGGAAAATCAATTGCAATTGGAAACTGGAAAAAGTCTGTGTAACTTAAATCCTATGTGAGGATACTGAGAACCTAAATTGCACTTTTTAGAGGGATAATAAATACATTTAATTTGTGTGGAATTAAATCTTCTTCACAGTCATATTTGACATCATCTAAAATAAACCCTGAGTAAACTGGTGGGCGACAGAGGCAGGAGTGGTAGGCATTACAAACCACAGCAGGAATGGCCAAACGCTGAGAGAACAAAGATCAACCTAATACTGAACTCTCTTAGGAGGAGTATGTATGTTTTCAGTCTTCATCTCCTCCAAAGAAGCACTTAACCTGGAAGGGCTGAGATTCTTCAGCCGGTGTGGAGCCTGTAGCACATGCTGACATACAACCTGAACTAGAAGCCTGCAGCCTCTTCTTCCGGAAGGAGAAAAGCAATGTCTGACACTGTCCCCTGACTTCCACATGCACATTCACAAACTCAAAGTAAGACATTTAAAGGTGTTCATTAAAAGTACCAGGAAACTGGTTAGTTTTCAAACACAAGAAACTTCTTTTGTCCCAGGGGTACTAAACCAAGTTCAGTATGGACTTTGAGAATGTGTTCCTAAAATTCAGTATAAAAATCATTTTGAGCCAGGCATTAGTGTTGCACACCTTTAGTTCAAGCCCTCAGCAAGTAGAGACGGCGGATCTCTGAGCTCAAAGCTAGCCTGGTTTACAGAGTGAGTTCTAGGACAGTCAGGGATACAGAGAAAGCCTGTCTTGAAAACAACCAACCAAACAGAACCATTTGAATGTGAGGTAGGCAGGCAGTCGTGGTAGGTGGCACGTGTGCGGCGACTGTTCCCATGGAATGAGAGAACCGTGTGCTTACCTGATAGCCTTCTGTTTTCTTCTGACACCACTTCAATAAGGCGTTCCTCTTGGATCCTCCATATTCTCTTGCCAATGCTGAGAGGGGGTCTTTCCTTTCTTCCCTAATAAGGAACCCAAGTTGAATTATTTGAGACCCACAATAAAATCACAGCACTACTCTGCACTTAAAAAAATAAAAAACGCATAAAACTAAGGCCATTCTGTGCTATGACACAGCATTTTCTTTAATTCCACCATCAGCCTTCAGCCTGTGCTCCCACAGACGTACGTACGACTGTCAAGGCTCCAGGGAGGAACTCGACTCCTCATCCTCAGGCGACAACGTGTGAACATTCTGTACTGAGAGGGTTCTCGAGGAGCGCTGTCCTCCAGTGCTCAGCACAGCATGGTGACACAGACACTGCTCTGGGCCTTCTAGTCAGTACCCTGCTGAACTCCATAGCATACTTTAGGTTATTACCACCCTTTGTATTTCCTTCTGTCTTTAATGCTCTCGTCAATTTCAAAATTACTCACTGTTAACTACAAAGGACAAGGTTTTGTGAGATGAAGAGCTCAAAATTAGACAAATGAGACAGAAAAGATATGGCAATATGGGCTGGCAATGGCTCAGCGGTTAAGAGCACAGACTGCTGCTCTTCAGAGGTCCCAGGTTCAGTGCCAAGCACCCACATGGTAGCTCACAATGCTCTAACTCCAGTTCTAGGGAACCCAATGCCTTCCTCTGGCCTCTGGAGATACCACATGTGCATGCAGAGCACAGATATATATTCAGGCAAAATACCTATACATGAAACATCATATAGTAAGAATAATTTTACTATATATTTTAAGATATGGAGGAAAAAAAGAGATAGCAATAAACATTAAAAACACATTATTACACTATGTGTGGAGGCACTCAGAAATCAGAGGCAGCAGAGTTCTATAAAGTTCTAAGCTAGCTTGGTACACATAAAGTTCATGAGATCCTGTCTCAAAACAACAACAACAACACAACAAAAACAAAACTATATTACAAGTTCAAGACCAGCCTGGTGGGGCAGGCTTAAAATCCCACCATTCCCCACCATTTCTGAGGTGAAGGCAAGAAGGAAGACATGCTACAAGCTCAAGACATGTCTTGGCTTTGGTGAAATCTAGGCTAGCCTGGGTGATTTAGGGAAACCTTTCTGTCTCCTGTGTGCGATGACTTACAGTATGTGTCACCATTCCCCTGAGCTCTTACTTAGAGTAGCTTCTGCCAGAAAGAACTTCTAAAATATGAGCTCACACTTCTACGTCCTACTCAACAATGACTAACACTGATCAACAGCACCCTGCTATCTGATGTCCAGCCTGAACAATCAGAGCTGCCTCTCACACACCATTGCTATGCCTGCATTCCTTACAAAGAAACCTGCTGTTATGTCATTGCTGCCTTTGCAAAAACCCTGGACTCAGCCTTTCTTGGGTTCTCCAACCCTGTTATTCCTCTGATCAGACTTGATAACTCTGACCCACCATACCAGAACAAACGTCCTTTTAACTAGTTTTCTGGGCTTCGCTGCAGAAGAAAACCCTTCTTTCATCATCTCGGTTTATTCACTCTACTCAGTATCTTGCATTTCACCAAAGTGGGCCAGATGGACTTCACAGAGTCCCATCAGCTAGCTACTCAGTCATGTCTTCTACATCATCCTGGGCTGTTAGTATCTGTCTCCAGAACCCACACAGCAGCTCCTAGATCACGTATGTGCCCAGACTACATGCTCAGTGACCCCTTTCCTCAAGTTACTTATCTTGCCAATACTGTCCGCATCTACAGTCCTCACGACCTGCAGGTTCTACCTCCTTAGGAAGCCTTCTCTAATACTCTACCAGGATGCCCATAGTTCCACTTCATCATAGTACGTGGCCAGATAGTATTCTGGATTTCAGAGTTTTTTCAGGTTTGTTATTTGTTTTTTAGACAGTTTTATTATGTAGCCAAGGTTAGCACACAGTCCTCTTGTCTCCATCCTCTGAGTGCTGAGCGTGGGAATGCTTGTGTTTTCTTGTGTTGCTTCTTTGTGCCTCTCCACCTTAGTTACTTATTTATATGACACTGGGAATTGAACCCAAGGCTAAGTAAGTATCTGACCACGAGCAACACTCTCCCCAAATACAAGTACCCGATTTTGAAGTATCTGCATAGAATTTACCTGTAGAACATCTCTATTTTAAAAACGCAAAGTCTGAAACGTTCAATGTTGATACTCAAAAGGGCGTGCACTTGAGTTTTCAGACTTAAGATGCCTCACCTATACTACTGAGCCACTTCTAGTTTCAAGCAAAACAAAGTAAACACTGAGTAACAGGAAGAGAAAGAGGGACAGTCAGCACTAAGCAGGCCCTTCTCTCTGAAAGGCCAGGAACAACACACAGAACATGTTTCCTACCTTATTCGGCTCCGGGTGCTTGGAGTGACAGATGCAGTAGGAGACGAAGAGAGGGAGAGCTGTGGTGATGTGGTGCCCATAGCCATGAGAGAGGCTGGTGACGCTCCCTCGGACGAAGAGATGTCCCGTTTCATTTCTTCACTACTCCGTCGAGACACTGTGAGAAAGTCATTGTGGAATATAACTAGTCCAACCGCTGTGCAACTCAATATGCAGGCTTCACCCAAAACTGAAATCAGAACTCCCATCTATCCAAACCGACATATCACAGAGGAACTGGCTCCTCAGTGTGCACTCTAGCACTGCTCGCAGTAGCGGGGTCATGGAACCTGGATATGCGCACAGTGGATTTTTTCTCCATGTCAAAACAAACAAATTTTCATCATTTGCAGGGAAAGGATGTACACTCTAATGAGAAGAGTCTCCCAACATTTTATATTGTTTACACAAACTAAGTCAGTCTCACAAAGACAAATGTTTTCTCTCACTTGTGGTTCCTGGATGCTATAGAGGTCATAAAATCATGTGAGTACATATGAAAAACAGCTGTGTAAGGGAACAAGAGAAGTAAAGAAAGGGATGGAAAGGATGAGGGGATATGATTAACTTTTTATATTTGTACGAAAATCATTTGTGACATGGTACCAATAAATACAATGCATTTTCTAATTTAAGGAAAGATTTCTGTGAATGAGAATTTGTGCATCTCAGATTCTGCATCTGTTTATGTTTCTTGGCTCTTTTCCCCCCTACTTGTTAGCTTAGTTGTTTATTATTATTATTACTATTACTGCCTGTTTGTTCTCTAATGAGAGAAAGAATGAATTTGGGTGGGTGGGGAGTTGGGAGGGTCTGGGAAAAGTTGAAGGAGGAGAAATAATAATCTAAATATAGTGTAGAAAATCTATTCCAATTAAAGCAGGTTTAAAAGTTCTGGGGATAAAATGTCTTAGAAAGATTGAGAATTATATCTTTTGACATCTAGATTGTTTTCTTAGAGAAAAGAAATGCTTTGTTAAATAATTTTTTAAACATCGTGTATATATTGACAAGTACAACTGTATATCTTTTAAAAGTATAGAGTGATAATCATGCTCTAACTGTTTTAGCTGAGCCTAAGCATGCATTCTGAAGATTCCTAGGGAACAAGGATCGTCTTGTGAGAGGAGGAGCTAGGCCCTGGACCCACTCGTGCCTGGACACCTATATAGCTGGCAACAGTGACTTATGTCTGGAATCCCTGCACTTTCAAACTGAGGCAGGAGGTTGACCATGGACATGAGGTTAGCCTGTGCTACAGAATGAGGCATTATCATAAAAAATTAAAGAATTTAAAATCTGTAAAAAGGTTAAAATACAAACTTTCACATCTTCAGGGAACAAGTGCCTTATTAACATGTAACACTCACAGTATCTACCTGGTACACAGAGGGGATGACAAAAACACCATAGGAATGGTTTTTAGTGGTGTGCCACCCCAACCCAGTGCTCACAACTAAAATCAACACCCTTCTCTGACAACTCATCAAGCACTGCTGAAAGGGAGGAAGGAACGGGCATCTCTGCAGAGCTGGGTGCAGCTTCAGACACACACCAGGAAGACAGAGACTGAAAGGCATCAAGTCAGTTATCACTAATTTTACAAGGCTGTCTAACACAGGAAAACGACCGTCCTGGAACTCCGAAGCAGTCCTGCCTCAGCACGTACGTACGAACAGGTGTGTGTTGTCTGCCATACCCGTGTTGGGCTGACAAGCTCTGGATCAGGACGAAAACGCGATGTTAACAAAGTGTTGCCCTAATAAAGTGACGGTGCAGAAGTTTCTCATATTAAATGGCTGTGGAAAGCTGTGCTTACATGTTTTTGGGCATAACTTTATGGCTATTCTTTTTTTTCAAGCACACTGTATGTCTTCAATCAGTAAGTTTGGAAAGCAGTGTGCTATGAGAGGAGACAGTTCATGTGAGCAATGCCAACCCTTCTCTGCAGGCAGTTGGAAGCAAGGCTGGGCGGACAGAGGAAGGATGTGCTCACTCCATGTTGAGGAGGACAGGAGAGACCACAGCAGAGCTGTCAGGACTTTTCCTTTCCAGGGACAACTGAAAGGCCACAGAATAATGTAAGTAGCAGAAATGCCAGGCCCAGTGCTGCAGAGCTTTACCGTACAGGCAGCTTCCAGGAATTTTCAGTGTTCTGACTAACTCTACAAATCAGTCATTGCATATCTGACTCTCAACTTTCAGAAAGACATACCTTCAACATGTCATCTACTACAATGTGGGCTACTAAAAACTTCTAGGAGGGTTGTTTAGGTTTTTGTTTGGTTTTTTAATAATTTTTCAGATAAAAGTCATTACCTGAGATGGTCTTGGCACTTTCCATAGCAGGAACTCTTGGGAGGGAAGCGGGCCGGCTAGTTGAAGATGTTCTTAGTAGATGCTCTGCACAAAGTGGAAAGGCCACAAAACGACATGGATGAACGCCGAGGGGGCAGAAGCACAGGGAAGGTGGCTCCTACTCTCCTTAGCCTGCAGGCTTGGCTCTCCTCCTAACTGAAGGCATTCAACCCCCAAACAGTATGCTTACTAAAAATAATCTCTATAGACAAGGACCATACGGACCTCCAGTTCAATAACACATTTCTGGCGATGATGGCAAGACATCATCAATGATGCAAGTGACTCTAAGTCATTTCATGCCACTTAATTCTTCAAAGCAACTTAATCAAAATTAAGAGGTTCGTTACTGCATTGGCCTAAGGCATGAACTAAATAAAACCTTGCCTTTCTATGCCTATAGTTAGAGAGGACATCATATATACAACCATCCATCGACAGACCTGGATGGTATAGTTAGAATTCCGAAATACAGCTGAAAAAGGACAACAGTTCCTTCGTATTTCAGGCAGCAGAGGGATGGAAACCACAGTGGTAGTAGGCCAGGCCTTACCAGAAAGAAGGGCTAGGAACTGCACTCAGCCAGACAATAAGGGAACAAAGACCCGGAAAGTAAAAGCCTGCTTTGATAAGCCTTGGGTTATCTGGACAGCAAGGGAGAAGGCTCTCCAGGGGTGATGAACTGAGAGCCTTCACTACCTCCTCTGTGGTCTGAGCACCCAGGAATGACACAATCAGATGCTGCCTCTATTATGGCTTCAGCTTGGTTCCTAACCACACGCTTTCTTAGGAGTCTCTTTAGTTCCTGGAACACTGGTGCAATCTTTCTGTCCTGCTAACTCTCTCTTCCTGCATGCGTCTTATCTAGGGTTACAAACCCATCAGGCTGTACCCAGGCCAGAAGACATCAATGCATGTGTTTTGCCTAACCGGGTCTGATATGTTAGGGATAAATGACTAGTATAAAACTCAACAATAATGCCTCTATTTAATAAAGACTATTATTATTAGCCTTACCTTCCAAGAATGCCCACCCATTTCTCTTTTGTCTAAAGATTTATCGATTTCATGTATATGAGTACACATTGCTCTCTTCAGACACACCAGAAGAGCACATCAGATCCCATTACAGATAGTTGTGAGCCACCATGTGGTTGCTGGGAATTGAACTCAGGGCTTCTGGAGAGCAGTCAATGCTCTTAACCCTGAACTATCTCTCCAGCCCAACCCATTTCTCTTTTAACATATTAACTACTTAGTAGTTGGGAAAGCAGGTCAATGATAAAGTATGTTTTAGGATGCCCGAGGCCCTAGGAACAACCAAAAAATAATGACATACAGTACTGAGGTTTTTAGACTATAACATATTTCAGTCCCAATAATTCTTTTTTTAAAAGATTTGTTATATTTTTCATTGTGTCTGTATGTGCATGCACATATGCACATGTGTATACACATATGTGAGTACAGGTGCCCTGATGGTGGGATTACAGGAAGTTATGAGCTACCCAACATGGATACTTGGAACCACACTCAAATCCAGTAGCAGCTTAAGTTCTCATGCTAATTATATTACCCAAAAATCTACTTGCAGTGTCTCCAGTTGGTTTTTGACTGGAGTTGGGATTTGGCCTCCAATAAAATTACTGGAGGCCAATGGCTGGGCAGGGAGAGAGAGGCAGGACTTTTAGGATACCCAGGAAGGAACCAGGAAGGAGGAAGAGGGGATCCACCATGAGGAGGGCATAAGGGATGGCCCAAGTCAGAAAGGTACAGGAGGGACAGCCAGCCAGCATACAGGGCAGGGGAAGCAGCCCCAGGACTGTCCAGCAGGGTCTAAGGTAGCAAAGATAAGATATAGGTTCAGTAAATAATTCAGGAATGTTGGAGGGGAGTGTGTATATGAGCCATGTAGAGTTAGGGAGTGGTCAGCTATGGAGCGGTCAGCTATGGAGCTGTTTAAGGTATTTAAAATATAAGGTTATACATGTGGCCTTGCTTTGGGGAATCCAGAACAATGAGCAGTAGCAAGAAGCAGGGTTTAGAGTGGATTAAAACACTACCATTTCAACGTCCTCTGAAAAACGGCAGTGCACACTCAAGCACTGAGTCATCCCCCCAGAGGCTTAGGAACGCATAATCTGAAATAACGAGTTACTTTCTACTTAGGAGGCCCAGGAGGTAGGAAGGAGAACTTGTTTTCTACATAAGGACACATGCAGTTAAAATCATTAGTAATATTAACATAAACAAACATCATTTGTTTGGTTGGTTGGATGGTTTTTCCAGACAGGGTTTCTCTGTAGCCCTGGCTGTCCTGGAACTCACTCTATAGACCAGGCTGTCCTCAAACTCAGAGATCCGCCTGCCTCTGACTCCTTAGTGCTAGGATTAAGGGCATGTACTACCACACCTGACTAAACAAACATTTTTATACAAACAGCTTACAAGCATCAATCAGAGTCCCAAATCCTATCAACTTTTAAAGGAAGAACATTTCATCCACAGAACAGAAACAGAAATCAATGTTTTATTTACATATTTACGTGTGCATGTGTATACACATGCATATGTGAAGGGCAGAGGTCAAAATCAGGTGTCATTCCTCAGGAGCCATCTACCTTGTCTTTTAAAGAGAAAGGGTCTCTCACCGGTACCCGGGTCTTGCCAATCAGGCTAGGCTGGCTTGGCAGTGAGCCCCAGGGCTCTGACTGTCGGTGCCTCTCCAGTGCTGGACTTGTAAGTGTGACCAGCGTGCTCAACAGTCTCTATGGGTGCTGGGCATCAAACCGAGGGCAGAGAACATTTTATCAACTGAACTATCTCTCTAGTTTTAAACTGAATCAATTATAAACCTAAAAAATCATTTCCTTAAAAATCTTAAGTCTCCCAAAGAATAAGCAGCAAATTAAGAAGGTAAAACAAATGATATAAAGACAAAACAGGTATCTAGGCAGACATGGTGGCATGCACATTTTATTTCACCAGGGCAGATAGGTCTCTGCGAGTTCAAGGCCAGCCTGGCCTAAGCAGGTCCTAGACCAGCAAGGGCTACACAATGTGACCCTGTCCCAAAACCAGGAGTATCAGTTTTGGATGGAAACTGTGCAAGATTCACCCCCTTATTCAGTCTCACCCTGCACTCAGAACTAGGAAATGCTCACCCAGCGCCAGGCTCTTCACCCCACCTGTCCTTCTAGTCTGCATTCTCAAGGTCCTTAACTCTGTCTCATTTCAGCAGATAATCTCTGTTATAGCACAGCTGCCCCTTCTAAAAAAAATGGACCAAAAACTTTTTTCTTTTTTTGAGGCAGGAGCTCACTAATGTAGCCCAGACTGGCCTCAAACTCTAGTCTTCTGCATCAGCCCCCCAAGTCTTAGGTTTACAGGTAGCCACACCGGGCTAAGTCATTCTTCTTAAAATGATGCGCAGCAGGGCCAGAGGAGTAGCTCCATAGTGTGCACAAGAGGCCTGGGAAAGGGCAGACCCTGAACTCCACCCCAGTGCAGAAAGGAAAAGCACCAGGGGTGACCAGGCAGCTGTAAAGCCGGCTGCAGGCACTTCTTAATGCATTCCCATTCCATAAACCCAAGCTGAGACACAGGCCACAGAAGAGCACAGGTCCACTTATGTCTGCAGACATAAGTGCTCTATCTGTCTTCATGTAGTGTTGGGTCAGCCCTCTTCAGGAAATGTGGCTCACGTGTTATATTTTATAATGATAAGTTCTACTGTGTTGACATCTGAAGCTATTCTTGCTATTTTCTAAGACGTCTTAAGTTTTAGTTATGTTTTATTAGTATGTAGTGGGCACATGTAGACGCCTGAGATTAAAGCGGTTGCCTCCTCTCTTCCACCCGTGCAGGTTCCAGGTGCTGACGTCAGGTACTCAGATGTAGGGATCAGGCATCTCTGCCTGCCGAGAAACCCACAGACCTCACCTTTAAGTCATTCATCAAACAAAAAATCATGTGTGCATCTACTTGTTGGATAGTGAGCTTACTGCAAAGTCAAGAAAGGAGAAAAAAAACTTGCTTGTCACAGAACCCGGAATCCAGAGCAACCACCATTCTGTGAGTACAGGATTCATGGGAAGAAAAAAAGAACTCTGGGAACCCAATAGCTTATGAGACTGGGCTGAGACGTCCAGAAAAGACCAAGAAATTACACTTGTGAAAAATAGGCTGGCTGGTTTGTTTTCTATCAGAGGCAGCCAGAGAAGGACCTACCCCCTTTCTCCTTTACTTCAATTGGCCAATATGTCAGCTTGTGAAGCTGAGCTCCCAACAATGGGAAGATGCAGTCATCACCTGCTTGTACAAAGCTGCAGAGTTCACCAACACACACACAGGTAATCTTAATGTACTACACTAGCCTAAGTATGCTGTCAACTTTCCTTTATTAAAATGGCACTGTACAGCACTATCTTGAGACAATTACTATCACCCTGATTTCTGCTGTGCCTCCTTACAAAAGATCATCAAAACTGTGTTTCTTGACAATTATTGTTCCTTCACAGGAGTGATGGGAACTGATATCAGCCCTTCACCAGAGGGTCCAGTCACTCCTCCCAATCAGCTGTATGCAATTCTGCCTCAATTGCATGTACCCTGAAGGAAACTTGATAATCATTTTAGTTTTTGGTTATACCTTCCTACTGTATATTTAACATACAGTGTGTGTGTGTGTGTGTGTGTGTGTGTGTGTGTGTGTAGAAGGAACTAGATCATATATGGCTGGGGATGTACAAAGAAAAAGAAGCTCTACCTAGGCAGATATGGGAAAGTCTAGACTTTCTATGTGGCTGCTTCCAGGTCACCAATGCTCCAATCTGTAATGCCTCACACATGCTCTAAGTAAGCCCTTAAAGCCACTGGTTCCCCAAGGTGAATTACAGAGAATCCCAACTTTGATTTGTCATTCAGACTTTATATGGAAGTGGTAGATAATGCTCAGTTCCACCCCCCAACCCACCAGTTTCTGGTAAGCATATGTAAGTTTTACTGAGCGGCTTATTTAAGATGTGTAAAAGATGACACTTAGAGACTATTGATATTAAATTTTCTAAAGTCAAAGTCCAATACATTAATGCCAAACCTCTGCTTAAATCAATGGAGCTTAAAAAGGTTTGGTTTTTGACCAAGTTTTATCTAAATATTGCAGAGCAGATGAAAGTAGCCGACTGGTGTAACTGACATTCTAGGTGTTCATAACCATACCTGGAAGTCAGAGGGATTAAAAGGAAGAATATTTTTCTTCTTGCCCTCAAATGTTAACTAGGTCCCAGAGGACCATGGAACATCACAGAGTGCCCTGTAACTGTGGGCATTTTTCTTGTTCAGGGAAGCCACAGAGACTGCACCTGATAGACTCTAACGAGTCAATAGTCTACAAAAAGAAGGGTCAACATAGAGAAATATTTTCCTCTGCAATTCCAAGTGAAGTCACAGTCGAGCAAGGCCTCTGAAGATGAAAAAGGAATATCTCCAAAACCCATATTCAACTGCTCTGCACACAGCTCATAGAGACAACACACACACACACACACACACACACACACACACTGTATGTTAAATATACAATAGGAAGGTATAATCAAGAACTAAAATGATTACCTTATTTCCTTAACAGTCCTAGTATTTCATATATTAGACATTAAACCTAAATCCATATATGCTGTTATTTAGACAACTGTATTTCACTAGGATTTTCTTCTTAATAAGAAAAATGCTGTTCAGATACAAGATTTCAGATCTTGGCTCAACTGAACACTATAGCACCTGCCTACCTATAAGAGACAGTTTTGACTTAAAAATTAAATCCTGATTAAATTCCCCATGCCCTTGAAATCATCATAGAGGGACCATAGCTATCCAACAGCTGCCCAAGTACCTGAGGAGAAGCCCAATGACAGATGTCCCTGTGAGCTCACCTAAAGATTTTAATGGACTTGACCACTTAAACCTCCGCTCTGCTCTGGTAGCTACTAACTACCCGAACTTACAACTTGTGATGCCAATAACTCTGAGGTTACTTCTCCAAATACATCTTCCAGGACCATGCAAGGACTTCATTTCTCCTTATACCCAGAGGCTACAGAAATAAAAGTACTAATGACATTTTAGGGTCTTTTCAATAGCTCCACTGGAAGGGTCCCCTGACTGCTATGCTAAATGACCCCACCCAGATGGAAGAAGCAGATTAGTCATAGCCCTAACTCCGGAAGATAAAAACAAACTGTAAGAAAGGAGGGAGAATTGTGAGAAAGCTTACTATCAAAGTCAGTTCACAAGTCCTCCTCTCCTTTACACAGATTGTGAATCTGAACCCCCACCAATGGGATGAGATGCCGTCACCGCCTACAGCACAGGTACACAAGCCATTTTGGTGAAGTATTCTCTAGACTTACGACAGTTCTTACTGACGCTTTTACAAAAAGAGAAATCACCAAATTACTACCATGCTATTCACATGCTCCTCTGTAAAACCCTGAGATTACTCATTTCCAGTAACAGTGAGATTGAAATTGGGAAGACCATAGTCTTTACACAGGAAAATGCAAAGTCAGAAGGGAAGAAGTCCTGGCTCAAGGCCCAGCAGAAAGCAGTGCTGAAAGTGCACTGGGAAAGCGGAGTAAATGAGGCTGCAGACAGGAGAAAGGCTGCAGCCAGACTGTTTAAGGAGTTTGGACTTTCTCCTGTGGGGCTTGGGGGCATGCAGGTTGTATCAGGTTAGCACTGTGGCTGCAGAACTAGATAGGTTAGTGCAGGATAATGAGCGAGATATGAGTAGAGATAAAAGATGACACTTTTATGGGTGTGCACAGTGTAAACGTGAGGCGAGGCTGTTCAAGCGCTCCTTAGCAAGGCAGGGCCAGAACAACCAATGACAGATGGGATGCAGAGAGAAGGACAGACATAACACAACACCTCAGAGATAAGAATGGTGGAATATTATAAAGGGAGAGAGGTGAACACACTGAATTCAAGCCCTCTGAGATAATCAAGGGAAGATATGGAAAGGTGACCAGAATGGGTTTTAGAAGGAGAAATGAACTGAATGTATAATTTTGGAAATCACCAACATGAGGTGGCAGAGGTAGTGTAATTAACCACACAAGTCACAGGCATCCTTGGTCAGAGCAATTCAATAGATACATACGGAAACAGAGGATTAGAATCTCTTGGGCATAAAAGGTTAAGAGCAGTAGGGATGAACTGTACACGGGGAGAGGTGGGGAAAGATGGGACTTGTTTCAGCTTTATGTGAGAGACAAATAGAGAGAGACAGAATCATGATTTCTTACTCTCTAGCTTCCTGCCTCATCCTCCAGAGTTCTGGGATTTCAGGAATGTGCAACCATGTGCAGTTTTTCTTAACACAAGAACGACATCTGTGTACTTATATGGGAGTTCCAAGGGTTGAGGATACAGGACAAGGAAATAATTGAATAATGACATGAGGCAACAGCATTTGAGGAAGACACCCAGCAGAAAGGCCCAGGCTCAGACAGAGACAGAGCTGGTGGTTTGGTGGTAGACAGGAGACTCAGACAGTAGACTGCCACACTTTGAAGCCAGCCTGGCCTACAGAGTGAGACCCATCTCAAATAAATAAACAGGAAGTGTGGCATGCCGGCACATTCCTGTAACCCTAGCACCTAGGAAACAGAGGCTACATGATGGAGAACTCAAGGCTGTCCTCAGCTCCATAGCAACTTTGAAGCCACCCTGGGCTATGATGAGGCCATGTCTCTAAAAAAGAATTTAAAAACAAAACAAGAGAAGGGGATGAGTATAAAGGGGGGAGCCAAGCTTGCTAAGGACATAGCTCCTCCCCTAGTACACTGAGCACGCTTCAGGAGATGGCCACAGACCCAGAAGTATATGGACAGACACACTTGAGGTGATAGTTACTAATTTTAAAACAAAGGAGAAAACAATGTTGAAGAGAGTAGAGAGTGGCTTATAACTGCCCCTAACTAGTTCCAGAGGACCCAGAGCCCTCTTCTGGCCTCTGCAGGCACCTGGCACACATACAGTTGTATATATACACATGCAGGCAATCACCACATACTCATAAATAAATCTTTAAAGAAAATCATTAGTTGCTATAAGGTTTGACAATCTTGGCTCTATTGGCTGTACAGACCTTGATTGTGGGGGACTGTTTGTGAGGAGAAGGAGTTCAGCACGACCTGTGAGCTCCGCACAATGAAAGGTAAGCACACACTGGCAGTGCGTACCACACGGTCTCTCTGGGTGGCAAGATGTTTTTCAGTTGAAGGAATCTAGAGAATGGCTCTCACCATTTGTCTTATTTTTCTAATTTCTGTGGACAGATGGAAAGTACAAGAAAACAAACTAGGAGAGCCTAGCTGATTGTACATAACGTTTTTTACCATTCCCATGTGGGTGCCAGGAACTGATCCCAGGTCCTCTATAAGAACAGCAAGTGCTCTTCACTGCTGAGCCATTTTCCACTTCCAATAAAAAAATTTGTCTTAAAAGATTTATTTTAAGTATGTGAATACACTGTTGCTGCCTTCAGACACACCAGAAGAGGGCATTGCATCCCATTATAAATGATTGTGAGCCACCATGTGGTTGTTGGGAATTGAACTTAGGACCTCTGAAAGAGCAGTCAGTGCTCTTAACCACTGAACCATCTCTCCAGCCTCTCAATAAAAACTTTAAAGTTAAAAATAGAATGTTTCCAGGCAGTGATAGTGCATGTCCTAGCACCCGAGAGATAGAAGCAGGCTCTCTGTGAGTTCAAGGCCAGCCTGGTCTACAGAGAAAGAGTTCTAGGACAGCCAGGACTATTACACAGAGAAACCCTGTCTCAAATAAACAAAACAAGGGAGTGTATTAATGTTAATGGGGGGGGGGGTGGAGAGAACAGGACAAGTAGAGAATATTTATCAAGATGGCAGACTTTAGTTCAGACTTATGAATAAGCATGGTAACACCAAGTAGCACTCTGTATTACTTACTATAATTTAAAAGGCATCAGTCTGGAAGGGGGCACACACATATAACTCTACACTCTAAAGCATTAGGTAGGAAGACCCTGAAGTCAGTTCAAGGCCAGTTTGACTACATAGCAAGACTTTGTGTCAAAACACAAGAAAAAAATATATATGTCATGAAAGCATCATAAACTAATAACTCATTTCCCTACTTGTAGTTAGGACACGTTAATAAAAACTTTGGATAGACCAGATCAGCTAGCATAATGTCAGCACTAAGAAAATTAGTTAATTAGCCAAAGAATGTAAAAATTAACTAAAAAACAAAATGATAGGAACATGTTAGTTGTACCTTGTACAGGAATTTCTCCATAGTTTGATCTCTTATCTGACAAGGCTGTCAGAGGCTTTGAAGTTGAGATTGGTCCACTTATGGAATGTCTCTGAAATGAAAGCAAAGGTATATCAAATCTAGTCCTGAGACTCACAGAAAAAACAAAGGCTTCCAAGAGCAAATACATAATTATAAACAATGAATAATTCCTTTTTTCTGCTATGGTAAGGTATACACACACACAATAGACACATATAATGTATGATCTGTAGACTTAAAAAAAAATCCTTGGGAGCTGAAGAAATGGCTCAGTGGTTAACAGCACCCACTAGCTGCTCTCCCAGAGGACCTGGGTTCCCAGCACTCACATGGAAGCTCACAACTGTCTGTTAACTCCAGTTCTAGGGGCTATGACACCCTCATATAGATAAATATGCATGCAAAACACAAATGCATATAAAATAAAAATTAAATCACTTCAAATAAATTTATTATAAGAAAAATATCTATTCCTATGCAGTTTTAAGAATTAATATCGCCAGCCTCCTCTTCACTCAGTTTCCTTTAATGGTAGCATCTCATGATTCTAGTATTAAAACATCACAACTAGAATACTGGCACAGTCAAAACAAAGATACTTCCTTCAGACCCTGTTATACTAACATATACCACTGACCCTAACAGCCTCTGGCACTCTGAGTACAATTTAATTCTTCTATTTAAAGAACTTTAACAACCATATACCAATTTGCTAAACACAAAATTAAGTTCCAAACCGAAATATGGATGTGTTTCTATTGTGGTTTTATTGGTTTTTCTTGTCCCCATTCCAAACAGACCTCAACTGTGCCTCCCACTAGATAATTTGACAACTTCCCTGGATAAGACTGTGGCCTTTAATTCAGCACCCCTGCCAAAAGCACTATTAGGTGCTTCCTTATCCCCTGATGTAAGCATATACAGCAGCCTAAACACCCCTTCCCCCACTACTGCTCCAAGCTATAACAGGCTGTCCACGCTTCTTTCTGTACTTCTGTTTGCTTGGCCTTTCTCCGGCCCCCAAGGCACCCCACAAAAATCTCATAAGGTAACCATGGTTGTCCTGGAACTTGCTAGGTATAGACCAGGCCAGCCTCAACCTCTGCCTCTACACCCCAGCCCTCAGCCTTATCTCTCTAAAATCTAACTAACCTCCAGCTACTTGTTTCGCTTTCCTGTAAGAGCTGTGCAAAAAGCCTAGCTTCCCCACCTCCTCACACTGCTAACCGTTCCTTCTGCCCATGGTGTGGACTGGTATTTTACTGTGAGCTTCACTTCCATGTCCTTGATGACATCTGACGCTGACCACCCTCCCATATGCTTACACATAAATCACCTACCCTTTAGTACATGTTGTCTTCCAGTTACTGCATGTAAATACTGTAAATTTTGTAAATATATGCTCTTATGCATTGTATTCCTTTGCTTATTGGCCACGTGTTTAGGACAAATTTTTAAAATCCTGATGCCAAATATCAGTTGCTTTTATGACTCGTATGTGTGTGTGTGTGTGTGTGTGTGTGTGTGTGTGTGTGTGTCCTAAATAAGAAGCCTTTGCATGCTCAAAGAGTACAAGCTTTAAGTACAGTGCTATCATCTCAGTCTTCTGGTCAACCTCAGTATGTCATCTACTTCATCTCCCTCAAACTAAATAACCGGACAGCTGTGCTGCAGTCAGCTCATGCCCCAGGCCTCTAGCCACTCTCTGATCTCTCTTCAATGAAACATACTGGGAAGTGTCATGCTGCAAATGTTGAAATCAAGTGCTCCAACTCCTCCAAATGTTTTCACATACTCAAATCCTTTTGCATTTCTATATAAATACAAAGCTACATTGTATTTTGTTGGATTCTATTAAAGAATTGTAAGACTGTTCTGGCAGTCTTACCTGGCAGAAAGAACCTTTACATATTACTTATGTAACCTGTACATATTAAGAACCTGTACATATTATTTATGTATACTATATGGCAAACTATCCCAATATTT